>NC_043996.1:9940317-10261150 GCF_902150065.1 Myripristis murdjan
CCAAACAAATCAACCAACCATGTAAGGCGTGAGATGCCACTGAAGCCCAAGAAACCAGCTCCGGGTTTCAGAGCGCCACCTAGAAAACACACAAACACCTATTATCAGGGTGACTGCTGTAAGCAACCTGTTGCTAACACACTCGAGGTCTTCCCAATGTTTATCAGAGTGATTGTTATGAACAGTCAACCTACTGCTCTACTGCATGTGAACCGGTCCAGGCATGCAGCACTGGAGCCCTGCTGTTTTTGTTTAGATCATTACTGGGCGAACAAATCTCCTGTAGCTGCTGTGATATCCATGATTGTGATTGGTCAGAGTAATGTGGCTGGTAGTGAGAAGTATGTTTTAAAAAAAATGTCTGGTTAAAAGAGAAACCCAGTTAAAACAAAAAAGGGGGATTTCTCTGCACATGTTGCCAGAATTGCTTCAAATACTCAAAATAAATGCAAGCCAAGTCTTAAAAAGACAAATCTTTTTAAGAAAAACTGCCCCTTTTTGTGTGTTTATCTCATTTTATCTGCCTACCTATCTATTTATTTATTTCAAATCTGACCCCATAATAAAACTCTCATATCAAGCATGAAAAATACAAACTAAAATAAATGTGGGAGAAAACAGTTATCACTATAGGAAACTACACTGAAATGAAAGTTTCAGTTTATCAGAATACAAACTAATGAAAATAAAACTATATTATCCTAACAGATGGACAAAAGTATTTCATAGCACTTACCAGTAAAATGAAGGGTTCCTTCCTGCAGTCGTTTGCCCGCGACCTCTTTCTTCAGCTGTTTGTATTCTGCAGACAGCAGCTCTATGTGCTCCTCATGAAGAATCACTCCTGGACACACATACACACACACACACACACACATCATCATCATCATCATCATAATCATCATCATTACACACAAGATCAGTTTTTTTCAATACAGATTTGTTTTGGATTCAAACAGGTTTTTAAAAGTTTTACATCACACTGACTAAACAACTCTTAAGTTTTAATCAATATTGATTTCTTAATGAATGCCTAACCTGTTCTTTTATTTATATACTACATTATATATGTATATAGAACCTCCAAAAGACTGAACTGATACTGAATTGACTGAAACTCTTGCTAGCAATTCAAATTAAAAGCAACACTCATAGCAGCATAATGACAAAGATCTCTCTAATGTTGTCATGTGCCCTATTTTGATAAGTTTCAGCTACAGACTAATTGAACTCAACAGTGTCTGTTGCACACAGGGGCAGAGCTCATCAGAAAAGAACATTAACTTCTCAATTTATAGGCAAATTGATGTCCTCTGAAGGATTTATCACAGCTATGTTAGACACTGTTAAGGTAATGAAGAATTGCTTATCCTCTGCCATAATTTATCTGAAAACAAAAATCATTTTAAACTGAGTAAGATGCGACCTTTAAGTCTGTCCAAGAGGTAATTGCCACTTGGACATTATTCAAAGGAGCGCACATTAGGGTCAATGAATACTGCAAGAAATTAATATAACCTTTTTGCTGGGCCAAATCCCAGAGCTCCACAGCAGCCTTGTAGCTCAGGGTCATGGGATACTCCACGCAGACATGCTTCCCCGCCTGCAGAAAAGTCCTGAAGGGGAAGTGGATATTAATGGGTCAAATTAGAAATGCTCATACATATATTAATTATATCATGGAGGATATTTTTAAAGATGGGAGATGAGAGAAAACGCAAAGCAGACGTAATTACATAAGCAAATACTTAGGAAGGACTACATTACCAAAGAAAATCAGTACTGAAGTTGAAGTAGGCGAAGCAGCAGTTTAAGAGATTAAAGTAACTGAAGCGGCAGCTGAGTTAAATAAAACAGACTTGAAGCAGATGAGGCAGTTAAAGTATTCTGTATTTGGGTTTGGTTAGTCTTGGTAAGTGTAACTTTGTAGTCGACTCTATGGAGAAACTGGATACAGCGCTGCTTAAAACCAGGGCTGGGCAATAATATATTGATGTTGTTGATATTGTATTGTAGATATCAACCGGGATTTTGGATATGGTAATATGAAAATGTGTACCTGATACCGTCCTCATGCGCCTTATTCTCCGTACAGATGAAAGCCACATGGATGTCCTCTCTGCTCACAGCTTCTTCTACTGAGATCCGATTCACCCCCTGCTGAGGCTCCAAGTCTCTCCTAACAATCAAAAACATCATCATCACACAATATTAGGAAAAATGACCAAAACATACAGGGGAAAACAAGGGGAAACTTCTGAGGCAGTTCAACTTATATTAAATGTAGAGCTGTACAATAAATTGATGTTACATCAGTGTGGTGATAGGTATTGCCTGCGATTTGGGATATGTTAATGTTATGGTGGGACAGAAGTGTTGTTTACCATGAAGGGTTGCAATGCTTTCTCTGTCGGAGATTAAAGGCAGAACATGGTGAGTATTTGATACAGAAATTATGCATTATGGGTATGGGTAAGTAGGCTATTGCTTTAACTTCCCAAGCTGGGGTTTTCCCTTTTCCCTTTGTCCATGCTAAATAGTATGTGCATGAGTGTGTGTGTGTGTGTGTGTGTGTGTGTGTGTGTGTGTGTGTGTGTGTGTCTGTGCGTGTTTTACCTGGATATGAATCCTTTGATACTGAGTGTCTCTGCAGCGGTGCCAGGCAGCGGTGCCAGCAAGTCTCTGATCCTCACCCAGCCTGCTATGCCGACGCCAACTACCACTGCTCCTGACATGCTGAGAGGAGAAATGGGAAGACGTTACCAGACCTTACAGTGTCAGATACAGTAGCTGCACTTTATCTATGCCCAGTAGAAGAAACTGGGTGGGCCACCTGCACAAAAAACACATACAATTCACACAGTTGACATAGTCATTGGTCAGGACTTTACAAAAGCAACTAAAATTCCACGAAAAAAAAAAAAAATCTCTCTCAATACAATAGATATTTATAAATACAAGGCAAATAAACACAGCTGTTTTTGCAGTGATGGACGGCTTTGACTCATTCACTGTGTCTTTATATCTTATTGTTATTTTTCTGCAATTAAGCACTTGTTGTTTTGGGGGTTCTTTCTTTAATTAAACTTGTTTTGTCTAGCCTTGTGGTTGTGATGTCTTGTGTCATGTGCTATGCTTTGATGTAATTGCATGTTTATGTCTTATACTGCACACAGGGATGATAAAGACTACTATTAAATGCACTTGGACACAGGTCTATACAGTACAAACACAGGGCTATATAGACACACAATGCAACATGATACAATACAGGCCCAAACAATACATTGGAAAGCCATGGTGTCAATACATTTGCACAATACAAGATTCAATGGTCCTACAAAGCCAACAAATGGTGAAAATTATTAGTTATTGGTAGACCTTACCACTAGCAGCAAAAATTATTTGAAGCAGCCACTGAAGGAACTTAATTTATTTAAAATCCCAAACAAGGGTTGGCCATAGTGTTGGCGTTTGCCTTGAACCCACCTCCTGGCTCTGACCTCCACTACTGTTTTTAGTCTCATATCTGATGTAGCAACACCCACCACATCCCTAAACATTTTGCTAGAAGACAACAGTTACAAACTTTGTGTGTTCTTGACAGATAGGAGGAGCAACCGAGATAAGGTACCTCTCTTCATTCTGCAGAGAATGGCACATTCAGTAGACACTCAGTTCAAGCAGCACACAAAACAAATGTGGACATGGATTACTACGAATTGTGCACTGTGGATTGTTATTCCCTGAAAATGTTGTGGACAAATATTTGTGTTTGTCTGAGTGGATAATATGATTGGGACCACAATTTAATAATTTAATTGACAAACTTCTGTTTTAATTTTATTTAAAAAATATATATATTACTTCAGTCAATAAAAAGGGTAACAAAAGTAAAAAGGGTATTTAAATATTTGTAGTCTAGAATTTCAAAACATCATTCAATGTTCAACTTCTACAGTGTACTTTTGTATGTTTTTGCTGATGAGACAAAACCAAAAGACATCAAATTTGGCAAAATGCCCAAAGCAAAAGTGGTTCTTGTCCTTTTAGAGAGTATTTTTTGGTTTGTTTCACTCAACTTTATACATATCCCTTACCATTGGCAAATATCCCTTACTAAAGGTAAGGGGTATATGCCTTTTGCAGTTTGGAAGGCTGGACTGGGACAGCAATTCAGGCTGGGAATCTAACTCCAACCCAGCCCACCCTGCACATGCAGACCAGACCACAAACACGGTCAACGGCGCAGCATGGTTAAGGAGATAGAGCGGTTGTCTGGTAATTGGAAGGTTCCTGGTTCAATCCCCGGCTCCTCCAGAGAGCGTGTCAAAGTGTCCTTGAGCAAGACACTGAACCCTTAACTGCTTTATCAGGAATTAAGTCCAGATTCCCTTCAATCAAGTGATGTGTAACACTTGATGGTGAACAAAAAGAATCAGATCAGTTAATCTATGTTCTGTGAGGACCCAGGTTAACCCCCGTCACATTTGTGTTCACTTAAAGCAGATTTTTCTTCATCTTGAGGTTCGTATCAAATGAAAGATTAAAAAAAAAAAACACAAAACTGGCAGTTTCTGATTTCAGAGACGTGCAGTTGGATGTGCCTCTACTAACTACACACAATCCGGAGTGTCACACTGTTGATCTGGTCCAAGCGGCCAGGCATCAAGGGATGCAAATCATCCATGGCACCAGAAATGCTCCAAATGTTTCACTAGATTAATAAAGAATACTGCACCTCTCCAACCACCTCAGCATACCACACATCTCCAAAATACCGAATGCAACAAAATGAGGAGAATCCATCACTGCACTTCACAACAATGTCACTGCATCAGTGACTTACTGGCCCTGTTTGGTGCAGAGCACCTTCATGAAAACAGGGTGTTGAGTGCACTCGGAGCAGCTTTTGTTTTTTTTTGCTAAACATATTGATCCTCATGGTGTAAAGCCTGATCATTTAAAGAGTTCAGAGAGCATATATTGTATATAATTTGCTACATCCCTGTGGGGAAACTTTATCAGACTCCATGCACAGCAGCATAAAAACAGCAAGACAGACAAAAAACAAGAAAAAAACAAGGCCAGTCAACAATCAGTATTTTAAAGCAATCAATCCCACACATGATCAGTAATCACCCACACCCCAAAAAACTGTTGTGTAACAGTTTTAGTCACTAACCAATTTATTGCACAACCTCTGAAGCCAATAGTGTCTTAGGATGCCTATTACCAGCAGGAATGAGTGTTTGCTGTATTCTGGGAAATACTGAATCTCCCACCAGAGTTGCAGCTGATCTCAGACTGTTTATAACACATAAACACACTGTAGCAATGGAAAAAAAATTATACACACACACACACACACACACACAGGTTTCCATAGCACACTGTTACCCAATATCTGATGATACTCTAGTGTTGTCGAATAATTGCACCATTTTCTGTTTGACTCTGAAGACCCTGAGCACACCTAGAAACTGCATCCCGTAGCCTACCCTCCAGCTATGTGTGCTATCAATATGCATTGCAGAGGAACTTGTACAGGGAGACCTGAGCAATGAGTTATTTGTACATGATCACTGGCTTGTGATCCACCACAGATGCCAACTCAGATGCCATCTCCTCTGTCTTCTTCATATTCAGCACAAGCTGGTTAGAGGCACACCAATGCACAAAATGCTCTACCTCAGAGTGGTAGGTTGATGTACTGCTGTCTTGGTGAATTAAACCAAGACTGGCGGTGGTGTCCGAGAATATGGTTACAATGGCTGGTTCAATAATTTCTGTGAAAGGGAGTGTGGAACTGACACGCCTTCAGAACATGCCTGTGCTGCATGATCCAGAGCACTTCCTGGAGCCTTGATATTTTTTAACATAACTTTGAAATTGTCCCACTCCAAGATCACATGAATGGCAGATCATAAATGACCTGATAGGCCAGAAGTCAGATCAGTTCATTTCCCCTGCTTAGACACATTATCCTTGGTGGCCCTGATGCTCAATTCAAAATATGAAAAACACAGTTTGTACACTGAAATGTAGAAAGCTCCAGGATTTAATGATTCTGATCATTGTTTCGATCACATGAATCTTCATTAAGATCAAATGCCCATCTGTTCAGAATATGACCCACAAAATTTTTGTATTGTCTTAAATTTTTGGATTGACTGACTCTTTCATTTTCACATTTAACATTTGCAAAATGTCCACCCTACAATGGGGTAAGGTCCTAGAAAATGATAGGGAAAATGATTTTCAAAATTGTTAGAGAATTCAAATGGCTCATTCAATTTAAATTTAAATTCTAACAGGCTGTTCTTCAAAGAAAATGTTACAGCTGGCGAGGACACCCTGTTAGGCAACAAATATGAAAAGATTGAAGGAACACAACAGAAAAAAAGGGGGGGAAGGCAAACTACAGAGGTAAAACTTTTTTTCCGTGAACTTGCATGCTTATAGTCTAGGACATTAAATTTTTAACAGGAGCTGAGTGAGAACACCAATGTCTCACAGAGTTATAGTTGGCTAACTAGTTGGCTAAATATTTAACAATTTTGGCAGTTATACAAACACTATTGCCTTTAGGCCAAAAAAATGATGGAGTCACTCAGGCAAAAATATTTGATATGATGATAACTGAATGAACACTTAACCTGGTCTGTCTTAGCAGACTGCCTGCACTTAGAAACTAAGGCTGGTGCTATGTGTGGAGATCTTCTGCAATTCAGTGCTGTGAAAATGATGCAAATTTTGCAAATGCACTCAGAAAATGTGTTGGGAGTTGCCAAGCTGCTGCAGAAGGAAGTGAAGTAGCATAACCAGCAGAACTACGTAACAGTGAAACACTTTCTACTGCATGTCAGCGCTGCCTTATTAGTTACTGTGATAGTGTTGTTTCAGTGTCAGATATCTGATGATAACAAAATGTGTTTGACGTTGTGATTTTTATCCGATGGTTAGCAGCCTGTATTAGGTGTGCACTCTGACTGAAGTGTTTTAAATGATTTTTTTAAAAATTGGAACTTCCTATTCATGTCCGATTAAACCTGTACGCCTAGTACTGGTCTCCCTGATTCAAGCCAGGGTCCTCCATAATCATGAGTGTGCTTACAGCTGCAAGATATTTGCCATATTTTGACTAACTTTTATGAAACAAGGGAGCTTGTAAATGTTGGTTAAAGTTAATGTCAGACTAGCATCTCCATTAATGGGGGTGAGGGACATCATTCAACATTCATCAGTTCTGCAGCGTCTGCACTAATTTTAAGGCTCAATCAATCATGTTTATGAAGTTGAGCCTGACAGACCCCATCAAATCTGCTGGTTTGGATCATTCACGAGACCTAAACATTAACTAAAAGCATGTTAGACATCCACTTGTTGTGAAAACGTTTTCATTTGTATGTTATGTATGTAAAACATTATATTCCATGTTCAAGACAGGCACTATTTTTCCTCATACTATTCTACTGCAAGGTTAAATGTTGTACCCGCGCAGTGATACCTGTGGAGTGGCTCCACGCATCCCTATCATTAGGCTGAGTTTGTTAACTGGACAGTGTGGCGGGTTGACTTAGGGTTAGGGTTAGGGTTAGGCTGTGTGGTATGTAAATCAACCCCCCTCAGCCCAGGGCCAGTCGGTTTAGACGGAAACCATGGTTTCTGGACCATGGCTGTTTTTCCACAGTACTACTAATTAATCATCATTACCTAAATATACCTTTCAAAAATGCTGTACTTGACCTGGTGCAGATGCCATAAAGTATCTATAGGCCTGTATCAGTGTTAAAATTGAGGTATTACCATAACTGGTACATATCACCGCTACCATAAAATGACGTTAGTAAACCGGTTTCTACATAAACCATGGGAAAACACAATGAGTTACGTTCAAAAGGTAAAATGGGGCTAGCTCCACCGTTTACCTCGGATGAACTCGGATCTAAAAATTTCGTGTCTCTCTGACAAATAGAGACAGAGCCTCCGTTTGGTTATTCAGCAGCACACACGCTCTCTCTCTCCCTCTCTCTCTCTCTCTCCCACACACACAGACACACACACACACATAGATGAAAATAATGCTGTCCCAATACCTGTGTGTCTTCAGCGCCTCGCACGGAGATATGCAGTTATCAGTGTGATGGTATCACCGCTTGATAGCTATGTCGCTATATGTTATGACATTGAGTATATGCAAAGTAAGCTAACGCTCAGCTGCCACTGACCGTCTGAGGGGGCGCTCGATTTGACTCTCGACCTGCCCGGTTTTTACCCAGGCGGGCGAGGAAGCTACCGTAACCTACTGGTGTCATATATGAAACCAAAAGTTAAAGTTTACATGAACACCGCCCCTTGTGCCATGCCGGCTGTCTTTTTAATGTCTTCTCTTCTGTGTGGTCTTTCTCAGATGTACCCGCCCTGTCCAGACTGGGTACGCGGCACCTCACAACTGATTTACCCGTCAAAATTTAAGGCCAACTCCGCCCTCCCGGTGCGCCGCCGGAGCATTTGTCGTTGAAATAGTTCGCCCAGGAAAATACACAGCACGTGTGACAACAATGGTTTAGGGAGTGTGTTTTGAAACGTGGTGCCTCAAATGTAATGTGGCTTAGTGACTTTGGATTTCAATCCGGGAAGTTAACCGATTAAATCAATTATTGACTAATAATGTTTGCTAAACAATGTTTCAACCATTGATGTCGTCATGTAGGACCCACGTGAGTGCTATCCCCGCCGGACAGAGTGTGTCCTGTGGCCGGCCCGGTGCACATCACGTTGGAAACGATCCCCCGTTTGATTATATTATGAATTGAACTAATTTATTGATGCAGTGTGGCCGAGCTGGAAGGCCAATCACACACACTCTTGTAATAATTCGCTTACGGCCCACTGGGAGCTGCAGAGGGCGTCATGGCCAGGTCATGACCTCCAAGTGCCGCACGAGTTACCAAACAACCAAACTGAGATACACTGGTTCACCGACAAGTTAAAGTTAAACCAGTTAAAACCGACAATAAACAGGACAGGGAAGACTGAACATAGAGATGTGAGGTTATGTATTTCACTATTCACCAGTCATCACTGCGGTGGCTTTATAGGAGGCTAATTAGAAATTGTGCCACCTAGTGGTTTTAGGGCCACAGTACATGAGGGGCGGGAGGGTGTCTAAATCCGAATGAGGCATTATTTAGGCATGTAAGGCAATGTTTGCAGATTAACCCCCCAGCTTCCAGACACTGCTAGAGGAATTGTGTGGAGCACAGAGGTGGGCAATAACGCGCATCCATTCTGCTCAAAACTAAAAAAAAAAAAAATATATTGGAACGATGTATTCCAAGCTGGTAGGGAAATAGTGCATCCTGACATCCCACAAGAGCCAAAATTCTGACACCTGAAGGGATGGAGGGAAGGAGTCAAAATTACTTCCTCTAAATTCTGTTTGTAGCAGCAGTATTACACTGTATAGAAGCACACGCCCGCTAACTAGCCTGTCACCAAAACTGTGGCAATTGAAATGGAACAAACAGCACATTGATTGAGGTTTCAAAAACCCCAAATTTATTGAAGAGATGGAGTCCATTCATGGTGTTTCTAATGCAATAAAATAAGCTTTTATCTTTATAACCTCAGCCAGGGCAGGTATTGTGTTTTTCTTTAATTCACTTTTGCTTATCCTCCATAATATGGCAATCAATAAAACTGAAACGAGTGCCTTATTAATATGGTCTGTAATGAGAGCTTTGATGAAATGATCTGCAATGAGGAAATTGATAATATGGTTTGTAATGAATGCTGTAATCATGCGGACTGTGATGAGTACCTTGATAGAGGTGAAGATGGACATTTAAGTTTGCATTCAACAAAATACTACCACTGCAAGCACGAGTAGCACTGTTTTTTGTGGAGGAATGGTCTGAAGTTGCACTTGAAAGAGCTGAACAAGCAGTGGCAGTATAGCAGTAGTGGAAGCAGTGGTTAGAGGAGTTGACATAGCTGAAATGGTAACTGTATGACTTGTCAAAGCATGCACATTAATAGTAACAAGAGGAACATGCAGGAAATCAATAAGCCAGTTGCTGCAATACTATGCTATAAGCATATTTCTTTATTGCAGAAATTGAAACTAATGAAATACTGTGCAATTTGAAAATGTAACAGTATGACTGTAATGTAAATATGTTACAAATGTAACTTACAACACAAATTATGTTTATACTCGACATATACAGTAAGTTTTGATAACAACACGTGAGCTGGAGATGGAGAGCACATGCAGCCTGCCAATTTGGTGAAACCAGGTGATCTCCAAAGTGAACAGTTTGCTTTGACTTGTTTGTGTGTGGTATAAACTTTTTGGATTTGAGTCATGAAAATGAAATCAGTTCGAAATCATGGTCACGGTACTGAGTGGATTAAACACCTTCATGTTCACATATTGCACAATCAAATGCATGTCTGTCGCAAATTGGTGCTTACTGGTTGTGGTCTTAAATTAAAAAAAAAAAAAAAAAAAACATCTGAAAGAGCTAAGTAAGGCAACATGCATGTTATCTTCCAGGCCAAAAGCCCCCAGCCACTTCACTTGACAGAAATCATTCCCTCTCCTCTACTCCATCCATAAAAAATAAATAAACTCTCCCTTTAGCTTTCATTTGAAGGATCACACTCTACAGTTGCAGGAATAGTGTCAGGGCACACCGGCTTGGCCTGCGATTTTGGCAATCTCTGCAAGTCATTTTAAATAATAAAATGGTCACCTTAATGCCTAGAGTAAATGGTAGGAAAATCATCCCAACATTTCCAAAACTCCATTAAAAACAGCTCATAGAGATATACTGCTGCACAGAAGAACATAATCCCATCATTTTAAGTGAGACAACTATTATAATTTTGCATCACAACTTAAGAGTGTCAGTCAGTGTACTTACTGTCCTGTGAGAAATAACTGTATTTTGGGAAACCCTGGTGGCTCTGTGATCTCAGGCACGCACAATGTAACCTGTACATCCTCATTTAAAATGCAGCCCTGACATGTCATTCCTTCTTTTTTTCCCAACACCACACATCTTTACTGCTGCACTGTCTAATAAAGGATGAATGCCAGAATAAAAGACAACAAATTCTTTCATTTTGCAGGAATTGCATGCAAAGATGAAGAAGGTACAATGTGGGAAAAATACTATTGATGAAATGAGTGATGGTGGTGCTCCACAGATGCCCTGGCCTATAAACTGTATCCTCCGGATGTAAGAAATCATGTTTGACTGATTCAGACCCCAGCAAAAAATAAAACGAAATAAAATCTTCACATCATTTCAATATTATTTTAAAGTGAAAATGAAACTCATGATGAAAAAATAAACATCTAATAAAAACTAACATCTTTCATCATATTGCAATTGCAATATCTGTAAAATTAATCACAATGTGATTTTCTGTAAGCATATTCAGCTCTACTGCGTGGGCATGTTTGCAAACAGCGTAACAGTCATTGATTTTGAAAATGATGGATTGTATTCATCAGTGTAGCAGTATGTCTATGCAAGCTGGTTTTTATATATTTTTGAAAACAAAAGTGGTCTCATTTCCAACTCATACTAGTTTTACAGTCACGATGTGATTAGCTCAGACAGAAGTGTCATTTTGAGGACTGCAGAGTGTTCAGAGCAGCTTCACTCTCTTTCACTTTGGCTCTCATCCTGGAAATCTCTTCCTCTTGTGCCAGCTGCTCAAAGTCAAATCCCTGATGTGTGGATGCGAAAGCCAATCCAAACGACGCTGCCCCAGTCCAGCTCTGCACGTTACTGCCCTCTCTGACGGCAGCCGCATCATTGGCTTCACTGCGGCTGACCTCCAAATCCATCTCGCTGTTTTCATCCAAACTCCGAGCCTCATGACAGCCTGAGTCATCCGTCTGAGATTCCCCGCTACCTGTGGGTATGGCAGCAGCACCGGCTTTGTTGGGCAACACCACCTCCTCCGGCTCTCCTTTTTCCTGAAAACCAGCTGGCTCCCTGACATCTTTGTCTAGCGCCCGTTTCCCTCGAAGATCCTTTCTAGCAGTCTGACGGCAGAGGCTGTCCACTTTGTGATGAGGGCTACAACATGCTGCCTTGGATGAGAACAAACTCCTGTCCTTGTTCATAAACTCCTCCTTGCTTTCAGCAGCTGTTACTCCATCTTTCTTCCTCAACAGCTCCTGAGGTAAAAACAAAACACTCATTATTATATAACATCAATAACTCTACAAACAGAGCTAGGCATTATATCTATATTATACTGATATCATGACATGAGACTTCATATTGGCTGGGATTATAGATATCGTAATATTGTGATATAACATAAGTGGTGTCTTGTCCTGATTTTAAAAACTGCATTACAGTCAAATGATGTAATTTTCTAAACTTACCTGACTATTCTCTTATGTGCCTCTATCCACTTAGTTATTATATAGGGATTACTGATGATTAGTTATCAAAAATCTCACTGTGTAAATATTTTGTGAAAGCACCAATAGTCACCGTCACAATATCATCATCAAGGTATTTCGTCAGAAATATCGTGATGTTTGATTTTGTCCATATCACCCAGCCCTTCCTACAAATGGTACAGTTGCTGTTCATGTTCATATTCTATAGATGCAGCTAAAAGCAATGAAGGGTGCACAATAGATTAAATATCCATAACCAGACATAAACTGTCTGCTTCAAATCTGTTGTGATTCACCACTCTGCTGTGCCTTGGCAGTTAACGCCTTATTTATTTGCCATGAACACAGAGGATTATAACAAAAAGTAAATTATAGCACAGCAAACCATGTATAGGCTTCCAGTTACTTCACTGTATGGCCAACCAATAATGCCCAACAATACACCTTTTTCAGAGCATTTTTTAAATACAGGTGCTATTAGTAACACCTGTGTTTAGGTTTCTATTCCATGGCTGCTGTAAAAAGGCTCTACTGAATCCAAAAAGCGAGGCGGGGGCCTAGGCTGGCCTTGTATTAAGGTATAACCGTTGTTTCTATATATAAGAATAACTTCTACACGGCAATGGAAAACAAGTCGTCTTACTGTCTTCTGGCTCTCGGGAGCAGAGGGTGATGCTTGGCCAGCGGGGTTCAGTTCATGTGTCTCTCGTTGACTTCTGACTCGCTTGGGCCTCTTGACAGACAGGTAA
This sequence comes from Myripristis murdjan, assembly GCF_902150065.1. Classification (NCBI taxonomy): domain Eukaryota; kingdom Metazoa; phylum Chordata; class Actinopteri; order Holocentriformes; family Holocentridae; genus Myripristis; species Myripristis murdjan. The sequence goes on from NC_043996.1 coordinate 9,953,506, forward strand.
ACCCGGCTGCAGTAAATGACGACCGCATCTTGGCGGTTGGGCCCGAGAGGAAATGGGGAGCTGCTGCCGATCCGTTTGGTAATGTCTTTCCCGCGCAGGACGTCGTCCAGCACCCTGTAGGCTGCCTGGCTGGAGGACACAAAAGACATCTGGAAAGGACCCTGCGGTGTTTGAATCTTTCTGCTCAGCAGGTTTGACATGTGCTCTTTGGCTGCCTCCGCTGTATTATCAGCTGATGGGCTGTTTCTCCTCTGTACGACCGCTGGACAAATCAATGTGGCTTCTGGAGAGGGTGCAAGATTCCTGGAGCTCTCCCTGTCAGCCTGGAGAAGGCCCATCGACTTTAACATTGAGCGTGGCAGACTCCAGAGGGCGATGGTTTTCACCTCAGCCTCTCTGGGGATGTAGATCTCAAACCCATTAAGGATGTCCATGCTCCATATATTCCCCTGTGTACACATGCACAACTTATCAAAGAGTTCACATACTCTAATACTGGGTTGCATTAGATGGTTAAACTTCAGCATTAATCTGTTTTGTAAGTTGATGGTGAGTTGGTGGAAATAACACCTTCAAAGCCCACTTTTAAGAAAATCACACAAAACAAACAATGCATTTACCATTTACAACTTCACACTCTGAATAGCTCAAGTTCAGCACTAAATACCTGAATTATAACTAAAGTGCAGTGCACTGCTGTGGCAGCTTGTATGACAGAAATCCAAAATATTACATCGTAAAATAAAGTCTCTGCAAGCCCTTTTTGCAGCCGTCTGCAATCTGCCATAAGGGCTTGCAGAGACTTTATTTTCTGTGCAGACTAAACACTTTTAATGTGGATAAGACTCTGATGGTTTTATTTCATAAATCTTTTATTGAATCTATTTTAACGTTCTGTATTATTGGCTGGTATGGTAACCTCACGGTGCAGAACAAAAATCGCCTGTCAGATATCGTCAAGGTAGCCAGCAAGATTATTGGCACACAACAGTTTTCACTGTCAGATATCTATAATCGACAAGTCCTGCGGAAGGCGCAGACGATTTTGGCAAGCCATGACCAACCACTTGTAGAAGAATTTGTTCTTCTTCCTACTGGGCAGCGATATAAGTTCCCCAGGGTCAGAAACAATATATTTAAATTTTCTTTTATTCCTAGTGCGATAAGCTTTCTCAATTTGCACTGAGCCTTGACAGAGTTAGTCAATTTGCCTGCACTGACTAAAAGCACTCCATTAGGTCCTGAAACTTAATTATTAGTATTGTTATAATTCTTTTTATTGATTTATTTCTATGGACAGCTCGATCTGATCCATTTTATTCATGACTGTATTGTGGTTGTGATTGTTGATGTCATTGTCTTGGTTGTCAGGGCTGTTCCTTGAATGTTGTACTGCACTGCAAACCAAATTTCCCCTTGAGGAGCAATAAAGAACTGATCTTACTAAAAAAAAAAAAACGAATCAATAAGTCCATGTAATGTGACCTACATCACGTGACCTTCTGAGCGCCTTTAATACAATCAAAATGTTTTCAAGTTTTGTGTGCCGCTCGCGTCTCCTTTGCTTTCAGCCCAATGGTGAATCGAAACAGAAATTACCAACAGCTGCCAGCCATTCACAAAAAGGTGTCGAGTCATCCTCTACCACGACTGTAGTTTAGCCACAAAGTAAATCATCAATAAAATGCACCAATTTTGTCGAGCTTGCCCCGAGGAAACAGATCATATCGGGTCGAAGGACTTTCGGCAAACTTAGCCAAAAGTAACATCTTCTAAATGAACTGTTGTTTTACTCAATAACACATGTCGTCGATATGGAGTCGGAGACAACTTGAACAAAGTGAACTGAAATAAGAAATAAAAGGTTACCTCGAATGAACACGGGTACCGCGACAACCTCCTTGCTTGTTCTGTATCTTTTTCACTCACGCTGCATTAGTCGGAGACTTCTTCTTCTTCTCGTTTAGGGCGGCTTGCAATACTGCCACCTATTGCACCGGAGTATGTACAACAGGCTGTAGTTTACATTATTCTTACACGAATGACTGAAGCAAGCAAGCAAGAAAGAACGAAAGAAAGAAAGAAAATGAGAGGAAGAAAGAAAGAATCGATAATGTCCACACTCCTGGTCTTCTGCACAATAAAAGCTGTTGTTCCTTTAAAGGACTCTTTTTAAAAGTATTTTTAAAGTGAACGCTGAATTTAGGCTCCAAGCAGGTGACCGCAGCCCCCCACCATCAGGGGGAAGTGCGTGCAGAGGGAAGCAGAGGCAGATACTAGCCTAAGGCCTAAGGTCGTCACACACCTCATGTTCTCCAGTCAGAGCGTGGTGTAAGGCTCTGGACAGTGAAAATGTAAAGACTTTCTCTCAGGAGTAAGAGGGGATTTCAATCACCTCCTCTCCTCTGCCAGTGTATCTGAGAGAAGCCACTGGCATATTAAAAATGAAGACTGACACATTTAATATGTGTTCATTTGGTATTATTAATTATTAGGGCCCGAGCACTGGAACAGTGCGAAGCCCTATTGTTATTGTAGTGTTTTTTCTTTTTCTTTTTCTTCTCCTTTCTTATTATTATTACGTCTAAATAACCCTTAATTTGACCCCCTAAACATGCTCCAAAACTCACCAAATTCGGCACGCAGGCCAGGTCTGGTGAAAAATTTGATAAAATGGACAAACGGACCCCCTAAGTGCAAAAATGGGCTCGGTAGCGCCACCTAGGCATACAAAGGCAGCCGCTGCGGCCCACAGGAATGTGATAGAAACACCAAACCAACACCGAAATGTAGGTCTCATCAAGCCCGACAAATCACGCGCTGACACCCCCGACCTAAAACCAACAGGAAGTCCGCAATTTGCGTTGGAATGTTCACGTTCACGCACAAAATTCCGCTTTGAACAAAATCTATCTCCTCCCAGGCCGTAAATGTCAGCGGCTTGAAAATTTAACAGATGACAGAGGACACAGTGCTGAACAACAGTTGCTAAAGACTCCGTCATTACTCGATTCGTTTGGATTTTATAAGCCCTCAAAGTCGGAGTGGCCAGAGCCAAAACCTCATTTTTTCCCATGGAGTTTGGTGTGAAGAGGCTGACACTTGGCACTAATTAAGCCCCTGGAGTCTAAAGTAAAAGTCTGACAGCTTTGAAAACTATGCAGATGGAAAGAGGACAAAAATACAAAAATATGTAGTTTTGATATGGATTGGACCAAGTTTGTGGGAGCTGTGAAGAGTTTTCAAACGTTTTTGACTCTGGTGTGCTCTGCTCTGCACTCTGCCTGGACATGTGACTCACTCTAGCTGCCTCAGGAATGCGCAATACACACCCATTGTAAGAGCTCAGAGGGAGCAGAAAACACTCTCAAACTAAAACTGCCATAACTCAAAAACGGTAAAAGATAGCAAAATCATGTAAATGGGAGATTTATAGATTCAAGTCTCATGACTCGTTTAAACTTTGAATCAAGTCTGTCACTTAAACGGTGACCGAGCTGTGACACCTCAAAAAGGGGTGGGTTTTATGGATTTCTCCATTAGATTGAATGAGGATTTCTCTGTCTGCCTGCATTTTGGTGTGATCATGCCACAGCTGCCAGTACTCAAGTCAGTCACACACTAGGACATGCTAAGGGCGCCATCTGCTGGAGGGGCGCTGCTAGTGGCCAGAGGGGCACCAGCAGCGAATGTACTACCAGTGGGTTTTTGTTGGCGTCGTGTGTGTGTGTGTGTGTGTGTGTGTGTGTGTGTGTGTGTGTGTGTGTGTGTGTGTGTGTGTGTGTGTGCACGTGCGTATGTGTGTGTGTGTGTGTGTGTGTGTTTGTGTGAGTGAGTGAGTGAGTGAGTGAGTGTGTGTGCCTGCATTTTGGTGTGATCATGCAGCAGCTGCCAGTATTCCTGTCGGTCACACACTAGGACTTCCGCTGCCTTTCAAAATAAAAGCCCAAAACTCTTTCACAATAAAAGCACCGAAAAATACCCTTAAAACTGGAACACATGGACGAATTGTCTGCGCTTCGACACGCGCGCCGTCCCCGACGTGCACGGGGGGGCGAGGGCCCGTCCAACGCTGCTTGCAGCTTTAATTATTATTATTATTATTATTATTATTATTATTATTATTATTATCATCATTATTATTATTATTATTTTATTAATTACTGTTTTTTTATGAATGAATTTAGCACTTTTTAATCTGCAAAAGTAACTTGAGTGCCTGTACCTGGCTTTTATCATTATTATTATTATTTTTATTTATTTATGTATTTATTTTGCAAAATGCCATGTTAGTTTTTGATTACATGAAATGTGTCTATTGTATTCTTCTATCTTTGATGTTTTCAAGCACTAATTATTAACATTAAATCACTCCATCCTTGATGGGAAACATTGAGTCTGCCTCCTATTTTTCACTCTCCAGCAAAAGCCCTCTCACACTGTGGCAGACTGGGGCTTGGGCTCACCAAAATCAGTAGGGTTCTCTACGAAGCATTATAGTCCATGGATTTCACATGTCTGACTCCGAACACACCGCCAGTCACTCCTGCTGCTGCCATAGTCCAGTCCATCAGGGCAATGAACAATAATCATGTGAGTAAAATGATGATGATACGCAGATCAGTGTATTGTTCATATTCACAATGTAAAAGTACAATCTACATGCCTAAAGTGCTACACAATGTAATATGCAAATATTTGGCTTGGGACAGTCATCTGAATAACGACGTAATGAACAGGGGATTTAAAGGACCACAACAGTGATTTTGAATATTTGGCCCGTTTACTTCAGTTTACCCACATTTTACATTACAACAAACCATTTTGTAAATCAAGAGGGGTTCTAAAGATTTCACAACATATAGTCAAAATCCCTTGATTTTGATTATATGATGACTTTATTATAGAGATGGAGTACATGTGTGGAAATCTCTGGAAGTTCATTTTCCTATCACAGTGGAATGAATGGAAACCAATGGCTGGATAAAAGGTAAGAAACATGATGGCACAGTTCTGTTGGCTGAATTTGGTGTGGAAGAACTTGACCAGCCAGCACAGAGCCTGACCTCAACCCCATCCAACACCTTTGGGATTAACTAGAATGGAGATTGTGAGCCAGACCCTCTCATCCAACATCGGTGTCTGACCTTACTAATGCTTTTCTGGATGAACGGGTAAAAACTCCCACAGACACTCCAAAATCTGGTGGAAAGCCTTCCCAAAAGACTTCCCAGAAGACTGTTAGAGCAGCAAAAGAGGGACCAAATCCATATTAATTCCTGTGTATTTAGACTGAGGGTGGCACGGTGGTGCAGTGGTTAGCCCTGTCGCCTCACAGTGAGAAGATCCTGGGTTCGATTCCCACCCCAGGTCCTTTCTGTGTGGAGTTTGCGTGTTCTCTCCGTGTCTGCGTGGGTTTCCTCCCACTGTCCAAAGAGGTGAATTAGAGAAGCTAAATTGCCCCTAGGTGTTTGTGAATGTCAGTGTTTGTCTGTCTGCCCTGTGATGGACTGGCAACCTGTCCAGGGTGTTTCACTACCTTCACCCTATGAGCGCTGGGATAGGCTCCAGCACCAGAGGATAAGCAGTTTAGAAGATGAATGAATGATTTAGACTGAGATGTCATAAAGCTCCTGTAGGTGGAGGTGGCCCAATGCTTTTGTCAACAGAGTGTAACCGTCAAATTAAGAAATGGCATATTCATAGTATTTAATATGAAAAACTGGTTTGGGCTATAACATCTTGAACAAGAAATGGGACTATGTTTAGACACATCCCAACACTAGCCAGGCGTGTAGTTATAAAAAAAGAAAGATAAAGTAAATCCACACAATACGTCAGTGTTCCCAATTCATTTATTTAAACATCAAATAGATATGATGTTTCAACATGGAGTCTTCATCAGGTATTAGTAAAGACTGTGGCCCAGCAGGTCTATATATAGACTCAGTGCCGGCTCTACCCATGTTGGTGCCCTAGGTGAAATTGCTCCCTGGCGCCCTTACATATTCCTCCCCGACATAACAATATTTTTCCCGACAGTGACAGGCACTGGCGGCACACCTCCAGCAGATGGCGCCCTAGGCAACCGCCTACACCACCTATGCCCAGAGCCGGCCCTGTATAGAGTCCACCCAAAACCATTCAGGTGTTGGTACTAATTGTTTCAAATAAACATTTTTACACTATTTATGAGTATATACAAAGTGGGAGAGTCAGTACAAAAAGGTACAAAGTACAAATCACCAAAGAATAACACAAGTGTTAGATACAAGTTGAATAAGTATATGCATGTTTGAATAAATATTAACTTGGGTGAATAACCTGTCAGGTTAAACTGAAAAGTAACAGGTGAAGACACAATCATCAATAGTGAAAAACGCTCATCAGCCATTTAAGGCAAAGAGTCAGCACAAAGCAGAGGTTCAACAACCCCGGGAAAGGTCTCATATCAAATTCTTCACTGTGTGGAGACACGGTATTAAAAGATTATATCCAGTGTGTTGCCCGAGGAGTTTTAGGTTAGATTTGATTCACTTTTATTGTCTCCCTTAGGAGAAATTTGTCTTGGGCATTCAAGAGAACATAATTAATATAGCAGCACACACAATATATCCATTACATATATAATCAAACTACAGTTAACACATGATGTCACACAAAACTTTTTATACACCAGAACCTAAAAATCTAAAATACTACCTGCACCCACATTAATGCCATACATCAAAATTTATAAAACGAGCAACAGGATACAACTGGATTTTTGGAGTCAGTTCTCTTGAACCAATAACTAATGTTAGTGGAAAATAGAAATAGGTATTTTTTACCCAACAGATTTTGACATTATTTTTTACCCAACAGATTTTGACATTATTTGACATTTAACAACTACACATTACCTAAAAAATGACAGGCAGTTTCGGTGCAAAGGTTGTTAAAGGAACGCACAACAGCTGGTTTCTGGATGTGTTGAGTGAATGCCAGGAGAGCCTTACCTGCCTGACTGCATTGTGCCAACTGTAAACTTTGGTGGAGGAGGGGTAATGATAATGGGCTTGTTTTGCTGGGGTTGGCTTCGGCTCCTTAGTTCTAGTGAAAGGAAATCTTAACCCTTCAGCTCACCAAGACATTTTGGACAATTCTCTACTTGGGTCATTCTATAATTTTGGGACATTTTACATCCCTGGGATATATCCTGCATGAATTTTTAGTAAAACTTAAGGGAAATCTTAATGCTTCAGCTCACCAAGACATTTTGGACAATTCTCTACTTAACGTTGTGGGAACAGTTTGGGGAAGGCCCTTCTCTCTTTCAGCATGACTGTACCCCACTTCACAAATCAAGCTCCATAAAGGCATGGTTAGGTTGGTTGGCTTTAAAACAAAATTGGCAAGCTGCCATGGTAACTAATCAAAGTACACCATTCCCTGTTCCCTTTGTATAGCAATACAATACTTAGGACATGTACTGTGTCTGATAACTGTTCAGGACATAATCTCAGCATGCTTATTATAAAATATGTCAAGAAGCATTTTCTCTTACAACTACCTTAGCTGAAGCAGAGCAGAAAACTTGTTAGGATTCTAATTGAGTCTAAGCTAATCATTATCTAGCATTTAGCTCTAAAGGCAAACATCCTAATCCTTGCTCTGAGAAAGACAAGGATTGTCCAAACCATAACTTCATGTCAGTCATTCAGCAGTGTGCTTGGTTTGCCATAGCCAAAGAGCTTGAAGTCCATCTCATACAGCTTGTAGAGTTTCCTCCTGGCCTCAAGAGGCACTACTCTGAACCAGTCCGACACCCAACTGGCATTTGTCATGTTGTCGTAGGACGGAGGGAACTTGATGACATCCTGCAGCTTCAAGATCCTGAGCAGATGTTCTGCGTCCTCTTGAAGACTTTCTTGATGACCCACAAAATCATACCTGACAAGAGAGATTAAAACGTCAGTGAGAAAAACAATGGAGACAATGGGACAAAGTCACATGTCAAAGAACTGGCATTGTCCTGTAAATTAATTTAAGGTGCCATGTGTGGAACTTTTACACAAAAACAAAAAATTGTCAACTTAATTACAATATGTCTAATTTCCGTGGAAAATGAGATCATTGTTAAGAAAAGTGATATTATTGAGGTTGTTACTGGAAGAGCAGGGACCTTCGTCCTGTTTTGTGCCAAAAAGCAATCCAGGAGACTTTTCATGAAATCCAATCTGAGGAGTCACAATGTAAAATGCAGCTTAGAGGCCAGCAGAGGCTGACAGTCTTCCTGTCAATGGCCTTATTGGCTTACTTTATTATATTATTATTGGTTTTAAATGCAACAATGTATCAAAGGAATGTGAATCAAGTCGGTGAGCCTTACTCTATCAGGCAGGGGTGGCACAGCCGATGCATTTGCCTCCAGTGTTCGTCAAAGGGTCTATGCTTCTCTGTCCGCGGGTCCAGCAGGTACTGAATGAAGTTGTAGAAGGATGGGCGAATGTCTAACGCAAAGGCCTTGTCTGCTGACTTTGGTGGATTGGACTGGTTGCTATACTTACGCAGCATGTCACAGGCATACTTATGGTAGTGGTACTTATTGTTCTTCTGGAACTTGTCCCGGTAGGCAGAGATGAGACGAACAAACGGGTCCCGAACAAACAAGAACTTGGTGTAGTGTTCCAGCCTTGCCTGATGCCAAAAAACAAATCCAACATAATGGTTTATTACATGTATGTATGTAGTTTTCGTCTCTGCGTTTGGGTCCAACCAACCACCACCCCTCATTACATAGACATGGCAACTGTAGGCTTATTCCTGTGACCCACACAAAGAGGTGAGTAAAATCTCTATACCTTAATAAAATGCAATATGAACTGACCTTCATTTCTGGTAAAGGGAAGCTGTTGAGGAATTTAAATGTGTTTGGGTGTTGGACTACATCTCCAGATATGTTCATGGGGTCTTGATATGGCTCAGTCTGCTTCAGGACAAACAAAACCCTCTTCCAGTTGGTACATGCCACCTGTACATGACCAAAAAGAAAGGAACAAAAATTTGATTAGCATTTTTCAAACCAGAATGTCCAAGGCTTCAGCGGACAGATCAGCTGGTGGAACTCAAAATCAAGACATTATGTCAACAGACATATACTGTACCTCTGTTGTATGTAACCACACCTACATTACCTTGGGAATGTAACAGTAGATGATCCCATGTTTGTCATCCACTATCAGGTTCTTTAGCTTGTTTTTAGGCATGTTTGCTAAAATTTGTTCCTTGTCAAGAGATGTCACTCTGTCACCACACATCTCTCTTAGCAACTGCTTTCTCTGTTCCTGCTGCTGTTGCAGAACAGCTAACCCTGAAAACAACAACAACAACAACTACAATGACAGCAGTAATTACAAAAAAAAACTCAGCAGCTAACTGTACTGTCAAACACGTCAGAAATTACAAATTAATTTTTGTATCAGTTAAATATAAGACAGTATAATAACTCACCAGCCATTTGTGGCTCTTTGCCAGAAACTGTTCAGCTTTTAATAGACATCACTTTCAAAAAGAGTACATTTTAAAATATAAAGATCCTGAAAATTTCAACTGTATTTTTTACAGTGCTGAGATGTCAGTCATGTAATCTAATTGAACAAGTGGTCTAACATTTTTTATAGTTTTGTGTTTCTTGTCTTCACCATGCTTGTCAGCGATGGCAAACTCAAACTCAAACACAAGGTGGCCTACAGCCTGTACACATTGTACCTCTCTTCCCTTGTAACATGTCCCAATGGTAAATGGACAGCACGATGAGAGCCATGAATCCCAAGATCTGAAGGATCAGGTGGCCTTTGGATGATTTCATGGCAGCTGACATCTGTTAAATGTGTCAACCTTTACTAATGAATCAGGAACTGAGAAAGTAAGCTGCATGCACAAAATATTAGGTGGATTTTCTCTTCTTGAAAAACACCAATAACATTAATCAGGTGAAAGTGATTACCCCTTATTACATCTATGCCAGTCATGGGATAAGGATATGTTGATTTTGCAAAGCATAAAAACAGAAAATGTTCATCATATTTTGTACATTCGAGGTAATACCCAGCACTCACAAAATTCAACTTTACATCATTAGCCATCATTACAACACAGTAAGAAAACTAACAATAATAGCAAAACAATTATGCATAACTAGAATAACTAGTGCTTTTTAGCACTGCGTTCTAAACATTACACTTCAATGTTCATCAGCTATCACTCACCTTTCTGCAAAGTTGTCCTGAAACGTGTCAGAAACAAAGTGCTCTCTTTAAGACTCCTTAAGGAATTTCCTTACCAGATATGTTAAGCAATGTTCCACATTCCTGGTGACAAAATCCTGCCACACCCCCCCATGATGAGGTAATGTTTTAATATTATGATTTTGCCACTATGTAAAATCATAAAATGGTGGGTTATAGGGTACTGAAGAAATTCATTTACAAGTGTTTTTGTAGTTCAGTCAAAAGGTGGTTGAATGACTTTGTGCTTCTTGTCAAATCTTGCTGTCAGCTCATGTAGAGACTTCTTACTCTAGGTACTGTTTAAACATGGTGAAATTACACCACAAATAAATTACAAATAAAATTCTGCTTTGATATTTTTTTTTATTCTCACTCTGCCATGACTATTATTCATCCCAAAAACATACAACTACCTCTTCATTTGATCTCAAATTGGTAAAATTTTTGGTCATTATTTGATGCCATTTCACTGATACATCAATGTTAACACATTAACTCGTTCTTTAGGAGAAACATTCTTTAAAGGAAAGAAAAAAGAAGAATGACAAATTGAGGGGATTATCTCAAGTGTTGTCATTGCTTTGGTTGTCCACAACGACCTTATGTTCGACACCAAGGCCAAGTGAAACACCAAGGCTGCCCTTCCACTCAAGCTGTCTGGAAAAGTGGATCCCCACTATGGCATAGTTCTTACCCTAACCTCTGAGATACAGCAAGCTAGCTGGACAGGTGTGTCTAGATTCAAACAATGTAAATCATTCATTGTAATAAGGAGAAGTTGTAAAAGCATCTGCAACAACAGCAAAGACAGCAAAGAGTCATCTTACAATAGCTTTCCACTTTGGATTTCCTCATACCAAAGAATGACACTGGTGGTGTAGAGACTGCAAGAGGCTCTCTCAGTACATCAGGACTGGCTTCTCCATTGATCTTGTTCCTATTTGTCGTTGTTAAAAACCTTTTTTAAACAGTGTATGTTTCATTTTGACATGTTACTTTCATTGAACTGCATTTCAAACTCATGTAAAACATACTGTCAGTGCATGCATGAACTCCCAACCAATGTGAAATTAGATATATGTGCACACTTGACAACTGGGATGAGGAGTCAAGACAAAAATCAGGCAACTGAGACTTACTGTGCCCTTAATGAAACCTGAGATTCTTAATGTTGCTCCAACACCAGACGATTCCTCTCTGACAAGGAAAGCTGCATCTGCAAGGACCTCATGGCCTAGTTTCCCAAAACGTTTCCCAAAAAGCGAGAAGCTAAAATCAGTAGGTTGTCAGAGGCACAAGATCTTTGTACAGTCTAGAATACAACAACAGTATTGAAATGGATGTTGAAAGCACTTGGTTATGTCTGCTCTCTCTGCATCCTGATGGGGCCACATTATCAAAGGGTTCAATATTGAGGACAACACGGGTGTCCACTCTCGTAGATTTTTCATTCAGTTTAAACTGGAAGCTCAGATCTGTGTTGATGAGTCCAAGTCTAACTTTCATTACAACCAAAAGGAGCTGGTTCTCCCAGCTTAACCCTTGAGCCTTATGCACGGCTCTGCCTCTTTTTACAAGATTCAACAGCCACACGAAAACTTGAAACGACTGTAGACCAGTGGAAAAAAAACCAACATGTCCTTTACAGGATCCAAGCCGAAGTTGGGCTGCTTGAGCCTTCAGTTTTGTTATTCTCTTTTCACAGCTTCATGCTCGTCATGGAGCTGCTGGTACTGTATGTTGAATTTGTCCATCTCGCCTTCATCTGCATCACAAATATGACGACAATTAACTCTTCATGTGTAACACATGATAAGAACCTGCCAACTCCAAACACACACACACATACACACACACACACACACACACACACACACACACACGTAAAAGATCTGTCTGTTTCTCTATCACTCTACTCAGCAGCTGACCAACACAAACATACACACTAAATAGTTGGCTGGCACCAAGGGCCTTAGCTTCACCCTGCCTTCTCTTTCTTTCATATCTGGCACAAAAGGTAGAGTCCAGTCAAACTGACCCTCCTGTTACCTTCAAATTAACATTTTTTTAAAAAATAAATTCGCATCAATTTGAGTCCAGCGATTAAAACTTCAAGAAAATGATGATAATAAAAAATGTTACCCAACTTTATGTGCCAGGTGCTTTATGTGTCTTTTTGACCTGAACAGCTTCTAAATAAAACATAACCTCCCTCATTCGCCGCCCACCCGTATACATGTAAGTTTTGATGGGAATCATGTTTTTCCCTCCCAAACTGTGTATGAACTGGACTGTCCTCACACGACTACATGAGTGGTTACGTTACTACAGTGTGGTTATGTTCTAAAGCAGAGGAAAGTTTTTTGAATATTATAAATGGCATGTTGTAGTTCTTCAGTGTCCAAAACAACTAAAACAAGTGTGTGTAAAATGTCGATATTTATTTTATATTTTATACAGCTAAAAAATCCTGGGGTCAAATTGATTGGATGTCATACTGTGTTTTCTGCAAAGCAATTATATCTTAACCATGTAGGGAGCATTCCTAGTATTCATGTATCATATCAAACACACCCATCAAGTCAGGGTGTGTCTTCATCCCACACAATTTTGTCAGTAAATATTTTTCAAGGTTTTTTAGCAACCAACTTTTTAAAAATGATACAAGCGGGGGTACCCCAGTAGCACACCGGATAAGAGCACGTACCATGTGTTTAGGCTGAGTCCTGATCGCAGAGTGCTGGGCTCAAATCCAATCTCAGGCCCCTTGCTGCATGTTATTCCCTCTCTCTGCCCTGCCTTTCCTGTCTCTCTCTGCTGTGACTGTCACATAAAGCAGAAATGCCAAATAAGTAATCTCTTAAAAAAAAAAAAAAAAAAAAAAAAAAAAACATCACAATCCAACTTACATTCATGTAGAGGTACATCGTACTTTATTTTAGTTTTAGTAATCTATATCCATAAATGGCAAAATTCTATTCCTCCTTTCCTGCATAAACACCAATACGGTCCATATAAAAAATGATAAAATGCTGGAACAGGACATACTTTTTTTCTTAGGTGCAAGCTGTGGTTTATTTTCCAAGTGAGTGCCTTTAAATGGCATATGGCCTTTGTATCCACATTAACAGAAACAAACTGACAATGAATTTATATGGTCTTCATACCAAGACATTAGGTCTGCAAACGTGTGATTTAGATCAGCACTTACAGTATGTACTGAGATGTGCAAATGTGTGAACAGGAGGTGACATCACCTGCTGCTCTAACACTTCTCACCACTAGAGGTCAGGCTTCACAGAGATTTGGGTTTGGGCTCTAGTTAAGATCCTGTGACAGTGATCAAAGGCTCGAAATAATCCTGACCCCAGTCACTCAGATATGGTCTCCCCATTCCCAGAGTTTCCTTTATTTTCCACTTACTTCTGTCCATCTTCCCAGAATAGACCTTCCTAAGTGGTGTCATTTCACCTTATTAAAGCCCTATCACTCTGTTCATTCTGTCTTTGAGGTGAAAAGTGGCTCCTTTTCCACAGGCAGTTGTCTGCCAGGTCAGTGGCCACAATTTCCCATAATTATTCAAATCAGTTACATTTATGTAGATGATTGTCTACTGACACAATCTCTGCTCCATAACTGAAGGCTGCCTCTTACATAACACTGGTGATGTAGATTTTGGGATATATAATACTGAAACAATGCTGATACATAAGATGTATATTTGACATTGGGAAGTATGATTTCTGCCATTATTGCCTTTTTCTACATGTTTTTTCTATTATTTGACGTTTGGATGTTATCTTAGATGGATGATCACACCTGTCATCACGGAGCCTGTTAGGGTGATGCTGAGGCGGATCTACGGGTGGGCCTGGATGGGCGTAGGCCCACCCAGATTGACAGCTTGCCCACCCTATCAGATTCAACACCAAAAAATAACAAATAAATGTTTTAATGTCCTTTTTCCAACGTGTATTTTATGCTCGTTTACAACCTCTCGGCTCGTTTACCGAGGTTTTTTTTCTTTCATCATATCATTTTATACATGTCTATCTAAAAAAATAAACAAAATGAAATAACAGGCCAATCCAGAATTTTTTAGGCCCACCCATTAGCCATGTTCTGTATCCGCCACTGCGGTGATGATGTGCAAATATGGCTGGTTTCCATTGTTTCAATTGAAAAGTCCCATTTGAAATGATTTCCAAGGCTCCTTCAAACGCGGTGCAGAAATGTGGCTCTCTTTTGGCTGAACTTGGAGGACACAACTAGTGTATCCTTCGTGGCCGAGGCTATCCCAGAATTAACATGGCAGAGAGCTTTACTGCCCCAAGCCTATCTGCTTATCTTGAACCCAGAGGACACTGTCACTGTGGGCCTCCCAACCCAATTACACAACTCCAACTTACCTTAGAGTTGGACATTTTTCGGGTTCAGAACTGGACGAGCCCCTGCTTGATCTGCCCAGCTCCTTCAAGAATAGAAGAGAACAGAATTTATTGCCATTTGCACAGGTACATCACAGTACAGGTAGGAATTCTTGTGTGTTTCCCTGAGTCAAGAGAACCTAAATACACTAAAACAAACAAACAAACAAACAAAAAAGAAAGTAAACAGTCATAAGGAATAACTTAAATTTTAAAAATGAAAAATACACATTATAAATGCTGGAAGGCAACTCTGTAAGGTAAACAGTTCAATGTTGCCCATATTGCACATCATTAATGTGTACATGTAAGAATACTGCACATTGTCATCATAAGTTATCTGTAGTGTGGAGTGAGTTGTGGCATGAAGTAGTTCCTTCCTTCCTTAATGTCCTGTGCCACCAGTCTGACAGCAGCTGGGAAGCAGCTCTTGTGGAGGCGGTCCTGTGGCCACTGACCCTCACTGGCCTGCGCTGTCTGAGCTTGTCTCAGGGTGGGATTGCCGTGCCACACTGTGATGGCGCTGGTGGGGACGCTTTCAACAAGTCCTCTGTAGGCTTGGATGAGGAGCTGGTGCCTAAGTCCAGCCATGCTGTAGAAGCAGTTTTAGTCAATTCACTAGTCAATTAAATATTATTTGATGTAATTAAAAGTAGGTCAAAGTAAAAAAGCCACATTTTCACATCGTGTTACAAGGCCTGACCCCACAAAAGAAGAAACACAAACGGTTCATGTCCATCGGAGACACACTGACGCCTTCATACTCACTCCCTCACTCAGTTACCTCTGTTTTTCTTCAATTAAAAATACAAACAAATGCATCTCTAAAATAATTCACTGCCTATTGTTCTATGTCTGTGTCACTATATTAAATGGAATGAATGAATTGCATTGATTCAAAGTGTTGGGAGTAAAGCTTTACATAGGAATGTTTTACTACTACGACGTTTCAAAATAAAGCAACAGAAGAGATCATGTTTCATATGATGTTTTAATTTTAATTTTCAGTTATTACCTTACAGCTCTAATAACAGTGTTACTTCACTAAATGCATGTTTTATTGTATCTTACACTGTCTTTCTGTTAGTTAGTTAGTTAGTTAGTTAGTTAGTTAGATACTTTATTCATCCCAAGGAAATTATATTAAAATTATATTAAAATGATGTGAACTATGGAGCCTCCAAATACGACAGTCTAAAGATAACTCTTGTTTAAAGAATATCAATCACAATCACAACTGTCACATAACAATAACAACGATAATAACAATGATGATAGTCTAAAGATAACTCCTGATCCTTTTTTCTGCCTACTGGGAGAAGGAAAAACACAGAGACACTGGCAGCCTATCTCCCCTTCTCTGGTGCTTGGACTTCAGCGAAAAACCCTAAGCTTTGAAATTCAGAGTACTGGGCAGAAAAACCATGTTCCCCTGGTACTCTGGCTGGGTGTTGTGCCCCTGGTACAAAGAGACCATACTGCAGGGACTCTATGACCTCCAGGCCAGACACTCAGCCCACTCACCTCCATCCTCCATCCTAACCCTATCTCCATCTTCTTGCATAAATGGGGTTTGACTCATGGATTCAGTGAGCCCAATTTTATTCATGTGTGATGACATTAGCTCCCATAGTAGCCATTTCATTGTAGTGAGACGACTGTTTGAAACTTGACATCACTGTATCAAATGACCTACTCTGACCTTTAGGATAACCACAGCCCCGTGAAACTTTACAAACACAAACTAGAGGATAATTCAAAAAACAAAAATCGTAGTAAATTGTTATATCGAATCGCAACACTTGTAGAATCATAATACATATCGAATCACATATCACATATCAAATTACCCAATTTCTCCTGGGGAATCAATGAAATATTTAGGATTTCTGATCAGCACCCAAGTATCAAGATAGTGCTGAATCAGGAGATAAGCATGCAGTCCCAGCCATAATCAGCAGCTTCACGTCTTGTCCACTGTTTGTGTGGTGAGGCTTCAGTCTCACACTGCCTCTCAGGAGCACCGCTGATCCCACTGCAGACATCAGGTTTCTGATGCACTCTTGAATAAAGACGAGGTGTGACTGTATGATTTGTCTTCTTTTGTGTGGTATTTCTGCAAAATACACAGAAACTGCAAGCCAACCATGGTTGCATGTTCCTGTCCATACTTTCTATTGCCACTATAGTACGATGTAGGCTATGTCTGAGTACCAACAAGTGAAGCACACGCGTTAACTTAGCGGCTAACATTACATGGATAACAAGTGGAGCAATGCTAAAACACACACGACGAGAATAAAGGGCCAGCCTCCCCACCATGTTTCTAACCCCCTGGCGTAAGCTACGCATTGTCTACTGATTACTCATGTTATACCGGCTTACCTGCATAATACACAGACAGTACAAGGCATCCATGGGCCTTGCCGAGGTTTCCTGCTGACAGAAGCGCTGACTGAGGTGTACCGCCATATGGTGACGTCATCAGTTGACACCTTTGTGCTGAGGTGCGCTGTATCTGTGTATCATCCACTTGCTGACGTCATCAGTTGACACCTTTGTAAAGAGGTGCGCTGTATCTGTGTATCATCCACTTGCTGACGTCATAAGTTGACACCTTTGTGCAGAGGTGCGCTGTGTCTGTGTACCTCCATATGGTGACGTCATCAGTTGACACCTTTGTGCAGATCTGTGCTGTAGCTGCCTGCAGGAGACTGAAGCACATTGTAAAATAAAAAATAAAAATAAATGAAACTCTTCTGTAAACTTCTTGTTCTCACAATAACGTTAATTTTATGAATGAAACACATGAATGTCAGGAAGCTGATTCTGAGCTGATGGGGGCGGGGCTACCAGGGCAAAACTCGTAACTCGTGATGTCATGGGTCACAACATTATCATGGGTCAGAATTGCATAAAACAGCCCTTGGACAGCCCTCAACCGTCCCTAACCTTAACGTTAACCATGACTTCCACAAACAATACCTGCAGTCAAAACATGGAGGCGCTGGAACAGCAACAACATGTGATGACTTTACAATACAAGGCCTCTGAGGCAGGAGCATTTGTTCCCCGCCCAGAAAGAAAAGGCCTGTCCACACAAAGAAAGACAATTCATCAAGAAACAGAGGAGCTCATGCTCCGGAAAAAGAAGGCCCTGAGGCTCATAGCCCAGAAGGCCGAGAAGGCACCCCAGCAAAACCTGGAGGTGCAGCAAAGCCTCCAAAAAGATCTAACCTTGAGAAACCAGGAACTTTACAGTAAGCTCAAGGCAGAGATGGAGGAGAAAAATGCCATGGAAAAACAGAGGCAAGTGCTTCATCAAGAAATAGACAGGCTAAAAAACCGTCTGGCAGAGACAATCAAGTGCAACAATGAGTTCAGTATGAAACTCAAAGCAGAAATGGACACGAATGAGGACCTCTACTGGAAAAACCTTGTACTGGAAGAGAAGGTAAAAATCCTGAGAAAGAAAACAGGAAATAACAATGAAGAGCAGAAAGAGGTTACAGAGTCCACTGACATACACCAAAAAAAGAGAGAGGAGGTGGATAAACTCCAGGAACTTGACAACAACCTCAAGGCACAGATGGAGGAGAACCAAGCGCTCCACCAAGAAATGGAGAAGGTAAAAGAGATTCTGGCAGAGAAAACCCAGAATATAGAGAAGCTCAGTGTCAACCTCGAATTGGAGAAGGAAGAGAAAGCAGCTCTGCAGAAACAGATGGAAGAGCTCACTGACACTCTCCAAAAAGAGAGGGACATGAGCAAGAAGGAGCAGGCTGCCATGAACATGGCATTGGAGATGGAGGTGGCATTTCGTAAAGAGATAGGGGACCAGAAAATACTCCTTAAGGAGAAGGATTTGAAACTTGATGAGCTGACAACAAAACTCAGCACTGAGACAGAGGAGAAGGAGGCCATTGGCGAACTGAAGGCGACCCTCTGCAGACAAATAGATGATCAAGCCAACAGGCTGAAGACATCTGAAATGGAGAGGGAAGCTCTCAGTCAACAGGTAGCTGAGCTCCAGGAAATTAAAAACAAGCTCCAGACAGAGATGGAGGAGAAACAGGCCCTGGAACACGAAAGGCAAATGCACAACCAAGAAATGGAGAAGGTAAAGAAGATTCTGGCAGAGACAAGCGAGAGAATAGAGAAGCTCACTGTCACCTTCAGATTGGAGAAGGAAGAAAAAGCAGCCCTGCAGAAAGAGATGGAGGAGCTCACTGAAACTCTCCAAAAAGAGAGGGACATGAGCAAGAAAGAGCAGGCTGTGATGCACATGGCATTGGAGACGGAGGTGGCACTTCGTAAAGAGATAGAGGACCAGAAAATACTCCTTAAGGAGAAGGATTTGAAACTTGAAGAGCTGAGAACAAAACTCAGCACTGAGACAGAGGAGAAGGAGGTCATTGGCGAACTGAAGGCGACCCTCTCCAGACAAATAGATGATCAAGCCAACAGGCTGAAAACATCTGAAATGGAGAGGGAAGCTCTCAGTCAACAGGTAGCTGAGCTCCAGGAAATTAAAAACAAGCTCCAGACAGAGATGAAGGAGAAACAAGTGCTCCACCAAGAAATGGAGAAGGTTAAAAAGATTCTGGCAGGGACAACCCAGAGCAGCAAGAAGCTCAGTGTCAACCTCGAATTGGAGAAGGGAGAGAAAGCAGCCCTGCAGAAAGAGATGGAAGAGCTCACTGAAACTCTCCAAAAAGAGAGGGACATGAGCAAGAAAGAGCAGGCTGTGATGCACATGGCACTGGAGATGGAGGCGGCACTTCGTGAAGAGATAGAGGACCAGAAAATGTTCCTTAAGGAGAAGGATTTGAAACTTGAAGAGTTGACAACAAAACTCAGCACTGAGACAGAGGAGAAGGAGGCCATTGGCGAATTGAAGGCGACCCTCTCCAGACAAATAGATGATCAAGCCAACAGGCTGAAGACATCTGAAATGGAGAGGGAAGCTCTCAGTCAACAGGTAGCTGAGCTCCAGGAAATTAAAAACAAGCTCCAGACAGAGATGGAGGAGAAACAAGTGCTCCACCAAGAAATGGAGAAGGTTAAAAAGATTCTGGTAGAGACAACCCAGAATATAGAGAAGCTCAGTGTCAACCTCGAATTGGAGAAGGAAGAGAAAGCAGCTCTGCAGAAACAGATGGAAGAGCTCACTGACACTCTCCAAAAAGAGAGGGACATGAGCAAGAAAGAGCAGGCTGCGATGCACATGGCTTTGCAGATGGAGGTGGCATTTCGTAAAGAGATAGAGGACCAGAAAATACTCCTTAAAGAGAAGGATTTGAAACTTGAGGAGCTGACAACAAAACTCAGCAGTCTGAAGACCTGTGAAATCGAAGAACAACGGCTACAGAAAAAGTCAAAGAAACCCTCCTTCTTCAAAAGATGCATCAAGGCCTTGACTCCACGAAGGAAGAAGAAATCAGGAGAAAGACAGAAAGAAGAGCTCTCTAATCAGCTTAAATGTATGTACAGCAAGGCAGAGGTGACAAGCTTTGAAGAAGAAGATAACAGAGATGGAGAAAAATGCCATGAACAGATCCAGAAAAAGACAAACAGGCCCCCCTTCTTCAAAAGATGCGTCAAGGCCTTGACTCCACGAAGGAGGAAAAAATCAGGGGAAAGACAGAAAGAAGAGCTCTCTAATCAGCTCAAATGTATGAAAACTGAAGCAGAGCTGACAAGCTTTGAAGAAGAGGATGACAAAGATGGAGAAAAATGAGAGACCCTCACTTTTCACATCTTGCTACAAGGCCTGATTCCACAAAAGAAGAAACACAAACGGTTCATGTCCATCGGAGACACACTGACAGCTTCATATTCACTCCCTCCCTCAGTTACCTACCCCCCCCACCCCCCACCCACCCACACACACACACACACACACACACACACACACACACACACACACACACACACTTACCTCTGTTTTTCTTCAATTAAAAATACAAACAAATGCATCTCTAAAATAATTCACTGCCTATTGTTCTATGTCTGTCACTATATTGAATGGAATGAATGAATTGCATTAATTCAAAGTGTTGGGAGTAAAGCTTTACATAGGAATGTTTTACTACTACGACGTTTCATATAGTGGGGCGGCTTAGCTCAGTATATCACAACAATCGTTCATTTTGTGATAAAAGCCTAAAATTTGGTAGATGTGTTGGTGGATATATTTCAAACAAATCTTATTGGGCCATCACAAAATCACGCCCTAGTGGCCATAGCACACATTTGATTTGTTAAAATGAATAAAAATATTAAAATGATTCATTATTTTAAAAATGTAAATACACATTAAATTTAGAAAAAATACAGTTATACACACTCAGTATCTCAAACACTTTCTGCCCCACCACCACAACCACCACTGCAAGCCAGCTAGCCAACGAGCTAGCTAGCATATGCTTCCTGTGACAAGCAGTGCAGTGACAGTCCATCAAGGTAGGCCTAAACACTTTATTTCAACTGTAATAATTATTAATAAAATATGTTAGTTTTTGGATGTATACATTTTGAACATCATAGATAAAGGCTAAAGGGAAAAAGAATTATTGTGGGGAACAGTGGAGAGGTAAATTTTCAAGCTAGCAAAACTAGGTAGTTAAGCTAGGTCGTTAGCTTGGAGCATGTAGCTAGCTTGGAATGCAGCAAAGCTGAGTGGGAGAGTAAGACACTGTAAAATGATGTACTGTAGAATGTAGACATTTCAACAAAATTACATTTTGATAGATAGTACGGGTGTAAGAAAATATTGATATTCTTTGAAATGCTGTACTGATAATGCTAAAAAAAAAAAAAAAAAAAAAAAAAAAAGCCATGTCGTTAGTGACAGCAAACAAGCCATATTTATTTTACTGTAGCTTTATGACTGTTTGAGCTAAAAACAAATTTAAAAAAAAAAAAAAAAAAAAAAAAAAAAAAACAGTTCCTGAAAGCAAGAAACTTAATTTACTTTCATTATGCTTTTTTAGAACTTGAATGTCTCCTTTATACGGAAGGGTGGTGCTGCCACATCGAGAGAAAAAAATGGGGGCTCATTATCACGTAATTACGTGAAAGGTTTATTGTTATAACAATATAGTTTCACGATATAACGTAAAAAATATCACGTTATTTCATGATATGAAGTTTTCACGTTATAACGTGAAAGTATCACGTTATTTCAAGATATATTTTCAGGTTATAACGTGAAAATATCACGTTATTTCATAATAGGTAGTTTTCACGTTATAACGTGAAAGTATCACGTTATTTCGTGATAAAATGTTTTCACGTTATAACGTGAAAATTTCATATCTTGAAATAACGTGATACCTAATCATCCACGTCATACACGCCTCTCCTCAGTGAGCTTGAACATCGCCATGGACTCTCCACTGTCCAGATTTCTCCGAGGTCGTGGGGTGTCAGAGGACTGTCTCCAACGCATGGAACAACATGTAAACAAAAACACGTTTCACGAAATAATGTGATACTTTCACGTTATAACGTGAAAATTTCCTATCTTGAAATAACGTGATACCTATCACGTTATAACGTGAAAAATTCGTATCACGAAATAACGTGATACCTATCACGTTATAACGTGAAAAAGTCGTATCACGAAATAACGTGATACTTTCATGTTATAACGTGAAAGCATATCATGAAATAACGTGATATTTTCACGTTATAACGCGCAAAAATCATATAATGAAATAACGTGATAATTTCACGTTATAACGTGAAAATATATTGTTATAACAATAAACTTTTTACGTAATTACGTGATACTGAGCCTCTCGGTTTTTATTTTCTTGGTCTGGCAGCTCTACGCTTCCGTACCTTTACCCATGTGGTTCTTTTTTATTTCTTTATTTTATCACTCCATCACTGTCATACACCTCAGGACAAGGATTTTGCCCTTGTAGAATTTTTAAAATACAAGATTCATAGACTGTGAAGGGGAATGTGAGAGCCTATTAAAGTTTATGTTCTGTTCTGTTATATTGTAATAAAGCTTTTTCCCATTTTAAAATGTCTCTAAATTATATTTGTGGTGCTGAAAACACGAAGCAGCAGCTGTAGGGTAGGCAAAGCATTCCATGCCAGTAACCACTGGCGGCCAGTTTTAAAAATGGCTGCCACAGTCATCAGAATAAAAAATTGCAGTGGCCCAGTATCCAGATTCATTCAACATATATTCAGCAATGAGTGGACCAAATTTGGTGCTTTTATCACAAAATGAACGATAGTTTAGTTATGCCGCCCCACTAATAATAAAGCAACAGAAGAGATCATGTTTTATATGATGTTTTAATTTTAATTTTCAGTTATTACCTTACAGCTCTAATAACAGTGTTACTTCACTAAATACATGTTTTATTGTATCTTACACTGTCATACTGCTGTAGGAAAATGATATGAACTACGGAGCCTCCAAATATGACAGTCAAAAGATAACTCTTTTTTAAAGAATATTAATCATAATCATAACTATCATACGACAATAACAATAAAAACACTGATAATAGTCTAAAGAAAACTCTTGTTTCAAGAATATTAATTATAATCACAACTGCCACCATCAGGACTATTGGCTTGTGTTTGCATCTGAGGTAATCTGGCATGGGACTGGACCTTTGTGCAAAGTTTGGTGAGTTTTCGCGCATGGGAAGTAGGACTTCCTCGGAAGAAAGAAAGAACGAAGAAGAAGAAGAAGAACAACACGCAGAAATACAAGAGGGACCTGGCAGCTTAGGCTGCCTGGCCCCTAATAATAACTATGATGATAATGATAATAATAATACTAGGATGTCCACAGGACATTTTCTGAACATCACTGTTAGGTCCCAGTACACACTAATGATTTCTTGCTCTCTGCTGCCCTCAAGTGCTCCTTCAGGGCATTTTCTTCTCCTGGCAGCACCACTTAAAATACTCCCCATTAACTTCCTCTCTCATCCTACTGCCGGACAAAGCATAAACAGTGACTCTCTGAATCAGAGAATATATGAGATGAAAATCAGACTGTTTCATCAGTCGGCAGATCTGTCTGGCCAGAAGGGGAGGTTCACTCACTCACTCTCTCTCTCTCTCTCTCTCTCTCTCTCTCTCTCTCTCTCTCTCTCTCTCACACACACACACACACACACACACACACACACACACACACACACACACACACACACACACACACACACACACACACACACACACACATCTATAATCTGTTAGCGACCATGGTCAAAGAGTGGGGGTAAACTACGTAGTTCCACTCCTAACCTACTAGGGGCGCTCTGTCACGGAACGAAAACAACGGTGGATTAAACATGGCGGCGCCCTGCAGCCATATAATGTGAAGATAACTTAGGTAACAACACTGTTTTTTGTTCAACCTCCTGCTTGGCTAGACCCGGAGGCGACATGTTTCCCGAGACGGCACGGCGTCTGAAGACCGCGGCTCCGTTGTTTTGTCAGACTATGACACTCAACGAGCCGCTGCTGTCCTCCGCACATGGGGCGAGCCGCAGCGCCCAGGCCCGGCGACACCTCAATGTCAGCTGCTGTCGGACAGCCAAGGTCCCCCCGCGGCCCAAGCCCAGGGTCCGGGTGGAGATCCCCGGGCTCGAGCTGGTCACGTACGGGGAAAGGATGCACTTTGTGCCGGGGCTGTCAAAGCCCGTTTACCCCGCCTGGGAGAGGGAGTGCAAGGACCCGAGGTACTACAAGTCTCCCCCGGCTCAGGACATGCCGCTGTACAAAGAGAAAACATGCTACGTGTTCAACCAGAGGACTAACGTACTGGAAGGTATTTGTTTAATTAGCAAAGTGCAACCATTAAGTAAGTAAGTAAGGAAGCTTTTCTCATGCTGCATTCAGAAATCTACCAGAGCTGACATGAAATGGGCTCAAGATAGCTATACAGCACACATAAAAATAATTATGAGCATTATACTCAATATTTTGGGGAAAATCCTTTGCAATCTATGACTGCTTGAAGTGAGAACTCATGGACAACATCACCAAATTCCTCCCTCGGGATGCTCTGCCAAGCCTTTCCTGCAGCTGCCTTCAGTTACTGCTTGTTTGTGGGTATTTTGGTCTTCAGTTTGGTCTTCAGCAGGTGAAAACCAGCTCAGTTGAGTTGAGGTCAGGTGTGCTTTCAGTAACTCTTGGGCTGCTTTCGCAGGATGTTTTGGGTCACTGTCCATCTGCACTGTGAAGTGCCGTTCTATCAGTTTTGTGGCATTTGGCTGAATCTGAGCAGATGTTATAGCCCTATAAACATCAGAATTCATCCTGATTCTTCCATCAGCAGTCACATCATCAACAAACACTAGTGAGCCAGTTCCACAGATGTTTTCTGACTGTAGATTTGGACAGTGATACTCCTTCCTCCTCCAGAGGGTTTTTGATTTCCCTAGACAATGTGAATGGGTTTTTCTTCACCAGGGAAAGAATTCATCGGTCATCCCCTTTAGATGTCTACTGTGGTCTCCCAGGCCTTTTGGTGTTGCTGAACTTATCATTCCTTGCATTCCTTCTTTTTCAGAATATACTCAACCGTTGATCTGGCTACTCCTAAAGTTGTTGCTATCTATCTGATAGATTTTATTTCCTTTTGGAGCCTAACAATGGCCACCTGCACGTGCACCTCTTTGGATCGCATGTTGAAGGTTCTGATAAACAGCTACCAAATGCAAATGCAAACACTTGGAATGAACTCCAAATCTTTTATTTCTTAATTTGTCATGAAATATTGAGGGAAAAGGCCACACCTGGCCTTAAAACAGCTTTTTAGTCAAGTGTCCAAATACTTTTTAGCCCCTGAAAATGGGGTGACAATGTATAAAATTGGCTGTAGTTCCTAAACAGTTAATGCCATGTTTTTGTTCAACCCCTGAAGTTAAAGCTGGAAGTCTGCTCTTCAATCACGTCTTGATAACTCCATTTCAAATCCACTGTGGTGATGTACAAGGGCAAATGTGTGTCACTATCCAAATACTTATGGACCTAATTGTGGCGTCTAGGGGAAGATGTAGCTATAGACAACTGTGATGCATTTTAACTATAAATCATAGTCATACGCTTTTAACATGCCTCTCTCTGAGGGAGTTTAAAAGCAGTAGCAAACAGTGACACTGGCACTGACCAGATGTGATGTAAAATATTCTAAAAACAAATGACACATCATTAGAAATAAAGAAGCTCAGCTATAACAGGCCACAGCCACAAAATAAGACTCCCTGTCATCTATGGCATGGCCAACACAATTCTAATGAGGATATTTATGAAATTAAAAAAAAAAAAAAAAAAAAAAAAAAAAAAAAAAAATATATATATATATATATATATATACACACACACACACACATATATATATATATATATATATATATATATATATATATATATATAGTGCACATACTAAGTCAAGTACACTTGAAGTCTGATTGATTTAGATAGTCTGAGTCATGGCTTTCATTTTGTCCATTGTGGTCAACATCATCTGTCAAAGCTGCTGAAACTTTAAGGTCCATTATGGGACTGACACTCTGGTGATATTTTCTGTTATGGGTCTATCTGAATAAGCCCATCAGTGTTTTCAGTATAACCACAAACAATGTTGAAGTAGTAGCTCACACTTATTCATCTGGTGGTCCTGTCACTAGTATAATTAGAGTGAAGTTACAGCTGTAACACGAGGGAAAAGGAAAGGCGGTTCCCCATAGCTTGTCATCTTACAAAGCTTGATTCCCTTCACCTCCAACTCTGTCGTCCCTTATCTCACTGAAAATTTCAGGCAAAATGTCTCTCTCTTTCATTTTCTCAGGTGTGCGTCAGGCTCTGTGGTTGACCAAATCCAAGCTTATCACTGGTCTGCCCCCTCAGCTCCTCTCTCTGGCCCAAAGTCCCGCCAATCAAATCCCAGACCAGGATGAGCACGTGCAGAACGCCATCAAGCATGCTCGCTTCTGGGACACGACGGAGCAGCGGCCACGCAAAGCCACATACTGGTAACAGTACAGATAGAAATCTTATTACGTTTCATGTACCTGTCATATCATCAACAATCAACCATCATAATCACAAGAATTCCATGTTTTACCTATATGCATGGTTTTACTATCATATTATGAGATACTGTTTCAGGATTTGGACTTGGTTTTATAATAAACACATGCATTAATGTAAGACTATACTTTCCCTTTTAAATGTGCAAAAAGACAAAATAATTACTTCTAATATTATTTGATATATTAAAAAACATTGACAAACTAACATGCAATTTGTTGCATTCTATCAGAATTTTGAATGAATCAATTCAGGCCAAAGTCAGAGTGATTCATCCTGTTTATCAGTTTTTTTCTAACCATGGCGACAGAAAATTTTTCAAAATGAGTAAACTGTCCCTTTAAGGGAGTGGAACGAAGGTGCACACCCGGCAGGAATGGATATGCATCTGTGGTTCTTGTTCATCTAATCCAGATAAACTAAAAAAAACGTTTGTGTGTGTGTGTGTGTGTGTGTGTGTGTGTGTGTATAACTTCCCCAGCTACACTCTGCTGTATAACCTGCTCCATCTATGTGGCCGTCTACAGACCAGTCACCCGGCACTCGGCAAGAGGATCCTGGCAGAGAAATACACTCTGGCTGCTTCATGGAAAAGAGGTATAATATCCTCACTACTACTGCCACCCAGTTACAACCATATTATTGAGGATTACTATTCTCACCAACAACAAGTGTAAAGAATTAACATTGTATAGGTAAATGCTGTGAGAAGTACATTATTTGAAATGTTTAAATGTTTACATCAGGGGACCCCTTGGCAGTAAGATCAATTAATTTTAAACAGGTAATTTTTTCCACTTATGATCATTTATTTGTGTGTTTTTTTTTGCCTCAGGTGAGGACTTGTTCCAGGTCAGGGGTCAGAATGGATTACTGCTGAACAGCATGACTCCTCTGCCACAGCTCGCTGGAGGAAATGAAGTGGCCGGCACGGCGGATCACATCCTGGAGACTTTCTACCCCGTGTCCCCTGCCATCGACCTGCAGAAAGTGCAGCTTTACAAGATGGAGAATTTCACAGGTGACAAGACACCCAGTTATGGAAGCAAAGCGATGAGTAGTAACACCATGTAATGCAATTGTCTTTTGCTGTTGCACTTTCATGGTGTTTTTCTGCTCAGGAAGTGTATGGGAAAACGAAGAGTAGCTGGATTCTTTAAATTTTTTGCACCTTGAAGGGGCCACGAGAGACTAATCCTACAAGCAAAACAATGATTTTTACATGCTGATTTTACAATGGAAAATGTAACTGGTAGTTCTCTCTGTCAAATTTCAGGCCTACTTACATAAGTGTTAGTTTGGTTTCTTATCTATATAGTGGTATTTGTAACTCCATACAAGAGTAATAGATTCTCCAAGTCTGACTCGTTAACGCCATACCTCTTGTGAGGACAAGCGCTTCACTTGGACTGTTCTTCCTCAAAATGAATAAAGTCGATCCCGCCCAGTAAAGGGCACAATTTAGAGCAGCAATCTAAAGCTGAAAATATGTTTTCAAGGAAGCACAACACACATTTGTTTGGGAATCATTATTGATGCTCTTTTCTAGATGGCTTGCCAACTGGTGGAACTACTTTGTTTCTGTATCACTGTGCAGCAGCTCCCCCCAGTGCTCTGTTTGTCAACACACCCGCCACGTGAAGCCGTTGTTTAGTCATACTGGTCTTGGCCCTCTTATCCAATCAGGTTTCAGGCAGGACTGGACTGTTAGTACCGAATGATGGGACTCCTGTCCAATCAGATGTGAGGACTTACAGTTAGCAAGCGTTCAGTGCTAATGAAACAATGTCTCTCTCCTTCAATCAGGTTTCAGAGATGACTACCCCTACCCTCATGCACACACGCTTTATTTCACGGAGGCGCAAGATGGACCCTGTAAGCTTCTCCCAGAACAGCTCAGAGCCAAGATGATCATGTTCGCTTTTGGCAACGCTCTGGCCCGTGCCCACACACTTTATGGGGTAAGAATACACTCGTGTGAGTTAACTGCCTCAAGCTGAGGAGGCCCTGGGCCAGTAGCTAGTCTGCTGTGGAGCAATAAGGAACAGACATATCTATTGTATGTATTATCTCATAGTTACTAGTTTATAAAGTAGCTATTTACATTTCTTTTTATTCAATTAAGTGATGTCAGTTTTTGTTTTGCTTCTAAAAGCGGCTGTTTTTCTACCCTCTGCATACACACACTGCAACAATGTTGATATGACTTTCAGCAGTCAGTTCTGAGGTCACACCAAAAACAAAAAAAAACAGCCATAAAGACTTCTGATAATAATCTATCCTCAATAAGCACCTCCACACCCATTCACTATCTCGCCCTAAGACAGGTTCAACCACTCCGGCTCCGCTGTAACCCGTCCCCTTTCTTCCCCTATATCAGCCAGTGATGCTCTAACAACGGCAGAGCTTTCCCACAGTCACAAAAAAACAAAACAAAACTGAAGTCCTGTGCCCATCGGTCACTCCTGTACAGTCTATAAAAGTAGGCAAGGCTGTAAGTCCCACTGCAGGCGTGCTGGAAGTGCTGGCAGCCACAGGAGATGACATGGAAGATAGTGACCTTTTGATTTTGGGGGCTGACAGAGTTAGCAGCCACTTAGTTACTGACCGCAGTGGGACTGAACTGAATTCTAGTGCTCAGTAGAGCCCCAAAAGAATCATTTTGAATTATAAAAAATCAAGTGGAGTTTGTTTTTTTTTGTGTTTATGAACTGATTTTTTGTAAGTGAAGGGAATCATTTGTACTTGTAGGTGGACAGATTGAGTTTTTTGTTTTTGGACTGAGATATGGACTCTCATATGGACATTGACTGCATGGTTTTGGGGCATTTCTCAGTATAAAATTGATCAAACTCATGATCTATAATTGATCTAACTCATGATCAGCCACATATTTTTTTTTAGACTAGACATTTTCATTCTACCATTAAAGAATGCAAGAATGAAGAGTTTTCTCATCTGAGCATTCATACAGCTATTGCATCACCAGCAGTCAGATTTGCTCGGGTCTTTCAATTGAACACACTCAAATTGTGGATTTTTGCAGGGGCACCATTAGTCTTGGTGTGAATCTTTGATGTGATAATGATCTGAGGAGAAAAACCTCGTTCACCTGTGACTGATGGAGGCTGATGAAGACACTTTGTCCCTCATAGAAAGGATTATAGTACCTTGAATGTTTTGTCTGACGCCATTCTTCTGAATAAGTTCTCACTTCCTTCACCCTCATCCCCTCTTTACTGCCCTGTTTCTCTGTGTCAGACCAAGCCTCAGCCTGTATTAGACCGTCCTATCACAGTCCAGGCAGTGGGGACCAACGGCAGAGTGTTCCAGTTTGTCGTTTTCCAGCTCAACACCACTGATCTCTCACACGATGAGGGCGTCAAGAACCAGGTGCAGTATCACTCTGTTTATAGCTCTAATTTAGCCTTTGTGGTGCACTTTTGTGTTTTTTCCCCTCTCTCCGTTCTTCATCTTTTGATTTTTATTGTAAGATCAAAGAGAGGCTCAAAGTGCAGTGCAGCTCTCAGTGTTCAAATGTTGAGCTAAATGTCTCTGAAAATGAAAATGTTCCAAAATAAGGAGAGGTGTGGCTGATGCTTTTTTAAATCTGTTTTAAGTTTTAAGTCTGTTTTTCTGCCTCTGCTGTCTTGCCTGTCTGAGTATTAAAATTCTGTCTGCCACTGGCAGGTGTGGGTGGATGAAGATGCTAACCTCTATGAGTTTGCAAAGGTCCGACCGCTCATCAAGAAGAAACAAGTGCAGGTAAGACTTTGTGTCTACCTGGGCTGGTGCAGCCTCGTAACTGGCCCTAAAATCCCTGTCACCTGCTGCTCTACAGCTCTGATGTCTTCAGATCAGCTCTGTTGTGATGGATGAGGACTTGAAGCAAAAATTCAACTGTTGGGTTGGGTGTTGGGTTGTACAGTTACCTGGGTATAATGCTCCATGGTGGTGAAATATCCTCATTAGTTGCTCCACACTCCTCTTGGCTGCTAATCCACAATATTTTATTTATGTCTCTCCATTCTCTTACATAGTGAAGCAAAACAGCTCCCAAAATAACAGTTTTAGTGCATGAATAATCTCCAAAAATGCAGATTATGCCAGTATAAACAAGTCCCAGTACCCATTTTTTTAAGGAAATGATACAACTTTTTTCTTGTTATTGTTCTATTTGAATTAGAAAGAAGATCCGGCAGGTAGTATGTGCAGTAACCTTCCACATAGTAACGTTACGCTGGGAAGAAATGACACACACAGAGAGGACCCATTGTTTTTTTTATTTTTTTTTAAAAAAAATTTATTGGTATAATCCACTTTTTCCACTTTTTTCCATGTGCATTTATACACTAAAAGAGTTATTTTGGGAGCTGTTTTGCCACACTATGGAAGTGAATGCATACAAAAATAAGGTACTGTAGATTAGCAGCTCAGGGGAGACAGAGCAACTAAAGAGGATATTTCATCACCATGTGGACTCGCATTACATCTAGGTAACTATACAACCCAACACTCCATTGAACACCAAAGTTCAATTTTGCTTTAAACATGTGAAAGCAAAATAAGCCCTGATACTTTGTTGAAATTTGTTGTTAAATATAACCAAGATCATAGTGTCTTCTAGTAAATTTGGAATGCAAGTGGTTCACCACTGAGCACATGATAGCAATAATTTGGTGTTTACTGCTGGATTTGTTGTTGGAGGATGAGTGTGATTGGTCTGACTGGCTGCTGTGTGACTCCCTGTAGGTACCAGCCGGTCTGGCAGGATACCAGCCTGAAACATTCAGCAAGTTCCTGGCTCTGTACCTAAACGGAGCTGTTTAAAACCACATACCTGACTGTGTGTGCACGCGTGTGGACGGACGCTCTCTGTGCAGCCTGTCATCAGTCAGAGACCTGGAACAGCATCTTACCTGAAAACTGGAGCTGTGTTCACTGTGGTCTTTTCCTTTGACCTTTCAAGTGATTCATGATCTGGTCCATAACCTGCGGCAGAGGAGTCAACTCCTTCACGGACTAAATGAGCTTCTTTGTGTTCACATATTGGCTTCTTGCCGCTGTGATAGGTCACTCAATAAAACAAAGCTGTTCTAAATGTATACTAAAGTGTGCTAGAACTTTTTGTGCCTTGCAGTGATGGAATGTGAAAACTGTGTTGCGGACTCATCAGGATATTGGAAACGATCATTTCCCCGGGGGGGGTGGTCAAATTTTTCACAGATCGTCTAGTTTGTTATCAGTTGATGAGAAAATAGACACAAAATCACCCAAAAATCAAAGTTGTTACTCACCAAAGTTTCACAGCACTGGATTATGTGTCTTCATCATCAGCGAGGCATAACTTGTAAGTGCTCAAAACAGATGAAATTTTCAGAGTAAGTGATAAAATTGTGTCTTGAATGAATCCAAGTTTATCCCAACAAAACAAGATACAGCATATGACCATTATTTCACCACATAAGGGTGACTCTTGACTTCACTGGCATTTCTTAATCGTGCAGTGTGTCTGCAACTCCTTAAACAGTATTCAAATTTTTGAAATTCAAGTCATAAATAGTTTTAAATTTGTATTTACTTGGCCTTTTTGCAACATGAACATTTCATCCAGTTTAATTTATCTTTTTCTCCAAGGTCTTCAACATCGGATCAGCATGTTTTGTGCTGTTCTCTCAAGATAATCCTGCCTTTATACTGAGCTGCTGGAAAATGAGCCATTTCGGTTTATACTGACCTGAGACCAAGAAACTCCTTGGACTGACTGGTAAAAAAAAAAAAAAAAGTCCTGGTTTAATTTTATTTTAGCAGCAGCTGCTGGCTAACTGTTAGAATAATAACATTAACATTAATAACATATTTCCTCCTACAGCTGACCTTTATGCAGACCTGTGGTGAGGATTTGAATAAGAAAATGTTAAGAGTGATAAAAAAAAAAATCTTTAACCTGTTTTAAAATGGTTTTAAAAAGTATTAAATTTGACTCTGATACCAACAGATACCTTGTCTGGTATCCAGTGACGTACAACAGTCCACTCAGATTGAGTTTATCACATGAGTGTCTGTGGTGTAAAATACCACCACTAGGCAGTTTTTCAGGGCACAAAATAGGAAGCCCTGTGGTAAACTGACAGACTTGACTGTCAGCATGTACTTTTACAGTGTGGATGGACCGTAGCAGACATGAAAACACTGCTCACACCAATGTGGCAGCCGGAGCCAGTCCACGCCCTTCAGTACACTCAGAGAGGAGTGGCCAGCATGAAACTCACTGTCCAAACACACTCCTGCCCACACTCACTCTCTCTCACACACACACATTGTACACAGGACTTGGAGCTCCAGAAGAAACCCAAAGCATTAAACGACTGCAGAGGTAACTGAATATATCAGTTAAATTGTAGTTTTCTAGACTTTGGGGCTGCGCAGTGTTCATGAAGAGCGTCAAGCTAGACAGAGATACTGAAAAACACCGGAAGTACGGATGGACTTTCAAGGTAATGGACTTGGGTGAAGGCTTTCAGTGTATGCTTGGTAGCCCTACAGTATGGATTATAAGATAGATGCTGTTGAGGTATTTTCTGGCCAGTGAAGAACGGTGGCATGCTACTTAATAGTGTGTTGTGTTACCATTTTCTCTAGGAACAAATGCCATTCCAACATAAGTAATAACATGTTATCAAAAACCCAAAATATTAATAACAACGATAATTAATAATTAATCATTTGAAGTTTTTTTTTCTTTTTTCCCCTTTACTTAGCTACTAACACCTGACAGTTGACTATTTGCGTTATAAACAAATATGAACGTTGCAGCCAATAAGACTTTTATTTTGAAAAGTGACCGGAATTCGTGTCGTATATTCCGGCTCACTTGACGCTGTCGCGCTTCAGGTTAGTAAATACCAGGTAAATACCGATACGTGTAACGTTATGCTGTATGTTAGATTTAGCCTGCTGCATGTTATCAGAACTAAACGTTACTTTTATCGGTTTACACGGCTCGTCACTGAGTTCAGCCTGTGATTTCAACTAGCTGTTTGTGAAGTTGGGCTACTTATGGCACTCTGTCAGTGTGAGTTGTACCAGGAGTTGTACTCGGCGATGTGACATGGAGATGCATATTTGATTCGCTGCTGGCATCTAATCTACGTTTTAATCAGTCTATACAGCTTCCATATTAAACAAACATTTTTCTCTTTCGCTTGGCAGTGTCTTCACCTCCTCACCATAGTGTTTGTTAGTTGATGTTTTTTTGCCTGTCTGTTCGGTGGTCAGTAGTCAGGGGCTGAGGAGAAAAACTACTACTGGTCACACCAGGCTCTGTTTAAAAGTTGAAGTTTTACCGAAATAAGTGCTGCTTTGTGTATTAGGTTCATGCCGAAATAAAGATTTACCTTTACTGACTCCATATGTCTAAATTCGTGCCAAAGTAGTGCCTAGTTTTGCTAATAATCTAAGTAACAGCATAACGCCATATTTTGCCATGGAGTTTGGTACAGAGTTCTTCCGCTTCAAGAGAACGGGGCATATCGGAGGTATGACGCCGCAGAACGGGGCAGGGAACATGCTGCGGTGTCCCCCTGGGGGCAAGTGCAGTTTGAGGCATAGCTACATGTTGCAGCTTTTGATACCAGTTTGTCCTCAAGGTTGGAGACACATTCAAATCTTTTTTTTATGGTCCTGTCAGATTTTCAGAGCCGTTATCTATATTTCAATTCATATGTAAATCAGAGAAGCAGGGAATACTATAGTGGTACCAAATACCGCTGATGTTTAATAAAGACACTATAAAGTCACTACATAGTAATACATGCATGCTACAGGAGCAGTCTGTTTTTTCGCTTAAGTTGCTGAATATTAGGGCTGCAAAGTGGGGAAAAACGGCGTATTGAAGCTGAAATTAGGTAGTCTACAGGAAGCTGTAGCAATATTCTGTGTCGCCATCACTGGCTCTGTGACTGTAACACTCACAAACTTTACCAACTCAGTAAACTACCAAAATACTGCTGCTGTCTAGTGTACAGACTACACCCTCTGTACACACAGCTGAGTCACCAAATAACTTCTCAAAAAAAGTGGCACATGTTTCTGGTCAAAATGACAAGTCACTGAAAAGAAACCTAGATTTCCATCACTTACTCTAACAATCTTGCTTAAATCTGACAACAGCTGTCTAAAGCTAGAGATCAGTAACTGAGAGCAGTCAAAACATAAAATATGTAATGTAATCTATAATTGGAATCCAGCTTTGTGGACTCTTGTGTTCAAGAGCTCTTCTTCATTGCTGCAGTAAAATGAAGCACTGTAATACAGTAATATGTACTACAGATCAGGTTTAAGTCATATCTGCAGGCTTTGGTAATGCCCACCATGTAAATATCTTTCCCTTTTGTCAACTTTTGTGTTTCCTTGTTCATAGTCACATGTTGTATGAAATTCCAATGGAACACTTCACAGAAATCAGTGATGGCTCGATAAACATTGATGTCACTGTAAGTTGTGGATGGAATCTGTGGTCGGTTACATCACATCACAGCTGTTTTCACAAATCAAGACCAAGATCAAGTAGCATTCAAATA
Organism: Myripristis murdjan; assembly: GCF_902150065.1. Lineage (NCBI taxonomy): Eukaryota > Metazoa > Chordata > Actinopteri > Holocentriformes > Holocentridae > Myripristis > Myripristis murdjan. Next base: position 9,988,867 of record NC_043996.1, read on the forward strand.
CAATTTAAAGTGGACTCCCTTTTATTTAAGACTGGATTTGGTGTCAGGGTGCCTTCAAGTGCTGTATGAAATCTTGAAATAAGCAAACATTCTCCCACTTTTGAGTTAATCCTAGTTGCCTACTACTACTCAGTAGATTGTATGCTAAAATATTATTGTGGAGCCTGTTATTGCTCAATATTATTTGTGCTCACATATCAACATGGAGCCAACGATCCACCGGGGACACTTGGATGATTCCTGTGTTCTCGTCACTTAAAGGGTATTTTGACCAACACAATCTCCCCAAGGCTCAGTGAACTAAATGCATAATTTAGTTTGTCCCTAATTAATAAACACACTTCTCCCCACAGCTTCAGAGATGAGTGGCAGGACTCAGGCAGACCTGACGAAAGAGGAGGGAGTGGGAGAGGAGGAGGAAGAGGAGGATGAAGAAGAAGAGACAGTCAACTCGACTGAGGTGAAGATGAGTCAGATTGTAATGCCCTGCCACAGCAACCATCGGCAAGAGCTCAGCGTGGGACAGCTGCTCAAATGGATTGACTGCACTGCTTGCCTCTCTGGTAAGGAGTGTGTGTGTGTGTGTGTGTGTGTGTGTGTGTTCAGCTAACATAGCTGTATGACATCAGAGAATATTAGTCATGTTGAAATGCTGATGTTTTGTGTCTGTGTGTGTGAGGGTGATTGGACATGTGGATATGTCCAGTGTATGTCGTAACCTGTCTAATCAAACAGGAAGTGACATGTCTCTGTTTCCTGTCGGCAGCGGAGAGGCATGCTGGGTATCCCTGTGTCACAGCCTCTATGGATGACATCCACTTTGGACGCACCATCAGGTCAGTGTGTGTGGGAGAAGGCGTGGGGAGTGTGTGTGTGTGTATGTCTTAATGCTTACAAATCTTATTATTCCTCCTCTCTCTCTCTCTCTCTCTCTCTCTCTCTCTCCAGGGTGGGTCAGGTGGTGAATATCAAGGCAAAGGTCAACAGAGCCTTCAACTCCAGTATGGAGGTCAGAGTGACTCATACTGCATTCATTACATGTGCGCACACACACACACACACACACACACACACACACAATAAATCAAACACACAAATCAAGAAATCAAGTGTGCTTTGATATATGTTTTATAAGTTTATTCCTGCACTTTCTTGCCAAAAAAATTGTTTAATACAAAATCATCAGTTCTTCCATCAATTTTCCATCCCTACTTATTGCTAAGTAGAGGGCTGGAGCTGATCCCAGCGTGCCTTACATGAGAGGCAGGGAAACCCTGTGGACCAGATGCCAGGCATACAGAGTCACTTCACTGCAACTGGCCTCAGGAGTTAATACAGTGTTCACCAGATGTGGGCAAAATAAAACCTAAAAAAGATTATACTGTGTAATAACGTTATACAAAGGATTGTAAAGCAAAACACTGCAATATGAAATTCATCAGTCAACATTACTAAATATAATGCTACAAGGATGTAATTATTTTAACCGTAATGGTGACCTATAATTTGGTTTACATATTGGAATTACACTCCATTTAACTCTTTATAACTATTTGGTTAATAATTCATATCTATTTATCGAATGTTATCAGTGACTCCTGTGTTTACCCTGCTATTTCATGTCAAAATGGCTGCTGTGAAAAAGCTCCCTTGCACCGTGCCGTATAACACAGAGTAGTGGACCTTTGCGCCAACATGCATTTGACCCTGTTGTGATGGATTGCAGGTGGGCATAGTGGTGAGCTGTGAGGACTTGTTCTCTGATCGCCGCTGGAGGGTTTGTCGTGCCTACGCCACCTTTGTCACCCAGCGCACAAAGACCGGAAACAAGGTGGGGGAGTGTGATGTGTCTGCAGTGTATTAATTAGCACAAATGCTGATGTTACCCACTGAATTAATGCAAAGTGCTGTAAAATACATCAGCATGCTTTGGTGTCCTGGTGAGTCTGGGGCTATACGACATTAATTTGCACCATGAATGAGATGTGTTTCAGATTTGCACGGCTTCTTTTGTGATTGAATGATTAAAGTTAACTTTCTAACGAAGTCACTTACGCCTCAGTGATCAATATGGCATGAAAAAATTTTGTTTTCAGATGCAAACAGTGTAAGCGGCTTGCTTTATCTATTGACCTATGCAGAACCACAATGACTTGCCGATATTATTATGGAAAGGATCATGGTAACATAACCAAGAGCAGCAGCATTTTGTTGATTCTGGCACTTTTTTTTTCAGACAAGCCATTGATTTAACAGGGAAGACATTAATTACACTAATTTTCAAAGTTATCCCTTCTTTTCTCTGTTAAATAAATGTAGCATTTATAAATGTACCAAGAATATTAGTAGCAAACAACAGTCCATAGATTTTGACACAAAATTAACAAATCTATCCCATCCTCCCTCTTAAGTATCTCAGGCCCATCTAACTAATAATTTTCCTCCTCAGAAAAATCTAAACTGTGTATTACTCCTACCTTCCCTCACTTTTTCTGGCCCTGCCTTTCCAAAAATAATATATTTATATTGATATCTTTATTCTCCTGATCCACAATATGTCATAATACAAGTTATTCAGTGTGTATTTGCAATACAGAACAATTGTATGCACTCTGCACTAACTAATTCTTTGAAAATCATATACAAATGTGATACAAATGTGAAATCTCCTTCCATCTGCTGATCATAAACTATTAGTGGATGACACAAAATTAATGCTACATGGCAAACCAGGACATCACCTGCCTGTGGGCGATGATCTGAGCAGCCGGCAGTTGACGTTTGCATTGGTAGTGGTTAATACCATGATGGAAGGCAAATTATGATGCTTTTAGCTTTCCATAGGGTGTGATTGTGTAAGTGTGTGTGTGTGTGTGTGTGTGTGTGTGTGTGTGTGTGTGTGTGTGTGTGTTTGGTGGAGGTGAAGGGCCGTTTGGAAGAGAATTAACTCTTCATGTCATTACTGATGAGGCAAAAATCTAATTTATCTTTGCATATGATGTATGTGGAACAACTGAAGATGAAAGTAAAAACGTATTCAAACCATGCCTTTTAAACTATTGTTGAACTTTGTATGTATGTGTGTGTGCATGCGCATGTGATTTCAGGTGCTGCTGAAGCCCATCACAGCTCACACTCAGCAAGAGCAGGTTGAATACAGTGTGGCGGCCGAGAGACGGAGGATGAGGATGATACACGATGACATCATCAAGGATCTGCTCTCGGCTACTTCCTTCCAGCAGTGTAGGTCTGACACACACAGCGCCCTGATACCATAACACAACCCCGTCACCACTTTACATTCTTTACTATGGAGTAACTGAGAGCACCTGAGGACAAGGCTGTAAAAAAGAGGCTGCTGATGTATGAAAATGTGCTGTCAAACAGGTTTTACCACCATACTTGCCGTGACTTGATGGGATCAGTGTGAGTTTTGAATTTCTCAGCATGTTAATCTGGATAAAGTAACAGATATAATAACTGAACATTCAGAGGTGTAGGTCTAGATTTTTTTTTAAAGCTTAAATAGCCCTTTCAAACCTGAACAAACTCACTGGATTTCTTTCAAAAAGATGATGAGGAAATTTGAAAACAGCAATGACAAACAAACAGAAAACTTGAAAAGATTTACCAGAAAATTTGCACAAAAAAAGAAAAATTAAAAGTTTTTTTTTTTTTTTTTTTTTTTTTACAGTTATTAAAGTCAGATTATTGACAAGGGATTGACATCAGATTCCTTATGGTATTCAACTCTAATGTGTGTGTGTGTGTGTGTGTGTGTTGCAGCTGACAGCTTGGCTGTAGACAATGCAGTGGCAGCAGAAAGAACTAAAGTGGAGAGTGTTGAACTGGTGCTACCCCCCCATGCCAACCATCAGGTTACTTATTTATTTGTCTGTCTGTTTTTTTTTTTTTTTTTTTTTTTAAAGTCTAGTTTTTAAGATTTGGAATCACCAGATATTGCATCCTGATATAATAATATACTTGGTACTATAATACTCATGTTGTTGGGTTAATAATACAATATAATATTGTGTTTTGTGCCTTCTAACTGCAGTAAAAGCCTTATGGATGATGCATGTGCCTATAAATGTATAAATAAACTCTTAGATGAAATCCAAGCCTATGTAATATTGCTGGCACTCTTTCAGGGACTGTTTCGTTCCATTTCACATTAATACTTAATTCAGTGTATCGTGGGCTCAGTTTGTTATATCATATATCTCCTTGCCTTTACACCAGGTGAACACGTTTGGAGGGCAGATCATGGCCTGGATGGTGAATGTGGCTACTATTGCTGCCAGGTATCTCTCTCTCTCTCTCTCTCTGTCTCTCTGTCTCTCTCTCTCTCTCTCTCTCTCTCTCTCCCTCTCTATCTCTCTCTCTCTCTCTCTCACACACACACACACACACACAGAGTCATGCATGTACACACAATCACTTGCACGAACGTAGATATCAGCCATATATATATTTTTTTAAATCAGACATCATTCCAGTGTGGAGTGGTTTCAGTCTGTAACACCGTCAGTCAACTCACTCACCAATAATAATTCCATTAGTCTGACTTTCAGTGGAGAGTTTTATGTCCTATGTTGGTCTAGTGCTGTTTCAGAGATATTTCCACCATAACATTTTGGTGGAGATACTGAATATTTCCTCTTTTTTTAGTTTTAGAAATGAAAAATGTTAAATTTATAGCTTGGTGCAAAGGATCAACGTAAAATACAGATCCACCAAGACTAAGCAAGTCTCATTGAAGCTGGGCCGCTACAGATTGAATCACTGAAACATGTTTTACTATTGCGCATGTTCGTCTGTATGTGCACCAAAATGAAATTCCACGAGATCAAGTTTGAAGCAGAGACAACATTGCCTGCTGTAAGTTGATCGGATCATTTTAGCCCACCAACCAGCCCCTCTGCAGTTTGGTTACCTCCCTGTGATAAAGTAGAGCCTCTGAGCAGTGGGTGCATGTGGTCCTGTCCCAGGAAGTGTGGGAAGACGGCCTCCAGCTCCTGGGAATGCAGCCATTCTGTCCTCTACCAGCTCCCAGGACCAGAGAACTGTAGGAACTATACAGTTTGGACTGTAGTCATGCTATTTTTAGTGAGTCCTTGTTTGGCTTGTCTCTGCCTTATGAGCCCACCCAAGTACAAATAAACTGAACTGTTTAATCTCGTAAATTAATGCGGTCATGGAAAATACTGCTCCTGAATAAGCTGTAAATTCTCTCATCCGTACCTGAATACATGCCTACGCATCTGTACATACAAACTAACACCACACAATAGACGAAATTACAGCTTAACTCTTGTGTGTCAAGTTAATGAGCCAAATACATTTCAATCCTCAAGCTCATTAGCTTGATTTTCACAAATGCATGTTTCAATAGGAGGTCAGTGGTCAACAGAGAGGGCTAGGGACATTCAGCGTTTTTGGCTCATCGCTCAGGTGGTCCAGCTAAAACATTCATAACAGCTTTCATCAAATTCTCACCCTACTTAAAATAATTTTTGTCTTAACATAAAACACATTCATTCTTGCATTCTTGTAAGCACAATACGCTGATTTGACACAAATATGCAGTATCCCAAGCAATAGCTTTTATCTTATTTCTGCATCTGTCTCGCTGTCTCTCTTTGTGTCTCAAGTCGTTTGTGTCAGGCCATGCCCACGCTTCGGACCATCGATATGTTCACCTTCAGAGGACCATCTCAGGTTGGAGATAGAATCCTACTAAGGGCTATTGTCAACAACGCCTTCAAGAACAGGCAAGAACCATAAAAATACCTTCAAGGGTAGCTATAAACCTGCATAAGATGAGATAACATGAGATATCTATCGGGAAACTAGATTGTAATCGCAGGAAAATGTGTTGCAGTATGGAGGTTGGGGTACGAGCAGAGGCCTACGCAGGGGAGGGGCCTAACCGACACATAAACTCCGCCTTCATGACCTTTGAGGTGTTAGATGAATGTGGGACACCACGCACATTACCACGGATCCGACCTGAACCCCTGGTGAGTCCACCAACAGCGGGCAAGGGCAAAACGCTATACATGGCTAATCATTTTCCAGCTGTTATAAAGTGTAGTCATATTGCTCCGATGGTGTTTATACTGCCCCCATGTAAGCACTCTCACCAGATTTTCCGTGCTGTGATTGGAGAAGACTTGGTGTGAACAAAGATCAGAGCTGTAAATCTGATTCATTCAACAAGTGGGAGGAATCTGGGTGTCAAATTTCAAAACTCATAAAAACATTGAAGTGTATACACATGTCCAAATAAGCCTTCAGTGATTGAACTGGTGTCACAGAGTGTAAGATCCAGTGTAGAGCCTGCTAGTGTCCGCATGTTGGATTATAGATTGAGGAGTCCAACTGCAACCTTAAATATGTATCAGCCTCAACATCAGTCATGACTCAATTTTGTGACATTAGTATAATTATCCTAAACAATCAAGACCATTGCTGAGGGGACTGTAAGCTTCTAACAGCCTCTATAATGCATTTTGCATTGTGAACCACCAGCTCAGATTTGGAGGGAGATCTGCTGGATTGCTTTATGGCACAAAATGGGAAAAGGGTGCTGTTCTTCCAAAGCAAACAGAGCTGAGGGTTTCAATGATAGATGGTGGAAGGACAGCAAGTCTGATGGAAAAATCATTTCCAGTCTGTACTCAGGAAGGGGTTGGAAATGTCTTAATTTTGAGAAACATTCACATTACCACTGATGTCAGACAGAGACTCAGTTGTCTGCACTAGCACCTTATTTATGTCAATTAGACCAAGATACCAAAATTTATTTGAAAATGATACATTGATGTTTAAAATGTTTCACATAATAACTTAAATTGAAACGACAACTTACAGCGACAACTAACAACTTACAGATTTCATATACAAACATGAATTCTCTCTCTGTAGGAAGGCAGGAGGAGGTATGAAGAGGCCATAGCCAGGAAAAAGATCAGATTGGACAGGTAGACAAACTGTACTCTTGTGAAATGTATGTGCTGTGAAACATGGGGATTACTGTATGTACTATAAGGGGCTGTAACTCTTTATTGTTCACTGAGTTGTCTGAAACTGCTATCAGATTAAAGTAATAAGCCGACATTATAGCAATTCAATTCAGAGCCAGTGTATGAGACTTAAACTTAGAAAATCAGCTTTGTTTCATGCTTTGGAGTTCTTCCAGTGGATTTGAGATGGAGTCATCAGCTGAAAGTGATAGATCGGTTCTTATACATATCTTGATATTTGCTGCTCAACTTGGGTGTAATAGATCCTCCAAGTCTGACCCGTCAGCTCCTTCTCTGTTGCAAGAACAAGAATGACATACCTGGCCCAACAACAACAACAACACGCGTTTGTTTGGGATTCATTACCATTGCTCTCCTAGAGCTGCCACTGTATCAGTAAAGAACACTCCTATGTCTAATATTCATTCTCCTACCTGCTGTGTTTATGCACAACAACTGAATATGGGACGTAGCGCTGTAGTGATACATAGTGATACAGTCCTTTCCTGCTGAAGGAGTTGAATCAAACTTGGAGTGTCCATCACATTTGTATGTGGAGTTGCAAAAACCACTATGTGTAAGAACCCAAATTATCACTTTAAGGATCAGAGTTTATTTTTTAAATGTAGAGCACAGTGTTAAAACATGAAAAGCACCACAACTGCAATGGCAGGGTTTCACATAACCGTGCACTGTTCATTTACTAATTGCTCCTTTCTGGTTGTTGTGGTTGTTTCAGAAAGTACATCATTTCCTGCAAGCAGACTGAGGTCCCTCGATCTGTCCCCTGTGACCCCAGGAACCAGGTGAGGACAAGGTTTAGAAACACTTAACACCTAGACAACAATAAAACAAGTTACATTAAAACAATAAAACAAGTTACATTAACCGTGGGTTGGATTGGATTGGATTGGGTTTGGTGGAAAGTTCAAATAAATACATGCACATTTTGCTCCAGGGTAGGCCTGGGTGACATGGACAAAATCAAACATCACAATATTTTTGACCAATATTGTGATGATATTGTCACAAAATATTTACACTGTGACATTTTTGATAAACAGTCATTTTATTTTAGATATGATGTCTAAACAGTTGGAGACAAATTATTCAATGGCTATAACAGTTCAGAAAATTTCAGAAAATCACGCCATTTAACTGTAGTGTAGCCATTAAAACCAGGAAAAGACATCACTTGATTTACATCACATTGTCACGATTCTCATTTGGACCAGGATGTTATCAGTCAGTTCTACGAGCCTGGCTTTTGATTAAACATGGAAATCACTGCTGATAACAAGGTTCAAGAGAGCCGGTCAGTAAACTACTATAAATAATGCAGCCTTGGTCAAAGGTTTGTGTATGTAGTGATTCATTACCATGGCTGTTGAATATTTGTTGAAGCGGCAGGAGTCTTTTAAGTTTAAGAAGAGATTGGGAATGAATGACATGAAGGTCATTTTGACTGTGGAATGAAAATTGGAAACTGAATGGTTGTTAATATCATTATTCAACAGTATGCTCTCACAAATATGGTGATATTAGCATAGATGTTTGTGCATGTGTGTGCGTTTCTTTTGCTGAAAGTGTACAGTAATGCGTTTGTCCATGTTGCGTGTGTTTACCAGGTGTATCTCAGCTACAACAATGTTTCCGCTCTGAAGACGCTGGCTGCTAGAAACAACTGGCTCCTCAGCTCTGAGAAAGACAAGGTACGTGTCTGCTGTCCTGCTTTTTTATTTACTTTTCTTTTTCATTCTAATTGTAATTGTATGAAACTCATTCAGTCATGGGTTTATATGATCACTGGGTTGGTTTTTATCCTGAGGCTAAAAATTATGTTGAGTTTCAGGGTAGGGGCAGTGGTGGTTTAGCCTGGGAACCAGACAAATCTGCGAGCTCATGTTATTTGCTCTGGCAGATTTGTCTGGCCTCTCTGCCGTTCGGACAGATTTCCACCCAACATGGCCTGCGTCGGGTCAGTCACAACCGTTTATCTAATATGGGGCGGGACTGATGACAGGTGCACTGCTGAGACAATTTCATAAAGAACCAAGATGGCTGCCGCTGATGTGGAACTATCTGTTGAATCCACTATTGTGGCAGCATTAAATGAGCTGGACAGAAAATATTCCTGTTCACATTTTCCCGCCGCTCAGCACTTCGTCACACCAACTATATACATTTTGTAAAATTTTTACATTTTGAAATTTCCCCACTGTGGGCCTAATAAAGGAATATCTTATCTTATCTTACCTTGTAGATATTACGCTAAACTTGCAAAATCACAAGCATTGTCCTTCAAGCCAGAAAAGCAAATGACAAAGTAGTACTGTTTTTTTTTTTAACACACCCAACTTACAAAATATGACTGTTTGTTTGTTCAATCATTCTCTAATATTGTAATTGATTAAACACACTTTACATTGTAAGAATGTGACTTGTTCGTGTCAACTGCAGATTTGCCCACATTTCTGCAATTTCTACTAGTCGCCTATAAGGGTCAAATAAAAATAAAAATCACACCTCTGGGGCACCCCGGTAGCTCACCGGATAGGAGTGTGTACCACTTATTAAGGTTGTGCTGTCAAAAAAAGCACACTGACCTGACTGTTTGTTGTAAACATGTGGACATGTAAAGCCTTTGTGACGGTAAACAGTGATACTGGGCTTTAAATAAACTTGAACTTGAACTTCAGAGTCCATGTTGATCTTTAGTGGACAGAGTGGCTCTTTTGTCCTGTGGTCATTTAGGAGCTTTAGTTTTTATATAATTCCTTGTCACCAGGTTCATCTTTACACACTGGAGCAGAAATCCACGCTGTGTTTCAGAGTGGAAGCAGAGGTTGACGTTCCTGCCCACAGAGCCTTCTGTCTGCTGGCTGAGCTTCGCAACAGAACGAACTGGGACAAGCATTACAAGTAATGCTGATACACACATGATGGGCCACTCACATCATAACCCTGTCTCCCTGCAAATCCCATTTTATTTAAACTCACTTTTATTCTATTTCTTGTCTTTGCACTTTGTTTATAAATGACCTTTCTATGGATTTTGTAAAAGCTGTGACATGTACTCTTACATGTCTTAAATTTGATTTAAGCTTGGTGTAGTGTTGCTCTCATTTTAACTCATTCTGGATAAAAGAGCTACATGCTTAAAATTTAAATATATCAAAAGCACCTAACTGCTCCATGGTTGATACATTCACAGGTGTTTGTGGTTCCTTTTAATTAAAATGTGCTAAATGCACTGTTGGAGAGTGTTTTCTAATTTCTTTTTTTTTTTTTTTTTATTGTAATTAAATCAGTAGGTAAGCTTGTTTTCTCATAGTTTTCTCATTTTGAGGCTGCAACTGCCAATTATTTTTGTTAGTTAGACCTCACAATGCATTTATTTCTTTTACTTTCAAAGTTAAAATTCTATCTAAACCAGGTGTTGTTATGTGGTTCGGTTTGAGGTCTAGACTGTGAGTGTAAATGTAGCAGTGATGGATGTAGTATATCATCCAATAGACGTTTAACATGGTGATGAATCCAGATAGGCATGTTGGCATGGACTGGTTTCTTCATAAGCAGCGTCAGAGCACCGTCAAGACTGATGTCATTTTACTCAGATAAAATGCAGTTTTATTAACAGAGTCCTCTATGGTATCTTTATGGCCAGTTGACCTGTTGTTATGTCTATTCTCTGTTTCCAAACCAGGGACTGTGAGCTGATTCGCCGGATAGGTGACGATGACTTCCTGTATCGCGTGGTGGCACCATCAGTGGATCATGGAGGGAACACAAGCCCGGTCTCAGCCAATCAGAGAGGAGGGATTCTCCAGGACTTCATCCTACTGGCCTCCAGGAGGAAACCATGTTGCAAGGGGTCAGCACAATGTCTTTCTGCAAACTCTCAACTTCATGTCCATTTAGGTCGGCAGCAGACTGACGGTGTGGGGTCAAAGGTCACAGGTTTGAGTGAGGTGGAACCAAATGCACTGGGAGTAGAGGTTGTTTGGATGAGTTAAACCTTTTAGGATTCTAAATTCAACATTATTTTAATTGTCACAATGAAAAACCCATAAAAGTGGTACTCTGCCCATCCTGAATTAGCGCTGCAACAGTTTGTTTTGGGTGTGGAGCCTCATTTGATGTTTCTCACCTCTTAGAGACCCGTACATCATTGCCCTGCGCTCAGTATCCTTGCCTACCCACCCCCCCACTGAGGAATATAACAGAGGAGAGGTTATGTGTGCTGGATTTACCATATTGGAGACCGGGAACAACATGTCGCTGGTAAGACTGTTGACTGTCTCTCTCATTTCTGCTCTATACTTGCTTTTAGTTCTGTTTTGCTGCTGCTGTTTAGGAGCCTTCAGGTGTCAGTTTGTCGCTTCCTGTGCACTGACAAGGGCTACAGTGACACTAGTCCCTTCATGTGACGTCACAGACAGCAGGATTTTTACTTCAAATTATTGCCCAGCACAGCTTTAAGTAATAAGCATGACTGTTATGATTGATATGAATTAATTAGTGGTTTATCTGAATGTGATGTTAGGTACTTGCCGTTTTCAAACACCATATAGCACACATAGCGCACTATATAATCTACTGTCTAATACACTGCTTACTAATTTCTGTGGGATTACATAAAGTACTGTTGTGAACATCTCATTCCAGATCAGCTACTATAACCAGGCATCTCCCGAGGTTCTCCCCTACATCTCCACAGACATTGCAGGCCTGTCCTCGTCCTTCTACCACACCTTCTGCTCCTGTAGCCAATACCTGGTCAAGAACAGAGAGGAGCCCGCCCCTGACGACGCAACTGACAGTCTGGCATCCTCTGTCCAGGCCACTCACCTGTAGACTGTGGAGTCAAGAGCTCTTTTCAGGCCAGTTTACGTCAGTGAAGTGTAGGGTGTAGTTATACTGCTGTTTTTACAACAAGGCACTATGAACGCTGTCCCATTTGTGAGATACGGCGAGCATGCAAACAAGCGTACGCAGACACAGGAACAACAGAGAAAAAATACTGTCCTTAATAGTAAAGGCAGCCATTGAGGATACACTTTCTTTTGGCTAAAATCAATTTGTTTCAGGGAATCTTTTGTTACTTCTTAGACATTCACTTTAGAGGAAAAATTTGGTATTATTTCATCCTCCTATCCTCCACTCATTGTTACTGACAGGGTGCGTAGTAACACATTGCACGTGACATAAACGAGTAAATGAGAGGAACGAGTCCTCTTCATACTGTTAAACAGCTTCTTTTTGAATCACGGTGGGTTATCTTATCACACGGTTTGAAAACAGACTAAACTAAAAATGGAACTAGTACTCATGAGTCAAAGTAGTTTTTACTTGAGTAGTTTTCTTACAGGTGCAGTAACCTTTGCTCATGTTCAATGTACATTTTTGGATGAGTGACTGTACTCTTACTCAAGAGGAATTATTCTGTACTCTGCCCATCCCTGAGTGAAAGGCTGATTGAAAAAAATAATTTCCAACAGGAGCAACAGGGTTTTTTAGGAAACAAAGTCTTATTTTGAGAAACATTAGCACTAACAGTGTCTGTGGTGTGAGGCAGACTTTTGGCCATCACCATGATCTCTCTTTTTTTTTTTTTTTTAACATTCATGTCAAAGTGTCACAGTTAACTTAACAACAGTCTACTGATGATTCAAAATACTACACATGCACCTTTAATTCTCTGCTCTGCACCTTTAGCTACTATGTTTACAGTGTAAGTCTTAAAAATGTATTGGTTTTTCCAATGTCATGGTACACTATTAAACAAAAGGTAACTTCTACAGTTGTTTTATGAATGACAAGTGCTCATCATTAAAATTTTACATTTTGAAAATTCTTATTATGTGGAGCTGATAGTAATAAGACTGTAACATTCTCAGTGTTATGCTGGAAAAGAGCAAAATTATATTGCAGAGCCAGTCGCTTTTATAAAAACTTTTTTTTTTTTTTTTTTTAGTTTTTTGTGTATGTGTGAGTTTTTAACAAATGTAATAGGAAATTGACTTTTATGAGACATTACTATACAATAAAAATATCCTTTTTGAGTATCTTGATTCTGTATTGCTCACATCTTATTAGTCACCGTCTACAGTGGCTTCTGCTCGATTGTTGTCTTGCTACTTGGTGGTGATGGGCTGTTGTCCATCCACAGTTATGACTGGTCTTTGTGTGAGCATGGTGGCTGTAGATTAGTCAGATATAACATGCAGCCTTGAGTCAGTTCTCCCCATATGTTGGGTCAGGAGCTCTTTGAAGACTGATAAAGCTTCAGCACTGCTCCTTCTGTTTTCCTCTCTTCTCTCCTCCTCCACTATAAAGCCATTTCTATCAGTCACTCGCATGATCGAGTAAAGTGCCTCCTTGGCTTGGTAGGAACTGAGCTTTCAGATGCATGGCCAGTCGCTGAGGAAAGCCTCTCACTCCTGTTGGGATCCGAGGAGGCCGTTTGTCCTGCTATAGGATTAGGTTGACAGGAGGGAAAACTTTTTCTCCTGTGGATACAAATTCCTGAAAGAGAGGAATAAAAACAAAATAATATGAAGAGAATCCGCAGTGGACTAGAAGCAGATGGAAATACCCAAGCATAAATAGCTGTTCTCAGGGTAGACTAAGTGATCAGCTTGTCAGTGTTTTGGGTCTGAAAGAGGCATTTTATCACATTGCACATATAGCCCAATCAGTGATGTGCGCTGGTGAATCATTTTATTAGTAGTATTCCCATGATAACTGACCAGAGAAATGATTAGTTTGGGAGGATTTTACTGAACAGTTTGTAAATCTCTAATGAAACCTGCCCCAACCTGCGTTAACCTACCAAAAATAAATGATCAAATAATATAATATAATATAATATCCTAATGATGGGAATGTCAGTGTTTATCAGACAACTAACATAACATTACTGAGGTGAAACAGTCCAAAGACTAGTTTCAGCCTAATTGGCTTAGACATGACTATGTAACATTATAACCTATATAACTTATAAATTATATTAAAAATTATGCATTATGAGTATACATCTATTCTACACATATATATTCTATAGACATTTTGCAGATATATTTCATTATACATATAATCTATACAAAGGGTTTTCTTTTTTCTTATATTATTTGCATCGATCCACTGTATTTATTTTGTTATTTGTTGTGTTACATATTTCTCTCCAAGTGCTGAGAGGTATATTTTGTGTCTGTCTATAAGGTAAAAGCAGCATAAACTCACAATCAGAAAAAAATTAGCAGGGTCATTGTTCTCAGTCCTTTATTATCCGACTTCTGGAATTTGTTATGAAGACAGAGTTATGAGACGATGCCTCATTTTCTCCTGACCAAACAACCCATCACCTACATCAACTTCTGATACAAGCCTTTTCAATTTCAGCTTTTGAAACCTTCATAAAGATGGATGAGGTGAGTTTGACAGGCTCGAGTGTTAAGATGCGCCGGCCTCTCAGCTTCAACCGCCAACCAAATGAACGGCCTTTGCAGAGCACATGGTCGCATAGGCCTACACCACCTTTTGATTTCTGTGAACCTTTATTTTATCAGAAGCTTAATTCACAGAAACGACAAACAACTTTTCTCATGCAAAACGCATTTCTTATAAATTAAGAATACAGGCGGCAGATTATGTTCAGCAAACGTGTTGGAGAAATACGACTGGTGACTGAGCCAGCCTGAACGAAAGCATACGTGAAGACTAGCAGAAATGGGGGCTGACCCGTACCGACTGCACACCGGGCGGAGACAGCAGCTCCAGTCCGGTGAGCTGATGTGCTACGGGCCGCCTGGAGGTCAGGTGACCGCAGGTGAGCGCGGCTCTGTCTCCGCGGACGGCCCCGGTGCCGTGGAGCTGATGTGGACAGCACGGCTCGGTTCTGGAAGTGTTCGGTCGGTCCGGTCCTCAGGTGATGAGCACCAGAGAGGCTAATCTGACAAATCTGGGCTTTAGCTAATCCAAAGTGCTATTCTCGTTTTCACGCTTTCTCTGTGGCAGTGGCGAGGCTCGCAGCCAACGGGACACGCTCTCTTCGCACTGCAAAACATCCAACCAGGCATCACTGTGTACTCTGTCATAAAACTGTGGTGTTGGGGGAAAATGTGTAAATATTTTCTGAGTTTACATTTAACTTACCCTAACCCCTCCAAAGTTCCAGTCAAAGCCACAAGGTATTTCAGTGTCTTTTGTGTGGAAGTGAAAACAAGATGTGAAGGCCTAATCATAACCATAACCCACAAAACAATTCGCGAGGTAACATATCGGCTTATCAATATGTTATTATAGGAATAGACTACAGTACTCTATTTGGCTTCATCCTGAGAAGCATCCTATGTACAAAACAGCAGGGATGTTGAGAGTGTCACTCTTCCATTCACAGAAGCCATTCCGCTGTCGAGTAACGAGAACTCCTCTCCGCCGCCGCCTGTGGCAGAGGCGAGCACAGAGGACCATCCCTCAGGTGCCCCTTGTGAGGCAGCTGAGGCCACCTGCACAAATCCAGCAGAGACCCCAGGGTGCCCAGCAGCACCAGCCTGAGCCACTGTCCCGATCTGGGCCTCGGCAGAAGGTAACTCCTCTCCGCCGTCTCCTGTGGGAGATGCTGGTCCAGAGGACTGTCCCCTGCGTGCCCTCTGTCATTCAGCTGGGCCACTCTGCACAGACACAGCAGAGGCCCCTGGGTGCTCAGCAGCACCAGCCCGAACAACAGAACCGATCCAGGCCTCGCCAGAAGGTAACTCCTCTCCGCCATCACCTGTGGGAAATACAAGTCCAGGGGACCATCCCTGCACAGACCCAGCAGAGCCCCCTGGGTGCTGAGCAGGATGAGTGTGACAGTCAGCGTGATCCAGAGCTGCAGCGTCACCTGAAGAGGACCCACTCTGCTGCCCAGAGTGACACTGACGACGATGACCAGCCTCAGACAAAGAGGGCAAGGCCCTGAACTCAACATGTGGCCTGTTTTCTGCAATTAATTGCACTCGCTCAAAATGATCTGTTAACATTTGGCTGTCTGAGACCTTTTTGTGACCTTTGAGAAATATTTTATGAACTCATTGTGTTGCATTTGTGCCAAAGCAAGTTGGGTTAAGGTTTGATTAATCTATGTTTAAAGGTCAATATTTTGAGCTGAAACTTAGAAGAAGAAGAAGAAGAAGAAGATTTAACATATAGATATATTTTCAATTGGTGATTTTGATCATTTATTATTACACTTTAATATTCCGTATTCAGCATTTTCACATTGGCTATTTTTATGCCACAAAATTCAAATATGTGTCACCTACACTTTATATTCTTGCCAAGCTAGAAACATATTTTAAACAATGTTTTTCAAACCTCAGAGAATGTGACTTTGAGAATGTGTGGCAATGAACTGCGAGTGGTAGAGTTTCTATTTCTTAAAGATCCATTTTGATGCCAGACTGAATTGAGATGAACACATTAATAATAAAACTGATACATGTAAGAAACAAGATCGCTGCAAATAGACCAGAGAGCAGATTGCTCATCCTTGAGCTATAAAGCTCTGGATTCAGTCCAGAATAGGATATACTTCTGTATGTGGATCTGCTGCACCACTATGTTGATGAATACAGATAGACTGAAAAACAGCAACAACAAAAGAACAAAACTAAAAACACCAGCAATGCGTGCGCTGCAGGTAGAGGAAGCAGAGACTGCCCCTGTGCAAAGGAACCAAATGACCTGCTGGCTGTACCTGCAGGCACGTGCTGCCTGTCAGCCAGCTGAGCAGGGCTGACAGAGACGGTGAGAACATGAGGCAGCACAAAATGGTTTGGTTAGATGGCAAATGTAATCCCAGAGCAGATGGTAATACAATGATCACAAAGAATTCAGTCCTGTGGATTTATTCCCTGTGATGCCACCTTGGTTGATGCGTTCACCTGCTGAGTGTTGATTTCTGAACTGTAGCTGGCTCAACCTTTTCCTCTCATACCACGACAGACAGCATGCCAATAAAAAGACCACAGCTGTTCACAGTGTAGTGTACATAAATGTTTTATTTGAATTTTATCATACAAGTCATGTAAATTTTATTTTTAACCTTAAGCACATTCTTCCACTTAACATTGTGCACACCCAAAAGACCACCGAATCTCCCTTTTCCTTCTTTTCAGATAAATCTGAAATACAGATAAAGTCTGTATTTGTGTCTCTATTTTTCTGGTGTTTATAATAAAACTCGTGACAAGAGAGAAAAAAATATTCATCACATTTTTTTGTAAGAAGTAACAGTGGGGTTAAGGGTGGGCTGCTTTTGTTTCACCAAAAATTCTGACCAGCAGCTGCTGGTCTTTGTATTTCTGTATTGAATATCTATAGTTTGATCGAAAAGCTTATGACAGGACAGAAAGAAAACAACTAGAGGCCAAATTATCACTTCAATATGATAAATCTAACACAATGATGATGATCATTTTCTACAATATGTTGAGAGTACAGTTCAGATTTTGCAGGCAGTAAGACCATATCCGAGGCAGATCCACTCGTTGGTGTATTCTGTGAAGCCTGGAGCTTTAGTGAGTCCACTTCCTGCACAGACAGGAAATAGAGAGAATGAGAGATGAAAGAAACAGACAGCGGCGCACAGTCTCCCAATTTCTGGAATTATCTCTTTCACTGGTTGTACTAGCATGAGCCTTGATTCCCCAACCCCACATTAAATATCATGAGTGTGAGTCAGTGCAATCTGTTAGCAATCAAGCTCTCCTTCTCCTACAGCGACTAAAATATCATAGTTAGGTCTTGCTACTTTGTGACAGATTAAAAATACATCAGTGTGCATCTCTGATTATCCACCAGACAGCTGAAAACACCACCAATGAAATAGTGAGGAGATTATAAACAATAAAGTCACTTTGCACAGTGGAGCTACCTGGAGTAATAATAATAATAATAATAATAATAATAATAATAATGCATCGTCGTGGAGAGTTTTTGTTGCAAAGCCGGCTGCCAGAAAGACTGCAAGCCAGAAATCTGAACACCTGGAATTAACTGTTACTGGTCAATAATCTTATCAGATGTTGTAATAATCCTTTCATCTTGAGCTCCAGGGCAATAAAACTCATATTTATTACAACTTCCAGCCAGTGCTTCATGGGTAATTGCATCTATCAAATGTTTTCAAGCGTTGGCTGGTTCTACTATCGATAGTTGAAAGTCAGTAGCAGTGAGTCAGTTGCAATACGAGAGATCAGTGACTGTAAAGTTTGGTAAAACGTACCTTGGATCACATTGTAGAGATTACAGTAGTTGGTGCCATTGTCAAAGAGGCTGTACCAGAACGCAGACATGGATGATCCCTGAGCAACAACCAGATCAAACATCACGTTTCATCACAGTATTTAAGAAAAAGGGAAGAAAAAAGCTTTTACAGTCTATAGATCCCATATAATTTCTAAATTGGAGGGACTATTAAGCAAATGGTCTTGAAGAGGAAGTGGATGAAAATACAAAAGTGTCTGACTCACGTCGACATGGCAGCCCAGGCCCACGGCTGTGGGGAGAAAGCTGAAGTTGACATTCTCAACTTGTCCCATCATAGAAGTGTGGTTGGCCTCGATCAGGGAGCCGGTCGCCGTCCCGAGCTGGATTGAAATGCATTTGGTAAATCAATATGTATTATAGGTACATGGCATTCACTTTCAAGCTGTCAGAGATTTTAATTTGAGTTATTCATTTGTTTATTTATTTTATTTTTTTCTAAATGTTCCTCAGTTTTGTAAAGCTTATGGAACATGCTCAAAGCTTCCCAACACACACTGCAGGGGGGGACAGTCCCAGTTTCTTACCTTGTATTGGGTCATGACCTTAATCTGGTTCACGATGGCCATGTTTACATCAGAACATGGCAATCCAAACAGCCTGGGGACAGACAGAGTGAGATGAAACATTTTGTAATTTTATTCTTGATCGATTGCCTGGAGGAAAAGTCAAATTACTGCACCAACAATATATCAAAAATTCATGAGGTCTTACCAGACGACTTTGCAGAGAGCGCGCACCGGCTCTGTTGGCTTGCCAGTTGTGATGAGCAACAGTCCCAAAAAGAAAGCAGAGGCCAGAAGTACAGTCCTCACAGACATGATGAAGCTGGTTCCTGGCTCCAGAGGTAGTTGTGTTCACCAACAGTTGTGTGTGGACTGTGGATATTCTTGGGGATACGGGGCTTATATAGGACACTGCATGAAAAGGAAAAAATCTGAGGACCAGTGGCTTGTCATGTGAGCTGGCGCATCATTGATTTGCCTGACACCTCACACGATACACATCACACTGCTCAGAGGCACCAGCCTGAAGACCTCAGGCCTCAGAGATGGCCCTGTGATGATGCAGGAAAAAAACAAACATATGTATCATATACTTATATATTTGTTTTTTATTATTATTATTTTTTTTAGAGACAAATAACTTTTCATATCATTGATTTGAATAATCTCAGTTAAAACTAATCTTTTATCAGCTGTGCAGCCAGTCAGTTATTGGTACAATCAGCACTACAACTACTACTACAAATGACAAAAACAAACAAACAAACAAAAACAAAAAACAATGGCAACAACAGCAGTAAAAAATAATCTCATAATTCCCAAACAAAATCCTTTTAATCAAAGCCCAGTGGAAAAATAAATGTTTGAGTCGTTTTTTTCCTCATTTGGAAGTATGAATATTGAGTTTCAATCTTGACAAATATCTCTGAAATGAGTTTGCTTCCATCATTGCCTGAAACAAAATACTGCCCTTTGTCTGGTGGAGTTTAGTTTTTATTGGCTCTTTTAAAAGCAGGAACTTGCTTGGCCTCAGCTTATGTTCTGTGCACACAAAAACATTATAAAATCAATCAAAAAAAGGACTAAAGACAAAGACAAGAACCCCTCATCTGTAGAAGATCCTTCCTGAAGATATATGTTTACTCTGGATGTGCTTTTATGTCAAAAATGTTTGTCTTCTTCTTATATGATTCATGCCTTTTGCAAAAATGGACATTATAGATATTATTGTTGTCGGTTCATTCAGCTGACAGCAAAAGTCTGTATATGCTATAAATGGATGTCCCAGAAGCAGAGACGTTTTTGTTCATTTGTTTTAATGTTGCTTGCTTTCCAAAAACAAAAGTACAACGTACATAAGAGGTGAAGAACATGAAGTAGGTTAGAATCCCCACAGTCCAAACATGACTGCCTCACTTTACAGCATGTTTGAAGCTTGTAAGACTAATTTGGTATGTGTGCATAATCTCAAAAATGGAGCTTTTCGTTTCCCCGTCTATGTATAACGTCCAGCGATTCATCTTGTAATACATCTGTGAAAACATGTGCCTCAGATATAATGCCTCAGTTATTATGGATGAGCTTTACCATTCATAACGGTTCAGTGTTTCTCCTAATCAGTTATTTCGCCACCGTTTCTTGGCACATTTGTGTTGATTCACATGATGGTTTCTGTGGCTTTGGAAAGCTCGACCGCTACATAAACGAGATCAAGAGCAGAAACCACACAGAGAGGAGATCACAGTGAACCGCTGACTTTTTTATGACTATGAATTTCGTTTCAGCTGATTTGAGAGAGCGTTGAAAACATTACATCCATGTGATTCATGATACCTCTGCGTTTAAGTGTGCTACCACAAAAGTGTGTCTTGTTAAAAATATATATATATATATATAACAATGATAATCTGATATTTTAGAGAAGATTTGGTTCTATATCAGCTTGCAAAATAAGTTTGACTTCTCCCATCTGGTCTGCAGAGGGCACCAGACTATAAGCCAAACTTGACAGGCCTATCCAGCCAGAGTGAGGATGTAAAGTGCAATGACAGGCAATACAGCAGACATATACACTTATTATAGAGTATATTAAAGGTTATTATTCATAACATTTTATAGCAAACTCAGAAGTCCTTGTACATCAGGCCTGGCAGCAAGGGACGTCATGAAAACAAAACAGATGATGCGTCAAACTTATCCAAATGGGAAAATCTTGTTTTGGTTGTCACTCTCCTTGAGAATCTCCCCTCGGTTGTGTCTGTCTGAAACATGTCAGCCACACTGACAAATGAGAGTGACAGCCTTCTCCTGTTACTAATGAGGAACCCTGCAGTGGATGAGCCTCAAAAGCACCTCAGGATGGGACGCGAAGGCCCTGACCTCAAGTTCCAGGTCTCAGCTTTGTGTTGTGCAAAGATTTTTCCAGACCTTTTCACACGTAAGGAAATGGAGTAGAGGCCCTTCTCTTTCACTTCAGTGCTGCATTGTATCTGCCGGCCTCTCTATCCCCAGACATATCTGTGCTGTCTGCACCGATCTACAGAGTGAGCTGCTTGCCAGCACATGGATGGCACACTTATGTGCACCGTCCTTTGCTCAGCCATTGGCAGGGACGGCCACTGCAACGGTCACCGATCACAGGGCAGCCCTCACAACAGCAGACCAAATGCTGTGTGGACCATCTGCTGGTTATCGGAGCTGAAACCCACACAGAAAACTGGCACCGAGAGAGAAAGAAGTCCCTCTGTCGCTCAAACTCTGTGTCATCATCACATGGTACAGACGAGTTCACCATCCACAACCTCAGACAGTTTTGGAGGCACAGCTGTTGCGTCTCTTAATGCATGTGCCTGTAGATTTGTGCTTGGAGGATTTGGAGGACTGAGAGGATTTGTGTCTGCTGAAAGTAGGTGTGACTAACTAAGGTTTGTGTGTGCAGTCGCTGGTCAAGATATTTCAGTTTCAGTTCCCACATGCAGGCCTGGCATTTTTAAATAATGATCAGTTATTTGTTTTCTTTGATATATTTTTAATCCATTCACATACACCTACTGACATATAACCTGCACACATACAGTTGCATACAAATGTATACATACACATAGCCTACATATATACACATATATCTCTGTATGTATGCATGTATGAATCTTTCTGTCTATCTTAAATGCAATGATGTACACATGCACATACACAAATGCATGACCCATAAATCATGGACAGTTATTTGTTAAACATGAACACCAGCGGATCTTGTGAGGAAAAAAACGCTCTCAAGTTTCACCGATAATCTCGCGATACACAGGCTGCTTCCGGGACCTGTTGCTGTAGTCCTCAGCTGGGACTGTTCCGCTCGAGGAGCGAGAGGCTGGGAGAGGGTCAGTAATGTCTCGTAACGTTTCTAGCTTCTCAGTGTAATGAACTGTGGTGTGTGTGCACACAGCGTTTGCCTCGTTATGCTCTGTGCATGGTGTTTCTGGTCGTCTTGCCGAGTTCGCTCTGCACGGTCAACTTTGACCTGACGTGCAGAGTGGACTTTGTGCAGGGCTCACGTTCCCCCTGCACGAGGCTGCACTGCGCGTGCACCAAATCGGTGTGGAGTTGCAGCTTTGCATAGGCTTTACAAGGTCGACCATAACGGCAGTTCCCATATGCATGAAATGAGCTCCTAGACAAACGAGACATTATTATTTAAAATGACCACGAGAGTCTGTGTCACCCTGCAGCTCGGCCTCTGCTCACTGAGTTGCGTTTTCATGTGACAAATTAGATTTGCAGACACCCCCTGCTGACAGAGTCAGCAGGGGGTTGACTCAAGTGTTGACTCAAGCTCCAGCAGTTTTGAATGGTGTGGTGTTCAAGTGTTGAGCTCTAAAATATCAACAATCTCTCTTTCAGGTTGCTGATAAAGCCAAAGAAGAGCCATGTCGGAGCTGAGCGGGAAGGTCCAGACGGTTCTGGGCCTGGTGGATCCGGAGCAGCTGGGCCGCACCATGACCCACGAGCACCTGACCATGAGCTTTGAGTGCTGCTACTTCCCTCCGCCAGCAGGTGACGAGGCGGTGGCGGAGAACCCGTTCCAGATGCAGCACATGTTCTGGCTGAGGCAGAACCCGTACAGCAGCCACGAGAACCTGCTCCTGCAGCAGGAGACCAGCGCCGTGCGGGACGAGCTGCTGGCCTACAGGAAGGCCGGCGGGGGCACCATCGTGGAGAACACCACCACAGGCATTGATCGAGACCTGCCCACCCTCAGGCGGCTGGCCAAGGACACTGGGGTGCATATCATCGGAGGAGCGGGGTACTACGTGGACTGCACCCACACAGAGGCCACCAGGAGAACGACTGTGGAGAAGGTGGGGCTCACCTAGCTCACAGTGGCCAGTCCGGGCCTCCCACGCCAAATTATGTGAAATCACTGTTATTGTTTTTGCTCCTAGAATATGTATGACTTTACATCACCCACTTTTCATCACAAAAATTGCACTAAATCCTGGAAATCCCCTCAGATATGTTAGAAAATGTTCTCATCTTAGCCAAAAGATAAATAGGATTCACAAAGAGAAACCTCACCTCTGCATCAGTTTATGGAACTGACATTTTGATCCATCAGCCTTTCTCAAAAAGCTCAGTATTTGTTTGCACAGTTCTCCTCTAACCTGATGATTTGACCAGTGTTCTGATTGCTGCACATTGTGAAAATGTGTCATCATGCTCATCCCTATCCATCACACGGTTTTCTTGCATGTGTTTGTGTTGAATACAGTTTTGACCATGTGATACCACAGAAAACAAATTATGTACCTTTCAGTTTGATGGTACACTGTGCAAAAATGCAGAGGGTTAATAGAATCGAGGACCCTTTAGAATATAAACAAGTAATTTATTAGTGAGTCTAAAGATGGGAACCATGTAGACTCGGCCATCAAATTAGGTGTTTATTTCATTGTTCTCATTTTGTTGGTAACACTAAAATTTTGCATAGTGCACCTTTATAAATGTCTGTCACTGCATTTTTTCAAATACAAGCCTACATCATAGACATTTTAATATTTATTCCTGGCCCTCAGCTCACTGACATCATCATCAGCGAGGTGCTTCATGGGGCCGACGGCACAGACATTTGCTGCGGCGTGATTGGAGAGATTGGCACCAGCTGGCCAATCACAGAGAGCGAGAGGAAAGTGCTGCGGGCCACGGCTCACGCGCAGGCCCAGCTCGGCTGCCCGGTCATCATCCACCCAGGCCGCAATCCGGCTGCTCCCGCTGAGATTGTCCGCACTCTCCAGGAGGCCGGTGGTGACATCAGCAAGACCGTCATGTCTCACCTGGACAGGTAGGAACTCAGGAGCTCACATGGTGGGACTTGTCGTCATTGATAGGCTAATAATGGAGTCATTAGATTTAAAGGTGCAAGATGTAGCCTGTTAAACATCCATACTATATTCATCAATTTAATTGTGATACCTTTGGATAATTTCAGCAAACAGATTCGACTATGATGGAGACAGTTGGTAGCCTCTATTACATTCCAGAGTTTATTTTTATTTTTAAAAAACGCATATCTCCCTCTGACTTTTTTGATTTCTGTCACAGATGATGGTGAAACATGTTACCATCTGTCATGTGAGAAACTTGGAAAGCTTTAGCTCTGTGCACATGGGAAAATCGGGGGCTCTCTTCCTGTTTGGTGCCATAAAGCAATCCAGCAATCCACCATTCCACCATTTTCTGTGACCTCTGAGTTGGTGGCACACAGTGTAGCGGCTGTCGATTTTTTTTTTTCAGCAATAATCCTATTTGTTTACAGCAATAATACTTAAGTCTAAAAGGTGCACCGTGCATAATTCAGGTGGATTAAAGTGAGGATCACTAGACTCAACCTTCAAATTTTGTGCTTATTCCATTTCAGCCAACCCTCAGCAATTTTGCATGTGCCTTTAAAACTGTTTTTGGTAATTATTTTATTGATGTATAAATGTTGCATGTAGCACCACCATCTTGACTTGACCATTTTCTTCTGATGTTTCTGCTCTTTTACCGTAGGACCATATTCGATGAGGGCGAACTGCTTGAGTTTGCCAAGCTGGGCAGCTACCTGGAGTATGACCTGTTTGGAACTGAGATGCTGAACTACCCCTACAACCTGGAGGTGGACATGCCCAGCGACTGCCAGAGAGTCAAGACGTGAGTAATATGTTGCTTCTGGGAAGAGAGAGGGCCAACAGCTATGACTCACAATTTTCAGAATAAATTTAACAATACAGTATCTCAGTTTAGGTGTGTATTCGTGTTTGTGTCCACCTAATACTCTAATTTATCACCTGTGATGCATTTAAGGCCCCTCATTTGCTCTCTAACATCTCTTATGTGTCCTTATTCATGCCTCAGCTTGGCCCTCTTGGTGAAGGAGGGCTACGAGGACAAGATAGTGGTCGCACACGACATCCACACCAAGAATCGACTGACCAAATACGGCGGACACGGCTACTCTCACATCCTGAAGAACATCGTGCCTAAGATGCTGATGAGGGGAATCTCGCAGAACCAGGTGGACAAGATCCTCATCGAGAACCCCAAACGCTGGCTGACCTTTAAATGAGGAATGAAGGAGACCCACGGCTGTTTGATGTAGCCATTCTTTTATCTTAAAATGATGCACACGGCACACTTAATGCTTTAATGAACGCTTTTTTGCACTAATCACAGTTCAAACCGATTTCTAATATGGATTTTTGTACTCTGTGCCCTTAAAATATAAGCACAGCAAAATGTTTTGGAGCGTCATCCCTCTTTTGACAGAACAAGTTTTAATTTGAAGGAAAATAATTGCAGACATTTATTTTATCCATGAGAGCGGAAAGTTTTTGTAGAGCTGTGACTGAATCAAAACATAATTTTGTGTGTTTGATTCAAGTCTGCACAGTAAGCAAATTATGTAAACAAGCCTCTCAATAGCTGTCTTGTTTTGGTCCCGGGACAATGAACACTCATATCCAGAATGCTCCTTGAAGAGAGAGCAGTTCTTATATATGTGAAGAGATCAGAATGTAATCTAAGACAAAGAAATTTTTTCTTTGGGGATATTGTCGGCATTTTGCAGCGCTGCTCACAAATATGGTGCTAAATGATTATCTTGGACCCTCAGCTGCTTTCATTGTGTTTCTTAATGAAATTTCCACAAACAATTTGCACAGAATTGAAAAGGTGTAATTCTTGTGTGTTGCTTTGAGATCAGTATGCTGCACTGCTCTCCTAACACAAGGTAGCTTTGTCAGAGGAGCTGTACTGCTGCCCCTCAGTGGGTGTCTGGGTGTCTCTGGGAGGCTGGCTGGCTGGCAGACCCAGATGAAGGACATGGTCTCCTCTCATCTGGGAACAGGTGGCCTCACAGGGTGACTTCACCACATGATCAATGGCAGCACCACTGCAGCCTGTGCACTGCAAGCCACTGTGGGACTTTGACAAAGCGTCTGGGAAGATTAGAAAGTTACATTTCACATTTTTGACATTTTAGGCATTTCAGCTGACGATGGCATCCAGAGAGGTTTAAAATCAGCGAACAATTAGAAGTTCAGTGTCAAAGCTCAAAGAAAGTTCGACAGTATACAATGGCTGTGGTGACTATCCAGTTCCGGGATGGCCACACAGATCGCCGTACTGAGATAGACGAGTAAAATAAGCCACAGCAAAGATCACTTGGTGACAGTGCTCAAATCCCAACACCAGAATCAGCCTTTACTATTTTCTCTTTTGTGCAAGTGGTTATATGCTGCACATTTGAAATGTCACTTAATGTTTTTATAATCATGCAACCCTACATTTTGTAACATTTTCACTCAAAATGCAGGTATCAAGCATATTGAGTAATAAAGCACATCAACTGACAAATAACACATTGAAAACAGTGGTAATGATGTTATTATGATTTTCAGGATTCATTTTCGAGTCCTAAGCCTTTACATTACATTCAGTGTTTACATGTAACTGTCCCTGTTGTATTTGACACAGAATGAACAAACTAAATTGATAATGCTGAAGAATGAATCAGTGTGCAATAAAGACACAATAGTAATAGACTTGGCACATTAAACTGAATATTCTGAAGAATAAACCCTAATCATGACAGCAGTACATTTTAAATTCATAACAGCGTTTTAACATTACACCTTACAGTATGTAATCTCTTCACTACTGAAAAGTACAACTCCCTTCTTATCTCACATCGACCCAACATTTTCTTCATAAGTCATGTTAATGCAATGCATGGTGATGGTGACCTCCCTCTGATAATCCAGCCGTCTTTGAAGTGAGCGTGAGGAATAAAGCAGGGAGCGCTTCACGTTTGCTCCACGGCTGCAGGTTTCAGTCGGCGTACACCATGAAGCCAGAGAAGGTGCTGTACTTGTTGTTGTTGCCTCCGTGCGCCTTTCCACCGTCCAGTTTGATGTAAATCTCATCCCCGGGCTCCAGATGGAGAACAACACTGTTGCTGGCATAGTCGTAGTTTTGGTCGGCGTCTTGGGCGATGGCACTGGCTCTCACCTACAGAGCAAATATAAGTCTTGAAATCAGCACCACGGACAGCTCCAGCGCCTCAACTTATCGCTATCTCAGATGACACAACTTCAAATTAATTTAACCCTCAGCACTTAACTCTACACATTTTTGTCGTGTAAATGTCTGGTAAATCGATGCTCTGGGTAATACACCCATGCGCAAAACTTGTGCGTAAAACTGCCAGATTATGTCTGCATCGCTGACTGTAAAGTATGTCTTTCCAGAGTCTACAGGATAAGAGCGCACTAAACTATAACCTTGTTTAGCCTCATTTCGTGAAGCGTCTTACCTGGTTGTTTTTACAGAGGTCAGCCCACATACTGGTTCCATCCCCGCCTCGCATGAGCACATGGTAAACAAAGAAGTAAATCCCGGGTATTGAACAGGTGAATTTCCCTGAAGAAGGGTCGTAGTGGTTGCCAAGATTAGTGACCACATCGTCGAATTTCAGCACTTCATATCCCTCATGTTGCTTCTTCAACCCTGCATAAAACGCTATCTTCGGGACGGTGCTGTAAGTGGCTGCGCTGATGGCACCGGTGGGCCCATTTGCTCCGGGCGGGCCAGGGGGACCCGGTTCCCCTCTCTCCCCGGGCGGGCCAGCAGGGCCGGGTGGTCCGGGTTGGCCACTCGGGCCCCTCGGACCCATCCTGCCCATGCGCCCTGGCTCGCCTTGAGGACCCTGGATAAACGTCGGTAGCGACTGAACCAAGCGGTTGTCTTTGATCGTGTTGGTCGCCTTCGCCGTGGCCGTGGCCGCGGTCCCGTGGGAATCGCACACCATCTGACAGGATCCGAGCATCTCGTAGCGGGCTGGTGTCCCGGCGGAGTTCACCACGACCGGGATCAAAACCACCAACACCAGCACCAGGACGACGCCACAAACGCCAGTTGCGATCATCTGCGCTCTGCCGATCTGCTGTCTTCTCCGAAGTGGATGGTCTTCCAGCCTGCCTCCGGGCGAGATTTTCCCCAAGCGAAGAATCTGTCCCGGGTTGTACTATAATTTGACTTGGACGTAGTCGTATTAATGTTTATGCGTAAAAGTAACCATTCACAACTTTTACGCGCCGCAATATTCGTTCGCCTTGCTCATTTCCACACTTTTAAATCTTACCAAAAGAACGATAAAGGATTTGTGTGAGAATAATTCAGCAGTCTGTGTTACAGGGGTTATGCAGCACGAATTGAAGCACAGAAGTTTCTGCCCACCACGGTGCCACAAGAGAGAATGGGCTAGAATTTAACCGTTACTTGTGTCTGACTGCTTGGAGGAGGGGAGGGGGGCACTGATGGATAAGATACAGTCCGCTCATTTTTTTAATTCAAAGAAAGAAAATGAAAAATGTGGGAAAGTGGGAAATGATTATAAGGTTTGACACATGCTTAAAATGCCACGTAACTGGCCAAAGATACTATTTTCAAATCTTTAAAATTGGTTTCATTATTTAATACAGTTCCTTGTGGAGTTAAGGGAAATACCTTGTATTATCTCAGCACACTTTTATAGCGCATTTTCCTTAAGTGGATGTGATATCATTTCAAACTAAACAACTTGGTGTAAACATTTATCCAGCTATCTACAAAGGTCTTTAGCATAATTAGGCCCTTAAAGGACAAGGGCTGTGCTCCTTTGGCACCTGGTCACACCTCACTGGCTCCCCATGTCCAATTTATCATCTGGAGAAAATCTATAAATCCAGTGAAAGTAAGCAGGGAGTCACTAGGAGTTGGCAGTGAAGGATGACTCCACACAAACATGTACTGATGAAATGACTGAATAATCCTGCATGCAGAGGTATTTAGAATGAAGATAGGTTGAGATGACTTTATTAATTTCCTATACATAATAGGAATTATCCATCAAAGCATGCATTATCTATAGTATAATTTTAGTCATCTCGTAGGGGTTGTGGAGGAGAATCAAATTAAATAATGAAGCAAATATATATTTTTTTACTTTATTTCTCTTGCAAAAAGGCTCAAATGAGGCAAAAACAAAAGTTGTGGCATTTCAATGAAACACCATGATCCAAACAAAGCCCAGCTATTGCAGAATGAAAAAGTCTTGCCCTGATAAATACTAAAGTGATGAACTCTTAACCACGGTGGCTGCTGTAGGGTTTGAGTGATGAAGGGCTAATTCTTGCAGTCGAGGACAGATGATGACATGATCATGAATGCAGAGCATGTCACTCTGTGTCGATGGCACCTTACTCCTGTTTGAAGAGATGGATGAACAGGAAGGGAAAAAAACAGCTTTGTTTGTTTTGGGGGGAGGGAGGCTTTGATTGTAGTGTGAACGAGTTTCTAAATCACAAAGGCAGCGGCGTGTTTGTCATAGCATGATCTCATGGCTGGACAGAATTGCTGACACTCTTATTTAATAAGGCAATAAGAAAAAAAGCAACAGAGGTAATTAGATTCATTCTTCACCTCGAAATAGTGAAGATCTTATTCCCCCAGTTCTCTCTGTTCATGGTCGATGTAAGAAACACTTCCTTCAACTCCATGGCAACTCTCATTAGTTTACTCTCTCAATGGTTCATTCAAAGAGTGAGCAGAAAAATACAATGCAAAGGGGCTGTATAGATTTAATTGCTTTCCTTGTGATGCTTTTATACAAGTGCAATGGGAGATGAAGAGCAAATGGACAATGTTGAGCACTTCAACTACGAAAGGGTCAGAACTTGAGAAAATTACTATTTACCATTCAACACTGGAAAAGGAAGGTTCAAATCACAGCCACCACCAGAGACATCACTGCTTCACCATCCTCACCAGTTTACAGTTGCAATGTGGGAGGAAAAATTATCTCATAAATAAAATCAAATAAAGGTATTATATTCTTATGCTTAATGATACAGTAGCTGTTTTGGAAGTGTTAGACAGTTTTCCTGGCCCATCATCATCATCACCATCATCATCCTATTCAGGTTAAACAGGTTTGCTGATACCCAGTTGTGGCTAGTTGTACTCATTGTGTTTAAAGTTTATAGAGATGAATAAAACAGGACAATGAGTACCTCCCTGGTGTCTTTGGTATCTTTCTTCTCTACCAATAAAAGTGTAGTTTTCTTTTTTTCTTTTCTTGTATATGTGATGTGTGATAACTGGGGTATTATTTGAAGCTTGAAGACTTTTTGGACTATTGGTGGCACTCTGGTTGGCCAATCAGTTTGAAGTGGTGGACGCTGGATATCAGTGTAAAAAGACATAATTCCCCAAAGGTTCATCAGATTTGATCAAATAGGGTCATAAATATTGAATTTAAAGCTTAGGGCCCTGTTAGCCTGGTAGTCACTGAAGAGAGGCCTGTTGCTTCAGGTTTATATTCAAAATGCCTGACTCCAAATCCAGCAGGTCATTCTCTAATAAACAGCATTGCTGATCAAATTAAAATTAATGTGATATTGGCCTGGTGGCTTGTGTGAAATTGGACTGAAGCCACTAAATGAAGCATCTTTTTTTCACATGTTGCTGGTCATCTAATTACATGCTCACAGTATCATGCAAAAACATTTCTTGTGCTGTGCACATGCTTTTTATAGCACAATGTTTGACCACTACAGCACATTTGGTGGCGCTATAAAGAAATGCCATTACTTTCTGCTCAAGGATCCAGCCGCAGACTGATGACCTATGACCTATGCATGTCCAGTTTGTCACTTTAGTCTCTTCCTGTCTCTCAACAGATTGGCTCATGGCGCCTGGCTTTGGTTTAGTTGAAAACAAGCCTGCACCTGCCACAGCCAGCTGATCTTGTGAGTTCATTTTTGTTTTGACGCACAAAACCATCTGACTATGCTCCAACTGATGCACTATTGGAAACCACAGAATGGCTGGACCAATCACTGTCCTCTGAAGAACCACAGGTGTTACTACTACCTTTCCATTTCATTTTCATTTATCATCCATGGGGCCTCATTCTGTTTTTATTAATTTATTTATTGTTTTTTTTTGTTTTTTTTTGCAAGAATTTTCCAGTTTCCTCTCAGACCTGGTAACTCATTAGGAAACATTTTAATCAGTGGTGATTTCAATACTCAGATGAATAATGCATCCTTTCAGAGGGGCCCTGTCATTGTGGTGGTCCACAAATGAACACCACTCCTTGCTCCGTTCCTGAGCTAGTAGTTTTGGCATACCTTCCAACACTCTCAGATCATTACTTCATTAAATTCCAGTTTAAACCTCCCTGTCAGCACACTGACATGGCACCTAGCACCTGTGATCCTGATGCTCCAACGATTCCAAAACCCACAGATTTTCTGCCTAAAGCTCTTAGCTCACTCCATGAGCACTGACTATCAAGCCTCTCATCACAACAACCGATCCTTATCCACGGCCATGATGGAATATTTCATTTCTCTGCTGATGATACCTAAATCTATGTACCTATAAAAACCTAACAAACAGTTACAGTGTGACAATTTTACAAGTGTGCTTATATGCTGTCAAGAACTGGATGTCCTGTAACTACGGAAACATGAGATGGTTGCTGAAAACCCAAAACCCAGTGGTCTTGTTTTGCACACATCACTTTGGGGTTTGCCAAATCACCCCAAATTACAGTTAAAAATCTTGGCTTGACTTTTCAATATCGCAAACAAATTAAGTTTAATTAAGTTCAAGTTTATTAAAAGCCCAATGTCACCGTTTACAGTCTCAAAGGGCTTTACGTGCCCACAAGTTTACAGCAAACAAAACAGGATGACACCCCCTGAGTTAATCCTCACAGCGGGCAAGAAAAAACTCAGAGGTGGGATGGGGGGAAATGGCAGAACTCTTGAGAAGGACAGCAGAGAGAAAAGACCCCTTCATAGTCAGACAGGTGTGCAATAGATGTGCGTCATAATGCAAAGAAAGACACTCTAGCAGATAAAATAAGACAACAGAAGCAGCAGGGGGCGAGCAGTCGAGTCAGGCGTCACAGCCACAGCAGCACAAGACGATGATCAGCCACAGAGCCGCTGCAGCAGCCAGGACATGGGGGATGATGATGAGGCAGATGACAAGAAGGGATGAAGAGGACGGGGTTGGGGTGGTGGCATTTGTAAGGCTTTGTTTCATCAAAATCTGATTACTGCAATGTCCTGTTTTCTGGCTTACCAAAATTCATAATTTTATTTAAATCCTTCAGTTTGTATAAAAAATGCTGCTGCCAGAATATTAACCAGAACTGGAAGATTGGACCACATTAAACCCATTCTCAGCTTTCTTCACTGTCTCCCAATTCAAGCCAGGCGTTTCTACTAATACATACATTGCAACATCGACCACCACCACATGCACCACCAGCACCTCATCATCCTTTATGTTTCCCCTTGCTCCTTCCAATCACAGGACAGGATAATGGCTGCCATTCTGTTGGAATCACAGAGTAAAAAATCAACAGCCACCAGAGCTTTTTCCTGCTGAGACTCTTATCTTCAGAATCGTCTTATATTTCAGAAAGCTTATTCTGTAGAGACCCTCCAATCCAAATTGAAAACCTGTGTAGTGTCACTGTTCTCAGAAACTGGTGCACCATTTCTGCCTGCCTGGCAGCTGGGAGAAAGTGCTGCCTTAGCTTCTGTGACCATTAGTTCTGGTCAAGGTCCTGTTTCTGAAGTTGTTTCTCTATCTGACTGTGGACACTTGCACCAAACGTGGCATCATTTCTCTGCCGCATCATGTTTTTCTTGCCTCATGTCACTGTCCATTTGACCGCACTTTGACTGGACGTGAGGGATCCTTCTTTGACCTGGCCTGTTCGAGTCAAAGAGGTATTTAGGTCTTCTTCGGTTATTTTCCTTGCATGTGCTGAGGGTCTTAGGCTGGTGATGCCAGGTAGGCTAGACTATACAAGGATGACTAGACTTGTGATTCATTTTTCTGTGTGGAGAGCGGAGAGAGCAGAGAATGCAGTTTTTACTCGTGTGGGCTATGTATCATTCATAGATCTGTCTCCAGCAGCAACTGTCAGCCTTTGTCCAGATTTCCGTCAAGTACGAGGTAATGAGATCACTGGACAAAGATGAGCTTATTAGAGCTTTTGCAGCAGTCAGGGAAAGTATTGTGAAAATGTTCTAGACAAGGCAAGGCGATGGGTTTGCAGAATGGTAAAGTCTCTTTTGTATCATGAACAAAGTTTACTAACCTGGTTTGAACAAACACAAGTCATCACCATGGGCCAGAATAATCACACTTGTTCTTTCACACCCTATTGCAGTGCCAATGTCGCTACTGTATTGTTACATGCAGCCATTACGCACAGCAGTATGAGCCATAATAACCTATTGATTCATCACACTTGAGCAGGTCTAATTTAGGATCTGACTAAATTAGACAGAAATTGAACTGCATTGCGATGGTGCTTTTCCACTCAAAGTTCTTTACAGCATTTGTCTCATGTTAACCCACTCTCACACACACACATTCGCACACTGATGGCAGAGGCTACCATGCAGGGTGGAAAGCTGCCCATCAGGAGGAGTTAGGGGTTCAGTGTCTTGCTCAAGGACACTTTGACATACTCTCTGGAGGAGCTGGGGATCGAACCAGGAACCTTCAGATGACTGCTGTATCCTCTGAGCCACACCGCTGATGTGTGTCAGTCTTACCTCCACATTAGTGTAGGAGTAAATGGTGAGTATGGGGATGTGCGCTGAGCCTCTGTGACCTGTGAGGTGAATACTTTTTCCACCAGAACAAAGAGGGGGCGGCTCTGAGTTTGAGCCTCCTTTTCCTGTCGCTGGATGACAAATAGTTCCCCTCTGTGGAGCGCCAACTGCACACTTATATGTTTTTAGTTAGCGTGAACGTCACCCGCTCTGTGTTTGCCTCCCATTGGGATCTTAGACATGCATCACTAGGAAAGCAGTGAACATTAAAACTGGCTGTTACGTCTGGATGAAGCATTGCACAGTGGGATGCTCCGGGGAAGCGGAGCCCCGATGCAGATATTGTATTTCTTGCTCATGATGATATGTTTGGTATGAAGTTCACTGAACCAGCATGTCGACTAATGAGTGTTTCATCATCATCATCAGTAACATCATCTGCTTTGGAGTCTGTTCTTCTAAGACGCAAAGTCAAGCCTCTGGATCTCAGCTGTTTATCATGTGTGACTATTTTTAATGGAGCACACAAAATTATTAACTCATGAAAAGTTAAGGTACAGAAAACTGGAACAAATAAAATCCCCACCGACTTTTACTTTGAGACATGTTAAGTTACAGAGTTCCAGAGGGAGGTTCTCAGGTGAATTTCCCCTAAACAGGATACCTTTATTTGTATCCTAAAAGATAATATACTTCAGGTTTCACTTGCATATTTCATTAACCAGCCATACTATTCACAAATCAATGAGAACAGTAGCTCCAGCTCATGATGCCATTCATTCAGTCGATGTTTTAAAGGGGATTCCATGTAAATATGAGAGAATAGGGATCTAAATAAATCATGAATCATTCATATGTACAGCCAAACATAGCTTGCGGGTAATTATGGAGGAATTTAACTAACATTACAACAATCGATGCCAGTCATTGTGGTAGGCAATTCATTTATACATTCATCCATTTGGATTGTCATGGTGGCAGACGGTTTTATTTTATTTTATTTTATTTTATTTTACTTTTGATTGTATGCAATTTTGTGCATTTACTTCATTTTCTTTATTTTCATTTCATTTTTTGATCACTTTATCACGGCTGACAATAACTCTGGAGGGCAGAGTGTATGAGGTAAAAACCATTATCACTTAAAAATTAACACATTTTCTGTGGGATGGGTGCAAAATAAGAAATAGAATAGTATATAATATAATAATATGTAAACACACACACACATATGCACACACACACACACACACAGCAGGACATACTGTAGCGGCTGTGAGTCAGTAAGCACTTGTTACTGGTCAGGCTCTTCCCATCTTCCCAGTTGGCAGGGGCCTCCAGTGACTCAGAGAGACTGGACGACCAGGAGCCAGAGCGAACAGCAGTGTCAAAACACACACACACACATACACACACATAAAAACTGTGGGAAGAACACACAACTTGTATTAGAAGCTTCTCATGGCACCACACCGACCAAATCAGAGTTCACGTCTCAGTTTGGTTTAAAAGTGAAGCTCACGTGTATCAGAGGCTGACGTCCCCTCCCTCTCCTGCGTCCGACACCAGCTCTTAGTTACTCAGCTCACCTCTGCGCTGTGTTGAAAGATTCCTTTTGGCAGAGATCCCTGACAGGTTGTTTGGAGTTTCGACTTTGGAGTTCATTTACAATCAGTCAGAGAAGAGTCCTGAGGGAGCCTGATGATTTTTGACATCCGGACAAGCGGCTTTTCAGAGGACATGAATAAAACATACAGCCCAATTGACCAGAGACCGGAGGCTTTACAGTCGTCTAATGAAATATGAGATGTGAAGTCAATTCACAAAAAATCCTTTTGTCAGATAGACCTGATGCAGTATGAAATATGTATGACATTTTGTGCAGCCTGACCTGGGTGGCTAAACGGGCTTCAGTTGTGGTTATGGCAATCAAACCCGAGACAGGTTTGTTAAGGATTTTGTCAGCGGGGAACAGAGCGGATCCACTATTACAGGCCGAGAATATAGAAAAAACTATTAGCTGCCGATTGACACCCATGTTTGTTACTAACAGAGCTCGCCGGCTATAGAGTTATGACATTTATGACATTTTATCAACTGATACAACACCATGTGTGTTGGACAGCAGCGTGGTAAGATGTGTGTTCTACAGTACTTTTCACACATTCTGCTCTTTTAGAAATTTGAGTTGCTGTTTGTGTGTGTGTGCGTTGTTGTCTTTTTTTCTGTCCACAGAAAAGACAGTGAGAAGGCTGGGCTCAGCAGTTCAACCCAGTGGGGGGGTAACAGAATGCGTTACCGCACCGCCCACTCAAAGCTTGTCCTGTATTTAAGCTAGAGAAGCAACAACATCACCCATAGTAGAGTGTTTATACTGTACAGCAGAAACAGGCCAGTCCAAACTCATTCAAGGGGAGGAAATCAGAACTTGCGCTTCATTTTTCGGTTCTCTTTGATAACTCCTGCCAACCTTTATTTTGAAGTTTGCACATGCCTTTTTGTTGCCGTGCTGCAGGTCTTGTTTTTATTTTTGTATCTATTAGGGGTGCAGGACACAGAATTCTCCAATTTGTCCTCTTTTTTGGTGAGCCAAACAAAGAATAAACACTCAGTAGCCCGAATGTTTACAACCAACACAAATTTAAAGGAAAGGTACACTTCTCAGTAAATTTATCAGTGAATAAATGTTTCAGCTGAAGGAAGCTAAGCACAAACAGAGCTAGATTTGATGTTTACTAGGGAAAAAAAAAAAGCGAATCTTGCAGCTGTGCTGTGATAATTTGGTCCAGTTTGTGAGTTCCTGATGGTTCTTCCCTGCAACAAAAGGCTTTTTTGTTTTTTGAGACATTACAAGCAGGAGAGGTGGAGTAATAAAATACAGCAACAATAATAAAAAAAAGAACAAAATATAAACATTCCTCTGTACACATGGTGAAAAACAAGATGGAAAAAATTAAACACCACAGAACACAGGGACAACATAACTGAGCCATACTTAGAAAACAATGCAATGCAATGCAATGCAATGCAAAAAAAAAAAAAAAAAAAAAAAAATCCCAGTGCAACAGCCAGAGATTCATGTAAAGCCCTCAATCAGGTACTGCTGTATGGAACAGGAGACAAGAGGCTCTGATGTTCTACAGCACCTCCCAGAGGGAAGTTTTTGAACTTCCGTAAATGTGCCAGCATTGCCCAGTCCTGTTTACTGTATTCATCTCACAGATTTGTCTCAGTGGCACCGGCCATATTCAAATCCAAACCAATTTGCTCTTTTCTTGCCTTCCAGGCTGTCACACACAGAGCTGAGATATTATGAGTCACAAAGCTTTTCATCAGGCGCTTGTGTCTCTCTCGTTTGTGGGGGGTGCAGGAGGTAGGGCCCGAACGCAGGAGCAGGCAGGCAACACTCGAAGAGCTATAATATTTAACAATAAACTCAGAACAGCAGGACACTGGAAGCACCGGGAAACACTTGAAACAGACAGCAAAGACACAGCAGTAAAACAATAACCAGACAAGGAAGAAAACTGAAGCAGGAGATACACAGGGGAGGGAACAGACCAACAAGGGATAACCACACAGACTCAGGACAGGTGTGGGAGCTAGGAGGGGGCAAACAAGATGGAGTAACAAGACACTCATTAATGGAAACACCAATGAGTGACACTGCAGGGCAAAGGAAACGACACCAAACACAAGGAAAACACAGCATGAGCAGAGTCCACAAACACAACAGAGCAAGAATACACAAGTCCACAAAGTCCAGGGGAAATTCAAAAGACAAAGTTCAACAAAAATCCAAAACCAGCGTCCAAAAAATACAGAACTGTGACACTTTTGTACACCAACCCTGAAATACTTTTTGTTACAGCAAAACTATCCAGTCTCCTCGGGAGATGGAGAACACTGCACAGACCTTTTACCAATGTGGGCGCTCATCGTTTGGACGTAACATGACATGGGAGCATATGTGAAATTAATTGTGTTGACGCCCTGGAGGAGGAGATCTTGTACCTCAATGGGACTTTCCTGGCTAAATGAAGGATAAATAAATAAAAAACAAAACAAAAACCTAAAAGGAGCTTAGAAAGATATGATCAATATACGTCAGGCTCATCAGGGTATTTTCATGGTAACTGCGTATGAGAGAGGCATGTTTTCAGCCAGTGTGTAACTTTCTGCATGGACCAAAATCAAATTTGCACTGCTAGGTTGTTGTCAGGAGCTCTGGCGCCGACACTGTCAGGCAAGTGACTTACCTTAGTGACCTGCAAGTGATGGCCTACACCAACAGAGAAAAGAAAAAAAAAAACAACTACTAATATTTAATTACTTTTTTAAAAACAGAAAGACTTCCTTCTTTTGCAAAACAACTGGTAGAAAAAAAGACTTATAGGAAAAAGCTCATGACTGAGGGTTAGGGTGTCATAATATTCGGTGCCCAGATACTCTCTAACTTTTCATAGGGACCGTGTTTTTTGCTTCGTAGCCTCTCCAGTTTAATCCCTGAGACGATTTCCATAAGCCATTGAGGAAAACACAGAGTGCTGGTGGCCCTCTGTTCCCTGAGAATCATCCTCACTTCTGCAAAGACCTAACATGGCGGCTTGTTGTGCAGCATGGGGGCAGCGCAGGACAAGTTAGTGCACCTGGTTGATTTTAACCTGAACCAAGAACAAGAAGGCGCAACACGGTGAACAGGACCT
The DNA here is from genome assembly GCF_902150065.1 of Myripristis murdjan. NCBI lineage: Eukaryota > Metazoa > Chordata > Actinopteri > Holocentriformes > Holocentridae > Myripristis > Myripristis murdjan. The sequence goes on from NC_043996.1 coordinate 10,027,584, forward strand.
GTGCAACATGACTCATGAAGCTGACGCTAAAATCACAGAATCTACGGGCAAAGAAAAGAAAAAAGCGCCTGTATGTTCCTCTGAGGACTTTGACTAAAGGTCACAAGTAGGAAGTTATGTGCCCAAACCTAAAATGTGGACCATTTAGAGTCCACTTCCATGAAAAAGCTCCTGCAGTTGTGTTCAGAGAGCCTGTGGGCTTACACACTGACTAACACCCCATCAGGTTCAGTTTAGTTACGTGGCTCTCTGAAACAGCTATACATATCACAAGAAAAGAAATGCTTCAATGAGATTATCAAAATGATGATTGAATCATTCATAATGAGGCAATCATTTCTATTCTGAGCTTGTATATTGACGGTCATGAGAAGCAGTGGTGCAGACAGGGGAAAGGAAGCTGGACCAGAACCATATCCTCAAATAGGGAAACTGAAAAAAGATGTTTGTTTATCATTTTGATGATATGTGATCAGTCTATCCAGTCCATCTCCTACAGAGCTGTACTTTGTTTTCGGGCAGACACTGCACGTTTTCCACAACATGTCGAAGCGTCTGCAGATCCTTGAAGTGAAACTGAACTTCAGGCTGTATGGATCCGCTGTATCCGACCACTGGGCCAGGTGCTGATTTGTTTCCAAAATGCCAAACTAAAGGCAGAGAGGGTTCCTGTCTCTGTCTTACACTTCCAGCATTATCATCCAGTGTTTTAATAACCTAGGTCATGGAGCCTGACCAGTGTAAATATAATGTAATATGTATATGTGTAATATGTATTTTGCAGTGTATAAGTTTACCTCTTTCATCCCCCACTGACCATCTAGGACTCCCACCACACACACACACACACACACACACACAGCTCCCCACCACCCTCTGCTTTTAACCTCTTTATCATATTTCATTAACACCTGTAAGTCTACTCTGCTCCCACACTTCTTTCTCTATCATGTTTTTTTTTTTTTTTTCTCCCATGTGGGTGTTCAATCTAGTCAGTCCACCCTCTGCTCTCACTCCTGTGTACAATATTTGCACCAGCAAGTTCAGTTCACAACGGTTGAATTTGGTCCAAAATACAAAGTGTGAGAATTAAAGATCTCACTTGCAACTTGAAAATAAGATTGGCCATGCTGCAAAAAGGAAAAAAAAAAAAAAAAAGCTTCACATATAGTTGAGAATATGCTTATAGATATGGCTGAAATATGGCAAAATGGCCTATAGATGATGCTCATTTGAAGAACAGGGAAGCTAGGATTTGACTAAAGGATTTGACTGATGTTTTTATACTTACTAATCGACAATATTTTGTGCTGATAGTCTTCAGTAAGCACGGTCTGGCTGATTTGTATTTCATTGGTTTATATATCTTTAATGGAGAAGCCGCTGACACAGCATTTAAACAACAATTTAACTCTAAACCCCTCCACAGCTGCTCTGCAATGGAGGAACTTGGGATGTATTAAGCCTTAAAATGAAGAATTAATTACTTAACAACACAGCTGAGCAGTTAAATGTCATGGTAGGCTTTCATGCAGCCAGGGCCTCTGTCACATCCACTATGCATGACATGATGGGTTTATATTTAAGAAAAGCACTAGCCCCATACAAGCCAAACCTATACATCAGGTGGAAACTGTTTATATTTGTATGTGTATGTTGCCAACAATACACAAAAAGAAAAACTATTTCCATTCTTCAAAATCACTTTGGAATGAACCATATTTATGCAATATGTATGAATTGAATATTGTATTTGTTACAGAGATGTCCGCCCCTGTATCCTAGAAGTGTCTCTAAACGCTCACCAGAAAAGCTTTATCTCCTGTCACCTGGAATATAATCACCACAGCGAATTACAACAAAACCAAATCCCCCTTTGCAACAGCAGCAACAACAACAACAAAAAATAATTAGATTGATTTTCATCGAGATGTCAATCGATGTGCCGTTTTGCTGATGGCATCAGAGGGCGGAGTGTCACATTTTTTGCCGATGAGATTGAGCGGCAGCGAGGAGCTTCTAGTGGCAAATAAAATCGAGGAGTGTAAACACACCGGGGGCCACAGGGGCCGATCGATGACTCCAGTCTGGGATTGATTAATTACCCCGAGAAAGAGACTGAGGAGTGAGAGCGACCGAGAAACCAGATCAGAGCAAGATTTATCACCCGGGCCCTGCTCCGCCGATGGCCCGCCGCCTGTGTCTCTGCGGCTGAACCCTGGTCCCGCTATTGACGTGCACGCCATATGAAAATGTGGATATGTAAATGAGCAGAATATAATAGTTTAGTGGAATAAGTCCAGGACGTGGAGAAGTTTATTAAAAAAAAAAAAAAAAAAAAAAAAAGCACTGCAGAAGGGGAGCTAAGTTGTAGGCTAGGCTACAGATCTTTCATGTAGATCACCAGATCAATGCGCGACTATTAGGACATGCAACAGAGTGTTAACAAAACATATAGTAGTTCCCTATTATAATGTAGGCTATACAGTGCACTCCTCCCTTTTTTAATAATGCGACAACTTTCCTCCTCCTCTTCATCATCATCATCATCATCATCATCATCATCTTCTTCTTCTTCTTCTTCTTCTTCTTCTTCTTCTTCTCACTGATGCACAAACAAATCTCAGTGTACGCAACATGTGACTAAAACATAAAGTAGTTCCCTATTATATAGGTGATGAGGGACACTCCTTTTTTATTTTAATGGTGCCTTAACTTTCTTCTTCTTCTTCTTCTTCTTCTTCTTCTTCTTCTTCTTCTTCTTCTTCTTGATGCTGTGGCATTATAATAGACAAATCTTAACTCGTGCAACAACATGCGACTAAAATATAAAGTCAAGAACTTTAAGGACTCCACATTGAGGAGCTATGTGGAGTCCGAAAATGTAAAACAGCAGAACTGCAGCTCTCTGTTGAGGCAGGCTATTAATCTATATTGATTTTAAAGGAGATAGAAAATACAGCTGTGCAAGTGACTGAACTTGCTGTAATGACACACAGTAAGGCTCTATAGTAATGTGTTGTTAGCTGTTTGATTTTGAAAAGTCTATCAAAAATGTATAATGTGAAAGGCAACCTGTAATCTGGATAAAATGGTGCTTTAGCTTAATTTAATGCATTAAACAAGTTTCTACAAAGGAATGCCAGATGCCCTGAGAAAAATGTTCCTTTGTCAAAAAAAAAAAAAAAAAAAGTTGTTTATTTATTATTTATTTATGTATTGAATGGAAATGATATTTGCATTGAGGCTTTTGACTTTTTCGTAAAGGCTAAATCTTGTTTTGCTGCACCTCAATATCCCAAGAGGGTGTTTTCTCTTCACCTCCTTGAGCAATGTGACAATACTACCAATTGTCTGGCTTCAATTTCTCCCCGACCTAAAGTTTCTTTTAATTTGTTTTCTGTATAGTCTCTTCGTGTTGCAAATAGAAAACGACGCTGGCACAGAATAGTGCAGAGGGAGATGGGATATGGAAAAGTAAATCGTCTCTGCTTTGTCACAGCTCAGATTCTACACTCAGCCACTGTCAAGCACACAAATGTACAAATGCCTTCTCTTTCCCGCCGTGTGCAATTATATTGCAACTAACTGCAAATCATCGTGTCTTGCAAGGTGATTGCAGCAAGAGTATGCCAGGGTTTTGAGTGTCCACACTTAACTCCACCATAGACCATCAGGAGAACAATGGAGCTGGTGATTGGAGATGCCGGTGGTTCTCAGGTCTGATTCAAAGTTCCCACAATGCACTTCCACTTGTTGCACGTCTTAATTGCACCGTAATGATAACTTGCAGGCAATTACACAGCACACCTGCAGCACAGGCAGGGATAGAGGCAGAGACCTGGGTAAATTAGTATTTGCAAATAGTTATTATAGTTTGTTTTAGACTATGTTGGCGTCAAATCAGGCGGGTTGACCTCACAGGACAAGATGTGTGAGTGCCTGAGGAAAATTTAGCTAATCACAGGATTTATAAACAAACTTTACCTGAGGCAAACTACATTGATATTACGGCTGGGCGATATGAACAAAATCCAGTATCACAATATTGTGACAATATTGTAGGGATGAGAACTGGTGCTTTCATGAGATATTTAAACATCATTTGTAATGTGAATACGATGATGAAATGGCCACAACAGTCTGATAACTTGAGAAAATTGCATCTCTTGACTGTGAGGCAGCTTTTACAACCAGGAGAAGACATCACTTAGGGCTTATCACGATATTGTGGTATCCAAAATCCAAGATGATAGTCTAGTATTACAATATCAATTTATGTACTTCATTCAAATTGAAAGGAAAACACAAAAAAAAAATATATATTTGCAATTATGCCAGGAAACAGATTTTTTTTCTTTCCTCCACCAGCTACAGCGACTGCTAGAGTCCACACCTGACCAGCTAAATGTTTTATAAGACATCATGTTATATTTTTTTCTTTCTTTAATTCATTCTTTTTTTTTTTTTTTTTTAAATAGAAAATACCTTCCACTGGTGACTGATTGAAGATGTTCTCACCATAGAGTCAGTAGTTACCTGATAATTGGCAACGTATATTGCCATATCATATGTCAGATATATATCTGTATCTATGTATATGTGTAAATATCTATATATAGATCTATATATAGACACACACACACACACACACACATATATGGATGGATGCATACACATGTATATAAAATCTCCACAGTGCATAAATTGCTGTTATTTTTTTTAGTTATTGATTATAGTTCCTCTCACTCAAAGGCCAGATGACTCAAATATTTTAATTTGGAGTTGTAACATCCAGTCCCTCAGGTTTGGTTTGAGTCAATCAGGGCATCACAGTTTATTTCTATGCTAAATGTTCACTAATGTTTAGACGGTGACCTGTTGAATGATGTTTAGCCTGTTGTTTGTGGCTCCACACAGAGAGACATGTGTGCACTCACATAACCTGTGCAGACATACATGCATCACCAATAATGAGCACAAGGGTGATTGTATATTCACAAACCACATTACACCTCAATATGCTGCCCATCACATTAATCAGCCTTCAAGCCCACAAAGCAGCGGGAGAGAGCTTATGATAGCGAGGAGGAGCACATGACAACGCTGATAAGTGATGCATAACTGTCTCTTTGCTGACCTACATCCTCACCCGAACTAATGATGACCTTTGATTCCCGAAAGATGTCAGGAGATAAGAGAGAAAATGCAAGCGCGGCCAATTAATTTAGGGTGAGGAGGACTGGAACGTGTGAGCACGTCGTGCTGCGAGAGCGAATGGTGAGGGGCTCCAGGAAAGACAAAGCGCAGGATAATTAGGATTCAGGAGCCCCTTTGTCAAAGATAATTAAAGTTGACAGCCACTGTGAAGTCGAGAGAAAAGAGCTCAAAACCTCCTCAAACTACATGCCTCACTTTAATAGACTCTCAGCAGTCTTTCAATCTCTCTCTCTCTCTTCCTAACACACACACACACACACACACACACACACACATAAATCTGCAGCACCATTCATCATCCTACCTTGCTTTGAAACCGCATACTGGGCAATAAAATAGATGACAGATTAATGGAGTATTAAAGCAGTTATAGTATCTATCAGTACAATCTGTGGAGGTTGAAGTCAAGATGAGCAACATCATCATTAAAGGTGACAGTTTCAACAGGGTACAGACAGCTGGCCATCTCCCAGGTGTGTGTGTGTGTGTGTGTGTGTGTGTGTGTATGTTTTAATAGGCTCCTCACTCTCTATGGGGAATTGTCAAACTTGGACGTCTTCATGATTATTAATAATTACAAAAGTCCAACCTCTTTTGAAAATATCACTCCTTTTGTTGGACCCAGTGCCTGTTCTGACCTGGCATCATTTGTTTTACTTGTATTTTTTTGTTTCAGTGTTTGCAGCTCATTTTCGACAATGCGTTTTGAGTTCATTGAGAGTGACAAAAATCTCTTGGGTATTTGAGATAGTGCCAAAACAGTATTTCCATCTCAGCCTGGGGAGTTAATAGTCTTACAGCAAACTGAAGCATCTTGAAAGCCTGTGTAGTGTGACAAAATAATGACAGACATAACAGATTGATATTTTATTTTGAAAGTATAAAATCATTTTTGAATTATCATAAAAACAGGACTTTTTATTTTATTATTATTATTATTATTATTATTATTATTATTATTATTATTATTGTTTATTTATTTATTTATTTATTTTTTACATATTATCCTTCTCAAAGCATATCTGCAGGAATGGAATATTTATATTTTGACCAACTTCCCACTTCCAACAAGTTTTACACAGCCTCACTTGATTGAGCTTGGCATGCATATAAACAAGCTGCGTCTCATACACATTCAAAATTTTCCACCTAGCGACACATGCATCCTTCAAAACTGAGATGACACATATGAATCGACAGACATGAAACAACGTCACATATGTTGTACCAAAATTACACGTCCCTGAATATCAACTATATTTCTTCCAGTCTGAGTCTTGTTTGTTTTTTTTTACACAAAAGCTACTCTGTGTACTGTCCATACAAGTCTGAATGAGAATGTCATAAAGGCTAAAGTGCATCATCATAGACCATCAGAGCCGCAGTAGCGAAGGCACTTGTTGGTGACAGATTCTGATCCTGGTTGGAGGAGGAGATGTTCAAATTTAAGAATACTGCTGGGTGAATTTCTGGTGGAACTCCTTCACTTTACTCAGAAGGATCTTCAGCTTGTCCGTCGCTGGCAAAATGGTCATTCTGGATGGGGAGGAGCGAGAGCAAAGTGTCACTATGACTTGCATACGCCTTGGTCTACAGGTGCACATTACAGACTCTGAGGATGTGTTGAGAATCACCGACCTGATGAGTAAAGCAATAACCTGGACGATTAATGGGGAAAAGGTGTGCTTGAATAACAGTTTGATCATTGCCTTTCCTGAACCTGGCATCTATGTGTTGAAACTTTGGTTTTTGAAATGTGTTCTGCACCTGAAGTGGTAGGTTCCCTCCTTCTGGCCAAAGCCGCTGCCAGGCACCAGGCAGATCCCAGTCTCCTCCAGCAGCTTCATGCAGTAGAGCATGTCCGGAGCCTGGCCCTTCTCCTAAGAACGACAGGAAAAAGGAAAAGGAAAATGAGACAGGTCATGAATACAGTTTTTACATAGGATAGCACATCTGCTTGCTTTTCTTGGTAGTGATAAATTAGTCAAATAACTACTGCTCTTGACCAAAATTGCCCTGTTTGGCTAAAACTCCTCACTGTAAAAATTCGAACTTCTGAACTGATATTAACTTTCAAAACCCCTACTACTAATCTGATGATGAAGAGGGCCAGTTAACCTTTGGTTACAGGTACAGAGGCAGGGCCTGGTTTTTGATGCACAGACAATCTGTCATTCACTTGGTAAACCTAAACAACTCTGTCACCAATAAATAAACAAATTTATTAATTAAAAATAGTGACTTAGTATTTTTAACCAGACTTTGGGCTGTGGTCCCACTGGCTTGCATGGAGATGGGGGAGTTTCCAGTAGTTCTGAAATTGGCCACTCGATGGCACTATAGGGACTGGTTCTGCAGTCCTGCCTTGGCTTCAGTATTCATGGGTGTGAGCGACAACAACCGATCAAAGTGGAGCTCCAGGTACGTGGGGATAAATCAGGCTTAGCAAATTTAACAACCCTCATACCTGTAAAGCATTATAATGTATCTTGGAGCTTGATATGCTGGTAACATAGAACCAGTATAAGTATTTGACTATGAATTTGAATGAGGCTCCTTTGATTTTTTTTCTTGTTTTGGTAGTTTTTGCACTGCTGTGATACTTATGTTTCTTTGAATTTCAGAGTACACTGACGGGATGACTCCTGTTGGTAATATGCAGTGGGCTCCATACTAGGGTGTGTACATTTTGCCTCACTGTTACTGAACTGCCCCATCAAGGCCTCTTTTATTTATTCCTCTCCATGCTGCCGTTCATTTGTGACTTACAAGTTCACTGCAAAGGATTTTTAATTTGCAGCAAATTAAACCAATTAAGTCCCAAACTGGACCAAATGAAAGCACAAACAGCTCACTTGAGCCATTTTTGGCACTAGCAAAAGTGTCCTCCTCAGATGCCAACATTAGACTGGGTAATCACAACTTAATTTACAGTGACAGATTTATATAAAGAAAACTGAACTCTTAAACATCTTTTGAAGTCTCATCACTTTTACTTTGCTACTGATCCTAACTAGGTCTGTCCTACTTTTTCATGCCAACATTTGCTTCTTCCTTCCCTACTTATTTCCTAAGCCTGCTGGCAGAGGCTGTCATTTAGAGGTGAATACCAATGAACGAATGAATAAATGAGTGAATGAACCCCACAACCACAATGTCAACCACACGTGCTGTGTTTTAATTCTATAAGTCTTTTAGGGACTACGATCATAGGAACTGATCAGGAGTTAGTAGGTCAGCTTTACACCAACCTTATCCTGAATAAGATTCACACAGTGACTCTGCTCATTCTCTCCGTCTGAATGATTAACTTTGGGACAGAACTGATACAAAGTTTTCAAAAATATTATTTTGTTCCCTTAGCACACAAGATAGTGGAGGCATATTATACTTAATGATTAATGTGGAGGCTATTAACTGTTATTTAATCCTGTGTTAAGTGATGAACGAGGTGTACTGCAGCTCTCAGAACGTTTTGTACCTGATCTTATGCAGATGTATGTAAGATTGGATTTGGGTCAGTGTATTGAGCAGTTTGCAGGCTGTGTGTGTGTGTGTGTGTGTGTGTGTGTGCGTAAGGTGGTGGAGGGGTGGGAGTTGTGGGCGCACACTGATGAATGAGTGGGTGCTTTTTGCATGTAAGGGTGAGAACAGATTCTTAATAATCACAGTACATTATCTGTTTCATTCAGCGTTTTGTGCAAAATCCCCTTTTTCCAACTTACCCAGACTGACACAAGATGTTCGATACCATTTCACCTCTCCCATAGACTTGAAATATATGGGAATTACTCGGCTAGCACCATCAAAGCGAAAAGATAAACTTACAAAAACTCTGAAGCTGTCTTATTTGCACAGTGTATCATTTGTATTTGAAATACAAATCTTTGGATTTAATTTTTTTTTTTTTTTTTTTAAAAAGGGGAACGAGAGAGAGAGAGTCGTTTTCGAGAGTCGAAGTTAATTTGTGCTGGCTCTACCTAAAATGCCAATATGCGTATTTCAAATATACATGATACACTGTGTAAATAAGACCGCTTTGGAGTTGCTATAAGGTTTATTTTTTCACTTTGACAGAGCTAGGCTAATGATCCCATAGGCACCAAGTCTTTATGCTAAGCTAATATGAAATGCTACTCACAGGAACCAAATGTACAGAGGTGAAACTTTTGTGTCAGTCTGGTTAAGTCAGAAAAAAAGGTATTTTGCCCAAAACCATTGGGAGTATTCCTTAAAATTGCTTTTACTTGACCTGAGCAACATCTTTCTGAAGGGTTGGTAAAGTGACAGCTAAACCTTAAAACTTTTATCAGAGCAGGATGAGGCCTGACCTTAGCCTCTCTGATGGCCTTTTCAGGGATGGTGATGCGAGGGAAGGAATACATGGCACCCTGCACAGGATTACAGCTGATGCCAGGCACAGTGTTCAGAATCTGCTCTGTCAGCTTGGCCTTCTCCGCCAAGACGCCCAGGGTGGCTGTGCGCTCCTGGAGGGAGGGAGGAAAGGAAGGAAGGAAGGAAGGAAGGAAGGAAGGAAGGAAGCAAGGAAAGAAGCAAGGAAGGAATGGAATGGAATAGTGAGCAGTGGTAACAACATTTGTAAAGCTTGTGACTTTACATGCTTTGACTGTACATGAACTGCACTGTCACATGAACTACAGGATGTAAATAAAGTGTCATTTTCCTACTGCAAGTGGGCTGATCTGTGTTATTCTGCCTTTTCCAACATATTAATTCTTGTTCCAATGAAAATTCCTGAAACAACTGAAACAGCATTGGAAACAAGTGGGATTTTTATCATCCCTCAAGCAGATTTATTCACTTGTTTCACAATTTTAAGACTGATTATAAGACTAAATGGCTTAAAGTGGAGATTTTTTTTAAAGTCTATCCCAAGATCTCAAAATCCCCTCAGGCAATCTGATGGGCAAATATGAAGTGCCAAAGTAAGTGTTCAAAACTACTAGCATCCTAGTGTAGGTAATGTGAGTTGTGGAATTTGGCATGTACGTCTGTGTACCTTCATGAAGTTGTTGTAGGAGGGCTCCCCAGGCTGGGGACAGTTGACCACCAGGTCCATCAGAGCTTGTCCTGGGACAGGGGGACACAGACGGACCGACACCAGCTTCGTCAGCTGGGCCTTCACCTCAGCGTCCATGTTGATGATCTCCATGTAGCCACCACGGAAACCACACCTAGGAACACAGACAACATAATGTAAGAGGAAAGAGAGAAAGAAAGAAAGAACGAATATTTATTTTGGTTTCCTTCAGTGTCAAAATCAATGTGGCTGGTCCAATATGTTTACACAACTATAGAAAATTAGTTGAAGCTAATTTACCATACTTGTCAAACTTGACAGCATAATACAGCATACATAGATTTATCTCAGTAGGAAAGACTTACTCTCCCATGTAACACTTAGAAGTGGAGTGGAAAGATGCCAGTTCCACGTTGTTGGAGAACTCTGGTCCCATCTCAAACAAGACCTTCTTGAAGGAGTGGAACTTGCAGCCATCAGCATAGACGTTGTCCTGGTACACCTGGGTGATGGGGACAGAAAGAGAGGTGAAAAAATACATGGAGGTAAAGAGGAGACGATAAATGACGACAGTTAGTCCTGGTCATCCAGTTTCATCCTCCAGTACCTCGTCAGCCATCAGGAGGAGACGCTCCTTTGCTGCAAACCGGATCACATCTTCAATGCACTGTCTGCTCTGGACCTGACCTGGGAGAGAGAAGGAGGTCCATTTGCAGCAATGTTACCGTGTGTGTGTGTGTGTGTGTGTGTGTGTGTTTGTGTTGATTTAACTGGCAGTATCATCGACTGCCATCTAGTGGCTTGCACTGCAGAACTACATGGACTCGTAAATGGACACATGGACTTGTAAAACTCACTGACATTACCTGATCAGGACGGTGCTGAACAGAATCATGTAATAACTCTCTATTGATTAGAGCCTGACTTAGATATTCACTTGGCCAACACTGGCTCACCATTAGCTATATGTGTATTGGCATTTATGTTGGCCGATATGCCAAACATATCAGAACATGTTACAGAGATATAATTAAATCATTTGTCCAGGAGAATCAGTTGTTTACAATACTGTACAGCAGTGAGTTGGGAGAGCTGTTCAACTGTTAAGTCTCCAGCACATATCTTTATGAGTTTGATTACCAGTTGAGATGATTCCATGCTGCAAATGTGTGTATGTTTTTATTAATAAAAAAAAAATATATACTGTCCAATATTGCTATAGTGGATGTGTTTATTTTTTCTTTACTTTCTTTATATTGATATTGGTATCGGTCCCACTATTGATCTGGCCTGAATAAAACCAACAGCTGCCATATCAACCATGCTACTACTGTCAGAGATAATAAACTTTACTTTAACTCCGCTCCAGTGATTCCTTGACCTGAATCATTTTCAAACTTCTTGAATCAGTTCAGTGACTTTTATCATTTTCTCTACCAATGACAACCTCAATCAAAATGAGTCTCATCTCCTCCCTCGCCACACCCCCTCCAGTGATTTCAAACAGGCCTTGCAAGTGAATAAGACTGTAGACCCTGTTGCAACCCAATCCGTACCGAGTCCACCTCTTTTTCGTTAGCTTATGAAGCTGATTGGCTTATTTTTTATTTTTTTAAGATAACGTTTTGGGCATTTCTGTTTTTATTAGACAGTCACAGTGGAGAGAGACAGGACAGACAGGGCAGAGAGGGGATGACATGCAGCAAAAAGCCTGGGCTGAACCCAGGCAAGCAGCTAGCCCAAGCCTAGTCCAGGCCTAGGTCTAACCTACCCAACATGAAACTCATTGTGATTGGTGGAATAATCATACATCACTTTCTGAGATTGAGAGATTTGAAAGTGACTGAGGCCCTGAGGAACCTTTTAAAACTGTGCTGTAACAACACATCATGGTTGCAGTTACATTTCAACATCCCTGTGTTACAGTATTGGAGTGATGGAGTTTACCGGTGGGGTTTCCAGGGTTGATGATACAGAGGGCTCGGGGGTTGCAGTGGCGCCTGGCCTCATCCAGGGCACGCTGCAGCTCACTGATGTCCAGACTCCAGCACTTTTCCTCATTAAGGTAATAATTGATCTGCACGGCGCCCAGTTCAGCCAGGGCGGCTGAGTACAGCGGGTACTGGGGGATGGAGATCATCACACCCGTGCGGCTCTTCCCCTCGCCACACACCAGCAGCTTCAGCATGGTCTGGGAGTGACAGACAGAGCGGTAAAGGACAAGAGCAAAGCTGAGGCTGGAGAATTCAATCAACCAGGTTACCTTCTAAATTTCTTGGATTTGATATAGTGATCTGGCAGATGAAACCAATACCAATGGAATTCTATCATTCCTGCTATGTAATCAGTACACACTTCTTTACCTATAACTTTCTATGAACATTAACAAGCATTTCAACATATTGGCTGCTAATCCTAACCACTGCCGAGTCACAGTGCAGCATTGGCTGAAACATTAACTTAGAAAACATGTAAGGCCAACATAATACTCATTTCACATTGGAGGAACTGTGTGACAAGTCCTGCTGTAACAATAAATACAATCGTCTGAGAATGTGCTCATTTTTTTTTTTTTAATTTACAATCTGATAAGAGTGACTGCACCTTTAAGTGTCTCAAATAGTAAGACATAAGGACTAACAGATTAGGTAGATGTCACTTCACATGCACAGAAATACAAATAGGAGAAATTCAAATTCACAGAAGACAGGTATTTCGTACCACAATGCCATCGCTGGCCCCTGTGGTGAGGTAGATGTTGTCTGGGTCACAGGGAATGCCCCCGTCCCTTTGCTCGATGTAGCGAGCCACATCCTGACGCACACAGTCGATGCCCTGACTGGCACTATAAGCACCTGAGAAAGGGTCAGATGGGAATGGTGAAATTACTAGAAAGGTTTGGCTTGTTTGGTTTGGCTAATCATAAAACTTAAATCAACCAAGCATGAAGAGAAAGGCCTCAGAAGCAAGGTCTAAAGAGGCTAAAGGTGATGTCAGAGTTATTAAAAGCTTACTGTACATGCACACCCAGCCAACACACTCAATACACACCGATACTGCTTCCTCCACAGGACTGCAAAATGCGCCGTGCTCTACTTTTAGCATCCTCTGGGAATGTGCTGTCATTCAACAGTTCAGGGTAAGAGCAGAGTGCCAAGACCTTGGGAAAAAAAATGAAAAGGACTGGCTGAGCGGGACAGGGAATTATGCAAAATCTTGCACACTTTCCTGACAAAAATCAATTAGTGCAAATGTATTCACATGGGAAGAAAATGGTTTCATAAAGAGATTCATAAATCTGAAGAGCAGCGCTATATTTAGATGATAGGTTGGGGGAGTTTAGGTGCAGACCTGACGGAAGAAAGTGATTGGCTGCTGGCCCATGGCATGTGCGTCACCAATGTTGGCCTTGATGACCTCAGCAAAGGGCTTCTTCGCTCCCTGCAGGACACAAACAGAACAGAGGAATGATGACACCGGCAGAGTGGATGAAAAAAAAAAAACAAAAAACGAGACTAACGCCTCTCTGTTATTTTAGCACTCTATTAGACCTCAAATTAAACTTTTAAATGGGTTGATTTAACTTCAGATTTAAGTTCCAGGTGGGAGGGTGTAAAGAATGCTCTGTCAGTGGCATTGGTGCATGAAGAGGCCAAAACACATACACAAACCATATTAAAACACATAGCTAAACTTTTGAAGTTTAGGCTGAATAATAAATTGATTTGATTCAGCTAGTGGATTTCTTTCATATAGTCTGTAATAATTTATTTCTAGTGACTGGTATGTTTTTATCTCATTCCACTTCCACTGAAAACAACCAAAAAATATAATAAAATGAAAATGATAAAATGAAAATTAATTTTTGATGAAATGCTCCACAAAAGTCAGAATTTCTAGGCTGCAGTATAGCAACTAAACCCAGTTTCAGCCATATTCAGGTCAGGAAAACCACATACTGCAAGCACACTATCCTCACCATTTCAGCATGAGGCCTAACTCTGAATTCATCTGATCACTGAAACATGCAATTAAAGTATCTGGGTAATCAATAACTCTAGGCTTTTATAACGATGCTGATAATAATGCTTCAATAATAAAACAAATAAGAGGTAATGATGCCCATCAGATGGGACTCGGGATTTTTGTCTGCACTCTTCTGCAATGAGAGCAGACAAGAATGCAGGACACATAGAAATATTTGGCATCTGCTGTTCCCTCTCATAGCCTCTCCCTTTCTCACACACACTTGCGGATGTGCACTCACAATACAGACACAGGACAATGTTTGTTTTTTTAAACTGGTAGAAGTAACTATGAAATTTAATGCAAACGTGTATTTGTTCTAGATAGAAAAAAGAAAAAGGTCAAGACCACAATGTACTACTTGTATTACTTTGCAGTGTTATCAACATACTTGATGGAAAGAGTAAATATGAGGCCCAAGTTTCACCCTGTGCAAATTGTCTTATCGTGCTTACAACCTTAACCTTCTCACAGACAAACCCAGAGACATACAGTGCATTACACTGAGACTTCTAGCTTCGCTCAAAGTCAGCTTCCAACTGGAAAAAAAGATTTTAAGTTAGTAAAAACTTGCCAAACTTTTTTTTAATGAAGAATTTACTGTGGGGGATAAAGTGTGGATGGATGTAAAACTACTGGTTTTTGGGTCCATAACACAAGCTACAGAGGACAAACAGCAATGCAGGCACACATGTATGGGGACATTGTATTGATGTATATTTTTTCTCTACAGCCTTTCCCTAATATTAGCTATAACCAGCTTATGCTTAACCCTAACTTTAATCAACAAACCAAAATGAGACTGTTTCCTGTGTGAGAACCACCCAAAACGCCCTCAAAACCCAAATTGTCCTCCCAAGAAAATTTCTCAATGGTTTGTCATAGCAAAACATATCCACACACACACACACACACACACACACACACACAAGCATAGTTTAACACCAGATGTTTGGAACAGTGTGACAGTGCTACGGGGCCACAAAAGGGACCTCGCAGTGACACCCTGCAGAAATCAAAGCGGTCCAATGCAATCCAATCCAGATTTGAGAGAACAATGTCTTTCTCTCTCATTGGTCCCAGGGCAGAGCAGTGTCTGCAAAGCTGGGCCAATAACACGGTGCGGAGTGAAGCACACCCCTCGGTCAGCGGAGCCTCACAGTCAGATGAGGAGATCTTTCATAATCAAACCTGAACTGGGTGCTTTTCCAGTACAGAACACCCCCTGGCGCAGAAAAGCAAACAGAATCTGCTCAAGTACAAACACAGAGGTGAAAACATGAGCTCTTGTTTTAAACAGTTGTGTAAAGCTCAGGCCGCACTCAGCCGTATAATAAAATGCTTCATTAATGAAATAATACAGCTCAAGCCCCTGTGGTTTAAGCTGTTCCTCATATTAAGTCCGGATAATAACAGAAATATTTCATTTCAGTTTTGTGGTAGCTTTTGCTCTCACTTTTACAGTTTTCAGGAATGTAGTCTTGATACATATTCAATAATCAAAGCATCTGAAAACACTTAAAGACAGAGAGAAATCTCCAGATGTCCATCCTGCATGGAGCTCATTTTTCTGGCTGCACAACCTCACAAAAGCCAGCTTTCTTTTTCTGTCCCCGTGGAGGCTGTTCAAGCTTTAGAGAGCATTTCCACAAGGTCCCTATTCATCATCTGCCGCTCATTAACACACAACAAAGACCACAGTGCATCAACTGTACAGCCTCAGTTTGCGAACTTGAATCGCTGCACTTCACTGGTTAATTGGTGGCTCAAGCTCTAACTCCTAAATGCTTGGAAAATCATAGAGCAATCGGTGATATTAACACTTTCTGCTCCAGCAAGGAGTGACACCGAGGCAAACATGAAACTAAAGAGATAAAGATTTAATTTCTAAGAACAGGGTGTGTATGAAACAGAATAGGCTCGAACTGAGATAAGCAGTGCTCATTTCACAAAGAAAAGGGAGTAAATGACACCGTTGTGGCCTGTTTTCTCACAGTAATCCAACACCGTTCAGAATTCAGTTTGAAAAGGTAGATTCTCCTGTAATAAAGGAGGGAGCTGGTTGAGAGGGAAAGATTGGATGAGAGGCTGCATGAGGAAGAAGAGCCGGGCAGGACTTCAGCGTAATGTGGAAACATTAATACTGTAGCAGCTATTTTCTCAAATCATACCCACATGCAGAAAAACAGTTTGCGGGAACACTAAGAAAAAAAGAAAAAAAAAAAAAAAAAAAACTATATACCTAATAGCAGCAGATGTAGTCATCCAAAATGGAAATGGCAGCACTTCCACTGACCAAGATGCAAGGGTTAATCTTTGGCTTAAGAGATTCAAATTCAATTCACAAGTCGATTTAAGAGGGAATTTATTTTCTGGGGAGAATTTAATTTGTTTTCACTAAGTTGCAATTCATTCAATATTATCACAATATTAGGTTTTAGTGATGGATGAATCAAGTAAAAGCGTCTCATATGAATTCTGAGTGATTTATTCCATTTATTTCTGTTAACAGACCAATGAAGGTGAAAGGACAGGATTCATAATCAATGTACTGATGCAATAAATTAATCGTTCCACCTCTGACATAAAGACATCATGTGTTCGGTGGCTGTGAAAGGTATGGTAATGTTCTCTGTGTCACCTCTGAAAATGCTGTTCCATCGAGGGATTATTCACCGTGTTCTCCTAAACTGACTCCAACCAGTTTCTTCTGCTTTTTGAGCATGTAAATGGGGGAAAAATAAAACATCCCATGCTCCTTGGTGGCTGAGGGGGGATTGGCTGTGGATGAGTGCGGGTCTGATCAAACAGGACAGAAAAATCCTTGGTGGAAGTGAACCATCTGGTTTAAAGGTCATATCTGTCATTACTGTCCTCGCTGGCCTCAGCCACTAAATGTACCTTTCACCTGGGCAAAACCCCTGTTCACGTACTCATCCCTTCCTGTACAAAGCACTCAAGAAAGGACACTTTGCACACCAGACTGCACTTTGTACACTAAGCGTTGGTTTCCATGACAACAATATAAATAGTGTGAGAGGAAGGACGTTGGATGACACTTTTATACAAGGAAATGTATTAATGGTCTTTGCTGATGGTGCCAATTAAGTCGGATCAACCATTTTGTATTGCACATTAAAAGTAGCGCTCGTGTTTAAAAATGCCGGATGCATTTGATTTGAGAGCATAATATAAACATTCCTACTGACCTCTTGACAGCTGAGTAGACCATTAACTATAATGATAACCCTTTACAGCTTTACTACAGCTGTTAAAAAGAAAAAGGAGAGGGCCACAGTCCAGGGGCAGTCTGCCCCTGGACTGGTGCGAGGGGTGGAATGTGTGTGTGTGTGTGTGTGTGTGTGCGCATGTGAATGAGAGAGAGAGAGCCGGGGTCTCTTTAGGACTAGGTATTGCAGACAGCAGATATTGTTGTAGGTAAGTGAGTACGTCACTTTGAGGTCAGTCGGTGGGACATTGATGTAAACAAGCTGGATAAGTCAGACTATGGACTTTCACCTCTTTGATGGGATCTTTCTATGAACTGTGACAGCAAGGGGGTGGATGAGTGGGGGGTGTTAAGACAGTTTGACAGAGGACGACTGCACCACAGGAGTTAGAGATTATTATAATGGGGGGGGGGGGGGGGGGGGGTGTGTAGTTCATCTGGGGTTTGATGCAAATAATCGGGCAATAACAGGGAACACTGGCTCTTACAAAGCATGTTTACAACTCTACAACCACACGCTCAGTACACTGTGTGTGTAGCTTCATAGATCTCTAATCAACTGATGGACTTTGCAGGTCTGGTTACATATTATTCTCTCAAATGATAACACTTGGGAGCTCTACTCTGATCATAACACCAATGGTGGAGAGAGAGCTACAAACTGTTACTCAAGCAGAAGTCTTGTTACTCTGGTGATATTTTTCTTCTGTTGAAGTTCTGCTGAAAAAAAAAAAATCAACTTATGTAAAAGCAAAAAGTACCTCATTTAAAATGTACTAGAAGTAAACGTTTTTCAAAACATTAACTGTGTTTTCCATGTGGTTATGAAAGGATGAGAGAACACAGTTTAAACCAGGTGCATTACACAAAATTTTAGAGGGTTGACTGAAGTGAGAACCCTGTGGACACTGACAAATGTAGAATAAGCACATGAAGTGATGGCTGAGTCTACGTGGTTCTCATCATCAGGCCAACTCACCTTTATTATACCCTTTTCCCCCCACACTTCCATCAGCCGTCTCCAGTTTTTTATCATGCACCTTTTATGGGAAATTTGGACATGACAAAATTTATGAACTTTTATTGTGAAAGGTTCCACAATCTGTCATTGATCATTTGTTCTCTGTGATGGATCTGGCTTAAAATATAGTGACATCTATTACTCAAGCAAAAATGTACTTCAGTAAAACTCTGACTCAAAAACAAAACTCAAACAATACAAGTACACAAAAAGCTACTCAATTACAGTAACATGAGTGAATGTAATTGGTACTTCCATCTCTGTGTAAATAGTAAGCACATGAGGAGTAATGGAAGTCTGCTGATCTAATGAGAGACACAGAAAAAAAATCCTGAGCATGTCTGTAGCATCAAGAACTATGTCTTCATTTTCATCTTAGAGAATTGCTTGTAGGTGTGATGTGGCAAAGAGGGATTAATCTGCCACGCCGCACAGCTGAGACAACTTCCCTGCTGATGTCGCTCTCAGCTCTGCAACTTTTCTGTTACTTTTCAGACAACAGACTGTTGCAAGATAATGAGCCGCACGTGCACCAAGCAGACGCTCAAAGCATGGTTAGATAACGCCACACAAGCGGGACACGGAGATGCACAGATAAAAGACGACATAAAGGCGAGAGAGGTGAACACCTGCCGGACCAACCTCTCGGAGCTCCTTCTCGAGCTGCACGGCGCGCTGCACGATGGGCCCCCGCACGGCGTACTCCACTTTCTTCACGGTGGGGTTCATGGTGTCGATGGTCAACACCTTGCCCCGGGACGCCATTCCGTTCTCGGTCATTTTTCCTTTGGGAAGTCCGGACAGGGCTCTGGCAGGGGAGGAGGAGGACAGAGGAGAAGTCAGAGAGTGGACCCTCGGCCCGGGGCTCTGCGCTCCGCTGCCACCGGCTGATGCGTCATGTCGCCCCCGGGCTAAAAGACGGGCGCCTCTGGATGGTAGAATCCGTGCCACTGACATGTTATACAGTTAAGTTAGATAAACTTAAAAAAATAATAATAATAAAAAAATGCGGTGCACAGGGACCACCGATTGCAACAGATCAAAGTTATGCAACTACAGCTCCCACACTCCTACAAGGCGCCCGGGACCTTTGGACCCCTCAGATGTGATGCGCGCCTTCGACTAAATGATAATAATTAAGCGCCTGCTTGGTTCTCTAAGCCTCGGTTGCATCCACAGTGATCTAGCCTTTCAAATCTGAAATGCATGCCTGCTGACCTGCACCTCTAGCACACATGGCCGCATTGCTGAGCCAGTGTAACCCTCCCCCTTTGTGCTGCTCCTCACTTCCACGTTCATCCCCTCCCCTCCGGTCACACTACGCACCGTTAGGCTGTCAATCAGTGCCGGTTCTCCCGTTACGGAGGACCAGTGTCAGGGTACCGGGGGCCGCTTCCAGTTTTGGCTGCAGCTCGCTGCACCGCCTTACTTTTTGTCGTGGAGAAGCAGTGCGCGCTGTACATGCTGGGAGGAGACTTGGTGGGCAACTTTGCAGAAAAAAAAGAACTCTGCTCCTCCTATTTGGACATGAGCCCACAGTTACCCAACTGTCTGCGGCTTAAACAATACAGCCCATATAGCTCAGCCCTTATACACACATGCAAGCATCTTGTTATGACAAAACCTAAGTTGCCTAGATGAAAAAAATCACAATTAAGTTCCTAAATTATCCAGAGGTAATTGCGGCCTTTTGCTGCCAGATTTATTAACCTTTTCAAACACATTCACACATTATAGGCTTAGTTCTTTTTCCCTGGGATCATTGAAGCCCATCAAACTCTAGAAAGACAAGAAAGATAGCAGACAGCCACAGAGATGTAATGCAGTGGTAAATACTTCAGGACGGAGTCATTATAGCCTGAGCCTATAGCATGATGGGAATGTGGACGAGTGGAGGAACAAGGTCAGACCTTGAAAGTGTGTCAAATTTCACATTCAAACTAGGATGAGCCAGCACAGCATGTGTTCTCTTCTTTATAATACCTTCACTCTCTCTCTTTCTCTCTCACACAAACACAGTTTTTACTCCAGTTTTTTTTTTTTTTTTTATAGCCAAATGATTTATGGTGCTTGGTTTCAGCTGCACAGCCAGAGCTAGATTTTAGAAGTTTTTCTGTGAAATACCAAACCCGCAGATAGCAAATGGTATCACATCAGTGGTTTATAAAAAAAAAAAAAAAAAAAAAAAAAGCAAATAAGTTATTCGGTAATACAGAAGTCTTAGGATGTACCCAAGTATATTTAATGAATGAAAATTAGAACGTTGTGTGGTCTCAAGAAAAGAAACAAAACATTACAACATTTTTAAAAATAGTCACAGACAGACCAACTTGAGCCAGTATCACAATTCAGTCAAATTTATCAGCTTTATGAGGCCAAAGAGGATTCAAACTATCCCAGTGTATGTTTTGCTTCTCCAACAGCAGTTGTAATCATCAAGTATACATTGTGAGACAGTGCAGTCCCAGTGGTTAGGTTATAACTTACATGAGGAACATCTAGGCATTTGGACGGAGGTCTGAGCAGCACTGTGACCTTATTACAGCGACAGTGTTGAGGCCATGAAAGGCCGGCTGTGATTATGAGGGCAAAATTGTCCAGTAGTTACAATTTCTTCAATGCAAAACACAATTTAAAGCAAAACCTCACTTTGTTATAACATTTTCAACATTGTACAGGTTTCAGGGCTTATTCCCTCAAATGATGTCTTGAGTATGAAATCACTTCAAATGATTTCATATGTTCAGAAAATCAATAGCAATACTACTTATTTCATCTCTCCAGTCCTCTGATAATCACTCAAATTGTCCTTAGGACAGATGGACCAAGATTTTTTTCTTTTGGTCCAGGATCAGTTTTTCAAGTAATTTTGCCTGATTGAAATGATCAATAAAGACAGTAAACAGAAAAGCCCAAATTAAGGCTTGTGTGATTAAGTGATGCCAGGTAAGCTTAATGAGGATGGTTTAAAACCCAGTGGCAGCAGTGATGGCTGAGAGTGTGTGTGTAGCCACCGTGCGGAGGGCAAAGGTGGGTACTGAGAGCGGGGTGAGCAGAAACAGCTGGTGCTGAGGAGTCTGCAGGGTGTAGCATTTACACTCCTCTGTGACCAGGTAGCACTGCAGTGGCTGGTGGGAGAAACCAGGGGCAAAATCTTCACAGCTGCTTCTCTGAGGCTTCTCCTCTGGGGAAACACACAGTGTCTCCTCCTGGCTGAAGTAGCGTGTGGTGCTGAAGATGTAGAAGAGTTTGAGCAGCTCCCAGCAGCGAGCCCTGGAGGGTACAGAGGAGTCACTGGAGGCCCGCACACAGGAGACGGAGCGACGGGTTTCACGGTTGATGAGAAGTAGTGCCAGCACATCAGGGCGCAGGGATACAGATCCTGGTAGGCAGCGCTCCCCGACAGCCAGACAATCTCTCAGGGTGTCTGCCAGTGGTAACCAGAAACGCCCCACCAACGTGGTCTCAGCTCTGAGGAGGGAGGGCGTGGGGCCACACAGGACGCACACATCTGCACCCGGGAGCAGCTGGAAGCGGAGCAGCCGGTGGGCCACAGTGGGGCTGCCATGAGGGAGGAACACCGGGTAGTCGCACGAGGCTGAACCAGAGGCTGAGAGGGACCGCATCAAAGCAGACAGCAGCACTACTTCCTGCGGTGCCAGGCGCCACCACTTCTCAGTCGCTACAGCAATCCGCCCGTGCACCATGAGGCAACCAAACTCACTGTCGGCAGCCTGTGTGAAGTTCTCCACCGCCTCCTGGAGCAGAGTGGGGTTGGGTGGCACCAGGCAGTCGGCACAGTGCGTCAGGTTCCCCATGATGCCCTCCTGCTTCTCCTCCAGCAGCTGGTCGATGAGGCTGAAGCAGGAGCGCAGGTCTCTCTTCAGCCGCTCCACGTTCCTCACGCTGGCCAGCTCATCCTGCCCCAGCACCAGCACCATGCTGCTCCACACGTTCTCCAACAGCCGCTGCAAAGACAGCTCCTCCCCTCTGCTGCTGCCTCCCCCGCCGCCCTGTCCGCCGTTCACAGCGATGAGCATCACGCTGTCCTGGAAGACTCTCCACACCACTTTGCCCCCACGCTCAGTCTCACAGCTGGACAGTAAAACTCCCTGGCCTCCTCCGAACATGTGGACTCCGTTCAGAGAGCCGATGACAGAGAAAGGGAGCTGCTTGGAGGCTCCTCTCGTGAACAAGGGGACACCGCTGCTGGCTGTGAGGCAGAGGAGCTGCGTTGACCCATCCTGCAGCATCATATCTACTGTTACGCAGTCAACAGAGTTGACAGATGTTATTCATCCAGTTAGTGCTGTTCATTAGCCTGACAATTAACCAGTCAACTCCAGCTCGAGATCACTGCAAAGTTTGGCTGCTAGCAAGCCATTCACAAAGCTAGCCTACTTAACTATCTATTACCTGACGTTACCCAGTGTCTCTGTCGCTGCCTGTCTCAAAATGATGGACAATCAGAGGTGAAAACCACCACGCAGCTGTCCGCTGGCCTTCATTAGTTAAAATATCACTGACTTGCTAACGTGAATTAGCCTGCCTAACATTACTACGGTGAAACAACCGTCGTTGCCACAGCAACTCTGTCACATGACTGGGTCGGGCTGTCGAACTGTTGAATATAACTCGCTTCATTCGGCGCCGGTAATCCTTACAAACTTCATAAAACAGTCCGGAGAGAGGAGTGGGCAGACAGACCTGAGTTCAGCCAGTGTTCACCATGTTGTTCAGGGGGCCTCCGTGGTCTTAAAATACCTCCATCACACAGCCATGGCGGTTTCTCTCAAACTTCAGCGAGTTTCATTCTCGCGAGAGCCGGGCGCTTTAGGACAATCACGTGTTAGCCACCAGAGGGCGCTGTGCAACAAGCCGGCACACGTTCACGGTGTGTACGCGCACACATCGAGGACAAATCTTAATCATTTTTTAATAGTTCATAGGAACGAATATCTGAATGGTGCATCTCTTTCCACAGTTCACGCAATCTTTTGATTAAACATAGATTTACTTTGACTTTGTACTGAAATACTAGGATATACTGTGTTGTTTGGCTTAACGTTACATTTCTTTGAAATCTTATTTGTATTTTTTCAGAAAACAAATGGCTTCGTCGTATAAACTTCGATGACACAGTGGACGTCCAGTAACAAGGACTCAGCTCCAAGCAGTAAAGCTGCAGTAAATCCAGCCGGTCGATTAAAGTGTGGACTACAGGAGGAAATGCACAGTTGAGTAATTAGTACCCTCGAATTAGGAATTTGTGCCTTCAAATTACCTAAATTAAGCCCTTGCTTATATAAAAAATATTCCCCTGGGGGTCTAGAGGGCTCTGTGTAATTATGATAAATTCAGTGTGTAAAATTAAGGTGCTGAACGTTGTTTCAGCCTGGCAGTGGAGCCCCCATTCATCTGTCATTTATTCAATACTGTAAACACAGATGTCAGTGTTTATTTCAAAATACTCTGTTAATTAGCCTGACACAATCTTTAAAAATGTTAAACAGCAATTTTACTCAACAGTCTCAACATCTGCATGAATTTGCCTCTGAAATCTATTTCTAAAGTGCAACTTAAAAGGCCAGTTTGGTCGACAGTAAATGGACTGTCTATTTAATCCATTAAATAATCACCTTTATTTATTCCTGAATTTTTGAACATGTATAATCAGATGTTTTTTTTTTTTTTTTTTTTTAAATCAGGCAGCTGTACAAACATGATCTAAAACATACTGAGTCAGCAGAACCCATCATTACCTGTAAGTCATATAAAGCAACGGCATTAAAAAATAATTACAACTGCAGCAACTCTGTGGTTAAATTATACGGGTGATCTGCTGGTCACATTTTATTTTCTATCAAGGCAGAGCATGTTTTTTTTAGTGGGTGTATTTATATGTGCATGTAAAAAACAACTTATTTTCTGAGACAATAAAAACAAATAAGAAAATAAAGGTGTGTTTCTTTCACTGTAGGACTAATTACTGTCGCAGTGTGACTGACGACTTCATCTCAAGTCTCTTTATAATTACAGCCAGTCAGAGTCAGGTGCTGGGAAACTTTTCCATGACCTCACGGCCCAGAGGAACTAAGGAAATGCTGTGTCCTCTGAGGTGGTAAATTAAGCCAGCTCTATTTAAGCTTTGCTATTTTACATGTTCTCAGCATCAGGTGCCTCGGTGTTACGATCTACTGGATGATCTCTGAATTAAATGCCTCTAAAATCACACAAGTTGTTACATCATGTCAAATAATAACCACAAAAAAGCAAACGTCAATCCACAAAAACTTGGAGTAGTAAAGAATGTATTTTAATCATTAAATACAAAAAGTCAAGAACAGTGATGACTAAAATAGAACAATAGAAAAGGCACAATAATTTACTTGAAAATCACACTGTGCCATGAAAAATAAAACTGTCTCCTTTCTTCTACTGTGGCTGAAAATAGACGGTCATCTTCCTGACATGATTCCAATGTGCTCTACACTCAAACAGATCCTATGGCAGTATAATGGCTTGGCATGAGGAGCAGTGTTGAGGTCAACTTTTCCCTGTAGCATCAAAATAAAGGCCTGTGGAACAGAACATAAAAAGCAGATGGAGAAAAAAAAGATATTAGACATGGGATTTGAAATATGATCAATAACAGTGAAAGGAATAGTTCCGCACAAAAATAAAAAATCTTCTCACACCAAATTGGGGAAAGAAACGACAAAATACAATCACTGCAAACAGCATGACCCAAGTGTTTGAAGTGATTGCAGCATGGGCCCAAAAGTCCTGCATTTCCACACTGGGCCAGTTGTCACTACTACAGCAAACTGATAGTGCCTTCACATGCTGCTAGAGATAAAGTGGGTATTCACGTAATTTTGTCAAAAAAATGTCACACAAGTTTTTTTCCTTTCTTTTTTGGTGACTTTTCTAGAGAGCAAGTGATACAAAGCTACTTTGTGCTGCAAAGTAAAGAGAGAAAAGTAAAGAAAACCCCCAAATAAAGAGAAATTTCACAAAATATTCGCAACTTGGTAAGTTTCAATAAATTTCTTCCCTAAAAGTTGTTGAAAATTAAACAGTGAGAATATCACACCTTGGCATTTGTGTATCATGTAAAATAATTTGACTTTCCAATTTTGGATTTGCCACTCTGTCAGGTCTGTCAGCCAAGCTCTACCTTAGATTACAGAGTTTCTGACAGCACTTGAAAGCAGCATCTGCTTGTCTCTGTACTGATGGTTAGAGCAGCGCAGAACAAGTGGGGAAAATCTGGGAAATAAAGCCTTGTGTCATGGAGCTTTGGGCCCGTGGTGAAACTGTTTGGCTTCCACACACTTATTATGCTGTATGGAGAAATGTTATGGTCTTTTTGCTCTTTTTGGAACTCTAAAGAACCAGTTCCTTCATTTTCACTCCAGCTGCAGTAGCAAAGGTTATCTACAAGTGGCATCAGCTAGGCTGCCATGTGTTACTCGGACATACTTTCATTGTTGCAGCTGATATGAGGTTAAATGCACAATGGCAACATTTTTAGTTTAAGGTGAACTGCGCATGGATTTGTAGTTTTGGGTATATACACATAATATATACACATAATCATTAAGATACATTAACTCTACCACATGTTTTATGTTTTGTGCACAACACACAGATGGAGATCTGATTACCTTTACATAACTTCGAGAAAGGGGCTTTAGTTCCTCTGGAGGGCTTTGAGTTTTTTTTTTTTTTTTCACTCCATTCTGTGCTGACTGGAATGAAGAGGAGATGGCAACATCCTAAACCACAATTAGGTGTGAGTGTGTATGAGCAGGTCAGCAGGGCAGCATACCTACCAATGAATGCAGTGGTTTCACAAGAAGGAGCAGACTTTCTGTGGCCTGAATGGGTTGGTACTGGAGGACACGCCAGTGAGCAGGGGGTCCTGCAGGGCGTTCTGCATGCAAAACTGCTGGAGGTCTGCAGCTGCCTGGGACACCTGGTGCACCAACAAGACACCACAGAAGAAAACCAAAACCGTCATACAGGATTTCGTAACACACTTCCACAGTATCCATGAAGATGACGCCTGACGCCTGCAACGTGCGTCTTCATGTCCACTTTCTTCACCAACAATAAGCCTGAACAATGCAGGATCAGTACACTGTAAGTTTGTCTTATCACCTGGTACAGCAATATTCAGTACGCACAGTTATACTGTCGGCTCTCTGCAACTTCAAAAACCTCCTCTATAGAGAATCTCCTAGACCAGAGTCATGCTGCTGGCGGTTCCTGACCTAATGCACACACATTTTTTTTTTTTTTTTTTGTATTTGATAGTTTACAAGGCTAAGTGAGTGGTCCAAACCTCTTGTCAAAGGCTTCTTTTAGTTTGTAAGTGCCAGTATTACTATTTGAAAGGTATCACCGACCCTAAGTGCTGTGATTATTAGTTTTGCCTTGGCATTTTTTAAAAAATTAGTTTGGAGAGCTATCTTGCAAATGAGTAACTACTGCCAAACTGAAGCAGGGAAACCCGGTAGTTGTGGGTCGGTTTGGGTGGTAATACATTACACAATACGATGTTGTGTACCAATTTACTGTTTCAGTTTCAGTGATGATGTTTCACTGACAAATCACAGCGATCTACAGATAAGTCATTTCTTTTATTACAACTCTAATGATCAGACTTAAGTATATACTCAAAAGTATAATCCCAAACTTTACCCAGACATAAGTGTAATCCCAAAACTAGATCCCATCCATTCCACACCGCCATTTTTCCGTACTCCTCCCACTTTTAAAGACAGCACAGCTGTAGTCCCACAACTCGGGACTCTTTTTCCTCAGTAAGATCAACCACTGCAGATCAACACTAACCATTCACAAGGAATGCAGGTGGATTTATTCATATCACTTTAAGAAAAAGAAGATGTAACCACACGAGCAGCGGAGAAGTAACAAGGCGAGAATTTAACAGGTTTGACTGAGTAATGCCATGGAAAGTGAGGAGCCCGACATCGATAACAAGATTCAAGCGATTACTAAAACTTGACCCAGCCTCTGATCTGTAAAACTGTAATATTAGTCGGCGGTGTGTCAGGACAAATGTAGTTTGAGAGCTTCCTCTGCCCCACGCCCTGCTCTGCTAAACATTAGCTAGCGGCTAATCCTCCGGTGCCGCTGCTTAATGTTACTAGCTGGAGCTGGTAGCGGATCAGCTTGATGGTTGACGTTTTTCTAGGCATTTTAAACCAAAAAATGGAAATAAAAACGTAATCCGTACCTTCACTCTGTTTATGCTCGCCTCAAAGCGGAGCTGCTGTACGACTTTCTTCATGGCGACGAGATTAGAGGAACCCGACATTTTCGCTGTTTTTCGGATAAATGCAGTTAGCGGCGTCGGCTGGATGCGGAGACAAAAGCAAAGATGATGACATCCGGATTCCGGTTTTCACACCAGCACCTGCACTTCTCATAAATAGTCGCTAGTGGGCAGCACACCAGAGCCAGAGACAAAAAAGACAAGAGAAACAGCTTATTAAAAACACCTTTATTGCACTGTTAAACCAGCATATTCTTATTAATCCAAGTTATATAGATCTAAGCGTTATAAGCTTTCATTTAAATGATATAATTTATACATCTAAAATTAAGGATATGTAAACATTAAAATGAATTTTCAGCTGAAAACTATACTCTAAGCATCCAGTATCTTATCAACATGTAGAAAACTTGAGTGTTCTTGAGCTCCAGTTTATTCAAATTAGTGCTTGGTAGATACTCTCCTTGACCTGAATGTAGTTTTATATCTTCTAAATGCTGATTTGCATGTAATGGAAAAAAGTGGCAGATTTAATTAAAGTGCTCTCTTGTTGGATCAGCTTCGATGTCTGATCCATGAATGTCCCATAATAAAACAATATAGGGATGTTGCCAAAAAAAAAAAAAAAAAAAGATGATGGCATCCTGAGGCAGTGTTGATGGCATGGCCACTCATGTTGTCTGTAAAGTGGAGTCCACAACAATGGCACTGGATTGTCTGAAGTTGAGGCTGTTTTCATCTTCACCCAAAGAGAAGATACTCAAGTCTCCGCATCGGACTCTGTGTTTCGACTTGGCCCGAGTCTCTCCATCTTGGATGGTGCTGGAGTCTTGCCAGCTCCCTACCTTTGAATGCCTGGAGGTGCTGACAGGGGAAAATAAAAGAAATAGCTGTAAATACGGTGATGCTGTTTAGCTGAATACCAGAGAGAGGGTTTAGTCCTCATCGAGCCCACCCGCACTTAACTGGGATACACTTGTGATACTGTAACACAACTGTAAACAAGTCCAAAACTACATGAGGGCCAACAATAGTAATCTGAGTGACTGAATTTACCTGCTGTCTGGTATCAGGCGGAGAGTCCGGTAAAGTTCTGTGGTGGATGGCACAACAGCGTTTTGTGCACATTTAGGAGTGGAGATGGTAGCATACGTTGACGATTTGGTCAGCTCAGCTTTTGTGGGAGACACCCTCATCTCTGGTTCACTTCCTGCAACAAAAAACAAATTAAGATCTGTAAATCTGTTGCAATTTTGGTAATGCAATAGCTGCATGCCTTTCTGTGGATTAAGTATGGTTATGAATGAGGATCCTTCCTATACATGCTGTTATGTAACATAACATTATTGACTGTTTCCATGCACATGAATACTTCATTTTATGAGCTGAGCGGTTTACTTGTACAGTTTAAGAAGTTACTATTAATATTCTTTATAGTTTAGCTGATTTGTTTCTTATGGCTAGCATTTTAATTTTCATTCAACTGCATAAGCTGCAATTACCGATAGATTACGTCATGCAGACTAAGGAGTTCCAATCATCCTCAAATCATATTCCTCACAGGATATTTTATTGCTCCCATCTGTTTTAGCTTTTCAGCAAATATTATACTTCTGTATGATGTTCCCAAGCTGCATTTAGACAAAGAAAAAGACTGGACCTGAGGGTAATTTGCACCAAGAACATCAAACATTTAGGGGCCATGTCAATATATACCCGTGTTAACTGCAATGTTTGTATTCCCACTGTAGTATTTGTTCACATATAAACTCCAGTGTGAGTATCACTTCAACTTACTGATCGATAAGGCACTCTGACAGTCAGACAAGGAGCGTCTCTTGCGGTCTACAAATGGAGTCATGTTCAAAAACTGGTTCTTGAGCCAAGAGGCACGGTCCTCCTCAAAGGCTTTTTTCTGTGGAATATAAAACAGATAAAACGAATATGACTACAACATTCACAACACACACAGAATAAAGTTATGTTACGTTACAAGATAATAGTACCTCCCGGCCCAGGCGAATAGCAGCTTCAGTGAAGTTCTTTCTCTCCCTCTCAAAGTTTCTCTTCTGCTCCTCAAAGAGCTTCCACTCCTCTTTGAGTCGCTCCTTGTCTTCCAGTGTGTAGCAGTCGTTAAGAAGAGCTGCCGTCTCATCATCAAACGATGAGTTGAGATGTTGCTGCTCACGCAGAAACACACATATTTCATTCAATAACCAAATTAAGTCTGGAGCATGTCAGAACAACAGCTGTTGCACAAGAACTAAGCATTAATTTATTCATACTAAAATTATATTGTATAATTTGCACATACTAGGTAGCCTCATGTTGGTATAGAAACTTGGTGCTCTGCACTGGTATGTCAGTTTTTGCACTGTACTGTCTCTGGTTTTATCAAGCGGCACAGGCACTGACCTGGAGGAGCTGCTGTTGGGTGTGAATGAAGTCTTTGCACTGCTGCACTTCGAGCCTCATCCTCTCCATCTCTTCCTCGTGGATTTCTCTGGGCACCACCTCTTTACCAGACTCAAGTTGATTCTGCACTAGAGATGCTTGAAAAATGAAAACACCTATGGTTGATAAACTCTTTTCCAGGTGAATGCCTGTAAAGGCCAAATCAAACAAAGCTGTGTTCATCTGGGCTTGAAATATAGCCAACTAACTTTGAACTGTTTG
Source organism: Myripristis murdjan (assembly GCF_902150065.1). NCBI lineage: Eukaryota > Metazoa > Chordata > Actinopteri > Holocentriformes > Holocentridae > Myripristis > Myripristis murdjan. The sequence goes on from NC_043996.1 coordinate 10,058,104, forward strand.
TCATGACATTATATAAAACTCATAACAGTCTACTTATCTTTAAAGCTGTAACACACTGAGAAGTTGACTTACTTTTGCAGACTATAAAAGTATGTGACATTGTTGCTTATACCTTGGCTATCTAATCTCTCCATATGGTTCTTCAGTCTCCTCCACTGCTGGCGGATGCTGTTGGTGAGCTGCTCTCTGGCATGCTCACAGGACTGATCCAGGGTTTCCCTGCTGGGGTCACCTGCCTTCTCCTCTCCGTCTGAACCAGCCTGAGCAAAACAGCAGAATGTGTATAGTCACATTAAACCCTATAAATGTGAACAAAGGTGAGGGGACAGGAAGTGTAGATGAGCAATGATTTACCACCAACTGCCAGTAAAATCTGGCAGATTAATCAGTGATGGCCTCCTGTCACACTGGAGGTATTTTTTAAGTAACATCTGGAAGCCTCTGATATGTTGTCTTTTGCTGTTGCTTACTCTTTGAAAATATGTTTCACAGTACATCTGAGGTCTGGTGAACTTTGACATAATTACAAACAATTTAATCTCCAGTACACAAGAATGACTAAAGTTTAAATTAAGCACTGAAAACATACAGAGTGACATATATATCCATCTTCTATTGCCACTTATTCCTAGTCAGGGCCACATGGTGCTCTGCCTATCCCATCATGCATTGGGCAGAAGGTAGGACTGCACAGGCTGCCAGTCCATCCACAGAGGTAACACACAGAAAAACACACTCACTCACATCTCGGAGCAATTAAGGGTAATCAATCCACCTGACCTGCATGTCTTTGGACTGTGGGAATAAAGTGGAGCGGGGTGACATGTCTGTGAAAAATGTAGGCTACATTCATTTATTCTGGCTGTTAGAAAAGGGATTCTTGGCAGGTAGTTTTTTTATTTTGCCAGCCCCTGGAAGGTACGCCAAAAGGTCAAGTTGGACAATACTATTGGTTTGTGACAGCATAACTTGAACTTGAGCAAGCTTAATCATCTAGTGATTTGAAACAATATTCCTCATTTGTGGGTGGCATGATTTTCCAACAAGCATAAAAGACAAAAAAAGACAACTCTGAAAAACAGCAAAACAAAAACAAAACATTCACTCAGCTGTAGCTACAAAGGAAATGCATGCATGCTGCTTTAAAATTAAACCCAATGGAACATTTCATGTCAAAAAAGACAAAACAGCAACAAATTCTCTGAAATATCAAAATGCACAGCACAAACAAGGAATGGAAAGTCCCTGATTATAAATTATGCCTGTTGTTTGGAAGCATTACTGCTTCCCTTTTGGTTAGAACAGTGGGAGAAGACTGTTGGATGAAATGACAATGGTTTGCAGACACCGCATCACTAAGAATGAGATTCCCCCTGGAATAAGCTTGTCATTTCTTCCCACATTGACTTTGTACAGTACAGCACTGCAGCCCAAAAAAAGTACACACCATACTGAATGTTGTGGGCTCATCCTTCCTGAAGACCCATATACTGCTGCAGTGTGCAAACACAGAGACCATACTGCATTATCCTTGAAGAGAGCAGTGACATCCACACAGACCAGCCAAGCTACAAATTGTTTTTTTGTCTATACAATCAGAAATAAAGATAGAAATACCTGCTCATTGCTGTCATCGGCCTGGGCTCCTCTGGCACAGGGCTTGTGTGGGCTCAGGATATACATCATCTCTCTCTTCATCTGCTGCAGGACTTTCTTTAGCTCGGCATTCTCCAGCATCAGAGATCTCTGACGTGCCTCATAGTCACTGAGCAAGGACTTGTACATGTCACCCTCGTGGCTGCAGGTATGAATTTACAAATACACACCTTATTTATTCTGCACATTCTCAAAAACAAGAGAAACAGCAGAATAGATCACAAATGACCTGTTAAGGCATAATACCTGGTTGCCATTTTTGCTGTCCTCCACTGGATCCTTTTCCCATCTGGTCGTCCCAGGTAGTTCAGTACATCGATAGCTAGTTGGGAGAGAGAGCAAACTGGAAATAAGGTCACTTGTTCCATATTTGACATAATAAAAAGGAAAAGCTGAATGCATTGTATTTAAAACACATAGTTTTTTTTTAAATGATGCCTATAATGCTCAAGTTATCTTTTTTCCACAGTAATAGAGGTGTTCATTCAGTTCTATGTTTGGCATTGAGCTCATAGTTAGTGCTGCTGTTGTACTGGACTGCATTTTATTGAGAGCTGTTTGCGATATTCCGTCTCCCTCATGAATATAAATTGGGAGGACAAAAGATTACAAACACCTCTTAGTATAATGAAGTCCAGTACAAACCCTCTGCAAACTACAACCTCAATAATAAATATAAATCAATTTACACATTCTCCACAATGTCAACAAAAACTGAACATATAAACTTTTTTTTTTTTTTTTTAAAAAAGGTAGAATTTATGGCAGAGCTGTTGCACTGACCTGCATTAGATTGTATAGGTGTACCTGATACAGTGGCCACTGAGTGTATGTTTGAAAGGGAACTAAAGGCTGTATTTTGACCGGCAGAGTCTGGCATGCTTACCTAGTTTTTTATCCTTTTTGTCAACCAGCAGCTGGCTGAGGCGTTCCTTGAGCTTTGCACACTCTCTCTCTTTCCTCTTGGCATCATGATTGTACTGAGAGGCACGGCTGGCGATGATACTCTGGAGCTTCTGAACCTGTCAGGGACGTTTCAATCATAGTTTCACCAATTCCCTACATACGAGGAGAAACTGAAGTCCTGCTGACTGTGCAACAAATTAAACCAAAAATATTTTTACCTCATCTTTTTCTGTTTTTAGGCAACGCTGCAAAGTCTTGATTTTGAGCTGTAGTTGCCTCTCTGCCTCATGCAGACCTGATTTCTCCCTTTTAGACAGTTCCAACTGATCCTGAGGAGAAATGCAAAAAGCCTTATTATAAGCACAGCATAACAGAGCACACTGTACGGCCAGCTGTGCTGAATTTACCTTATTTAAAAAGAAAGCACAAACATAGTTAAGGACCACACAAGTGGTTTTGCATGTTTAGCAAAATATCCACAAAATTTACACACTTCACGTTTCTGCTAATCTTTTCTGGAAGCAAGCAGTTACATTTTATAACTCAGATATAATGTTTCCTCCCTTTTATCAAACCATTGCTTTCATATGAAAATGAACTTTCAGAAAATTCAAACTTTTTTCCACACCAGTATTCCATCACTATGATGAAGTCGCCAATATTAGTCTTCCCAAAAGCAGCAGAACTGTTGTGTTTTGATGACATGAAACTGGGTGGAGTGAATCAGTTCCTCTGCAGCCTCCAGGGGAACATTTACTTTACAGAGTAAATTATCAGTTAACTGTGTGGCTTATTAATAGGGATGACTTTGTTTGCCATAGAAGCAGAACATTATAAGGGTTTCACCAAAACTTTAAATTTGAAAACAGAGGGATTATTTGATTATATGTTGTGAAAACATAAGTACCCCTGCATGATTTGTAAAATGGTTTGTTGCAATGTAAAATGTGGGGAATTGGTAATTGAAATTGTAAATGGGCCACACATTCCAAATCACTGGTATGGTCCTTTAATGCTTAACAGTGTGTTGGAAAAGGGCACTCGCTGGTATTGAAATAGGAGTGAAGTAGCGGCTATCCTGAGAAATTGACAGCCATTCTTGCCTTCAGTCTTGAGTTGCTGATCTGTAGGTGGTCCAGGGTGCTGGAATTCTTCAGCTGCTCTCTCTCTAGCTCGCCCAGAGAGCCCTGACTGCGCCAGTGAACCTGCAGCAGCTCATACATAATGTTCAGAGCTGACACTGTGTCCAGGCTGGCTCCCCCTGCTGAGCTGGCCTTGATACATGAGGAGGAGAGGCCCAGGGAGGCAATCTCCTGTGAAAGAATGAGGGGTTATGTCACTGCTGTGGTATTAGCAGGTCATGTCAGTACAAAAGAAGTTAAATTAGAACCAAATCAATCTCATATAAATGAGATTGTAATCCCAAAGGCACAGACCAAGTCTTTGTATTACTAAACCTGAATATTGCAGTACCTGATTGATGTAAGAAATGCATTGAGGAATATTGTCCTCTGTACAGAAGGCACTTATCACGTTATATGAGCTTTTGGACAGTGGCAAGGAGTGCATTGACACAAAATTGTTCTGCCTGGAAGGGGACATTGTCATGCGTGATATGCTGGAGATCTCATGGCTTCCTAAACACAGAGGACAGAGAGACAAACAATGCAGTCGATGAGTACACTGCAACTCCATTCTACTGCAGAGAGGCTTGAATTAGGTTATCACTCTAAAAGGAGAACACAAATATGGGTCACCTCTAGTGGATCCCAAAAAACACAGCCTACGGACCTTTCTATTCTTGAAACACCCTGACAGATACACCCCATTCGATGAAGCTGATTACCCATAGATGTCTCTATTGGCGCAGTTGTCCACCAGTCTCCCATATCACCCAAACATCAGGACACTGATGCGGTCATCAGCTATGTGGGTTGTCTGTGTGGATTAGCGATCATGCGGCAGGATCGGAGGCTCCCACTGGAATAGAGCCCTGAAATAGAGCAACAGGCAGTGACACCAACCAGCAATAGATAATCTGGGTTGGCACTGCACCAACCAAGGATTAATTGTTAGCTGCATGTCAGTGGGGGTTGAATTGGAGTTTAAGAGGGTTCCTGTTTTGGCTACTGACAGATATATGGTATGGTAGTAAGATGATCTCAGCTTCAGGCAGGGAAAGACACTGCAAATAACGCACTTACAAAAAGATGGCAGAACATTTAGGAGCGTGCATTTAATACCTCTGGTCCTTCAACACAACAATATGATGTTTACATGTTCAGGTAAAACAAGCTGGACCAGATTTCTGCACTTGACACACCCAGTACTGTGTCATGAATATTCATATTCCAACATCTGTAATGTACACTGTGAAGTAGGATGTGCATAGCAGGAAAACCTTCAGGAACGCAGCCAAAACAGCTCGATAATTAAATCACTGAGGCTATTGGCTGCCATAAATAGTTAGCCTGGCTCTCAACATCAGCCACCGTCAAAAAATTGCAGCAAACTGTCTCTTGGGTTCTTATCTAATTATGCAGAAAACATTCAACTCTTATCTAAAGTTACATACTCATGCACCATTTAGCCCTGAGGCGTTCACAGTGACTTTAAACACAAGCGTGACTGAGAAAGTCAAGGTTTTCCATTTCTCTATTAGTTAGATATATTTTTGTATGGTACTGTTTATGGCCATGTTGGCATTTAATAGTCATTGACAGACTCCGCACAGCTTTCACATCATTTTAAATTACGAAGCGACGTTAAGCTTGACCTTTTCACTGCCACAGTGTCGGGTCATGGTGGGTTAAAGCGACTTGCTAACAAGCCCATATAGTTTAGTTTAGCATACCTTACAAGTTGAAATTAACCTTAAAAAAAAAAAAAAAAAAAAAAAAAAATCACAATTTAAATACTTGTCGCTGCACTGTGTAGCCACTAGGCCGTAACAGTTAGGTTAGCTAACTAACCTGAGACGACGTCAACAAGCTAAACGTACTCACAGGCGAATGAGCTCCGACTGTGTGAAAAAGGACGAGTTCAGTTAAAAGTCACGGTCAGTAATGTCGACACAATCAAAAAATACGTTTCCTCGTCGGAGCATGAGCTGTCTTGCGGGGTTCAGTCGCCACCTGGTCAGTAGTGATTAACACGCTGGCTGTATTTCACCTGTGTCGTTTCCGTCAGTGCGGCCCGGAGGCTGCTCGCTGTGTCCGCCGTGCCTGCTGCTTGTTTTGAAGTCCACTCCTGCTCTGCCTTCACACCAAGCAGCACCGTCATTGGACACAGCGTTGCTAGGCAACCAGTATCCGAGCCGTTCATTGGTCGTGAACCTGCTCGGTTATGGAAATGGAAGCGCAGGGTTTAAAAAAAAAAAAAAAAAAAAAAAAAAACATAGGCGGACTGTCGCACTTGCGTTGGTGAGCGGTAAAATGTCATCTCTCAGGTAGGATACACATCCAGGCACTCTGAGGATCATACTGCATCACATAATACAACATGCACTCAAAAAAAAATGATAAATAGTGTGCATTTATTTACATAATTTGGGATACACTGGAAAATACAACAATTTTCCCTGATTATGACTGGAACATACTGTACCAAAAATGCCTGACACAGATAGACCATAAGGATTTATTTATTTATTTTACATAGCTTACAATGAAGCATTTTTGTTAGGCAAAACGTGAGCTCAAATGCTCAACTTAAATAATCCAAACTGTACACGTGTCATGCAAGGTTTTATAGTCAGCTAAAATTAAACTAAAACCTGAAAATAGATGTGAAAAAAGCATTTTAGTCAACCGAATTAAAAATAAAAAACTAGACTTTAGAAAAATGAAAAGTAACTGAAAAGATAGTGTTCTTACAAAACTAACCAAAATAAAATAATAATAATAATAATAATAATAATATATATTAAAAAAAATGTAGAAAATGTCTGTTGTTTTAGTCTTTGTCAGTTTGGTCAAATTTGTCACAACCAGCATGAAGAGGTGTCGGAGCTCGTGTTTATTGAGACTAGGACTGGGACTATTCTGAGCACACACACCCTTTATTATAATAATTTAAAAAACTATAACATTGAAACTAATAAAAACTAAACTAAACATTTTAAAACACTAAAAACTGAACTTAAACAACCAAGTCCACTCTGGAGACTAACTGAAGCTAAACTGAATTTAAAACAAAAATTAAACATTAAATAAAAAAAACTAATGAAAAATATAAAACTATAATAACTGATGCAAGACCCTCTCCAATCCTGTCATGTCAACAGTCTGCACAGGTAGAGGAATCATCAGCATTCATTTTGCTCTCATGTAAAGCAGCAGCATGGGAAGGAGCAGCAGGAGGCCTTCTCCTCCTCGGTCTGGTATCTCCCAGACTCGGGCTGGTCCCTGCACTCGGCGATAAAGGCGTGAAGGTGGGACACTGGCGCTTTGTCTTGTTGGTGATGCTAGAAAAGAAGCAGCACATAGTAACTAAGCAAAATGCAAACAATAAAGACATACTGTATTTCTCCTTAAAGTTGTCTGTCACAAATAGGAAAAAATCCCTGTATTAAACAGCAAGATGCACACATGAACGTCTCAGTGTTTGCATGTGTGTGTGATGTGCCGGTGACCCGGGCTGACCTTGATGGTCTCGTAGGTGTCGGTGATGAGGGCGATGAACAGGCTGAGCACCATGTACATGAAGAGGGAGATGAAGGAGTAGAGGTAGAGCCTGCTGAAGAGCCACACCATGTAGCTCTTCGCCCTCATCTTTTGAAAGGTGGAGTACATGTCATCGCCGTTGATGAGGGAGAAGAGACACTCTGTCACCTTGTCCAGCGTTCGGAACTGGAATAAAAAACAGTTTGGTGACTTATTTTTCCACTAATAGATGCACTGCCAGAGCACATAAGCACCATATTAGGCCACTAGAGGGAGTCTCCAACAGGTGAGATAGTATGAAGACGTATGGATCTGTGATTATGACTCTTCCATACTTTGTCATGGTAAGGCCCGAGCACGATCCAGCCACAGAAACAGTATCCCAGATAGATCATGGCTGCACAGCAGGAGAATCGAATCACATTTGGGAATGCAGCCCTCAGGGTCAAGATTAAGATCTAGGAAGGAATGAGGATTATTCATTTATTTTCTTTTTTAACATCATCATTTTTACATGTTGGCATGATGTATTATGCAAAATCAAATGATGTTTTGAAGTTCTTACGTTATATTTCTTGAAGAAGCCAAGGTAACGAATCACCCCAACCCAGACGAGCATGGTGGCTGTCCCCAGCAAAATACTGCAAACATCGTAGTTTGTCAAGTACTGTGAAAGGGGAAAAATAAAACTTAGATGATCGACACATTAAAGAAGCATCAGTTCCCCCAGCTGTATCATAGAAGTATAAAGGCTCTCATAATTTGCCTGTTAGCATAAATTATCCTATGAGTGCTGCTCTCACACCATTAACCAGGCTGCCCTGCTCTGAAAGATAAACTGATTCTACTGCTCAGCTTTCCTGCCACAGATATGCTGCATGAATGAGTCAAAACTATTTCTAATAAAGCAAAATAATAAACAAACCTTTGTTTGTATTCCTATTTTAAGGGCTGAGCCGGCGATGGTGAGTGTGTCACTCACAATAATAAGGATGTACCAGCCGTTCACAAACTCCATGCGATCTGACCAGGACACAATTTTATTGTAGTAGGCATGGAAGAAAATATTGTACTCCTGTAAGAGAGAAATGGAAATAGTGTAACATATATCAAGAGAGAAATGCGCATCAAATGCACATGTTACAATGCAAGAGAGGTCTTATGGTCCCTGAAGTGCTCAGGGAGTGAATCATCTCAAAACTAAAAGTAGCAGAGATTGTTTTCTACCCAGCAGGGCAGTTAGCCTGCTGAGTTCATTTATTGATTCATTTTGTTTACCTACTTACTCCTATTTGAAGGATTATGCAGGAGCGTATCCCAGCGTACACTGAGCAGGAGGTGAGACATGTTGCTAAATTTTACCAGCCCACTTGCCCATGACTGATATTTTGGTGCCACCTTGTCACCCACAGCCCAAATGTGCAGAAGTGTGTATTTATGGGGGCAGCTGAGAAAGATCCTGATGATGATAGCAGCCAGATATTCCTGGTTGTGTTGAAGTAGACCTGATTGTAAATATCCATGTGCTTTTCTGTCATAACTCACAAACTGGAGCTGGATTCCGTTGATGATGGATCGGGTGCAGAGGATGAGGGAGGTGAAGCAGGCGAGGATGACCAGAGAGTCAAACAACAAGAGGCGGTGGTCGTTTTTCCCAGCTAGAACCAAGAGTTTGATTTTTATTATTATTACAGTCATTTTGGTATTTAAAAAAAAAGCTGAGAGATGCGATATTGTTCTCTTGGAATAAACATTTCGAGATTAGTACATAATGCAACTGTGCCCTCTTCTGGCTTCAGTAATGAGTGTTTTTGTTTGTGTATCGGGTGCAGATGAAGCACGAATTAAGGCAAAAACATGGTACTTACAAGTGCCTGCCACATTCCAGTCTCTGCACTCATAAATACTGACATCATTGTCAACATCGACCTTTATTCTTCCGCTATGTGCACGATTGTCAAACACGATCTGTATAAAAATAAAGGGACAGAATATGAGATTATCATTAACTCCTACTGTATGCTTTGTTCCCTGGTAAAATATGACTAAATGCTAAAGTGCATGTTATTTTTTTCTCACTCATGTCACTTATAGTACCATTATTTGGAAGTCATAACAGTCTGGCAGCTCATGGTGGCGTACTGTCTGCAGATTGATGGCTTTCAGAGTCAGGTAGATGTTGACTGATAGCAGCCTGGACACAAAAAACATTTTATCAGCAGGCGGTACTCTCTTCACCAGGCATGAAACCAGTATTTTTAGTCAGTCACCTTTTGAAATCTAGGGAGAAGTTCAGGTGTCCTGCCAAACTGTTGTTGTCATAGGACTGCATTGGGTATATGGAAAAGCAATCTGTAAGGAGAAAACAAAACACACACACACACCCTCAATGTTTAAAAGCAGTTTGATCCAACTTTTATAGCTCACCAGAAAGAATGATTAGTCAGAGATTTCTGTGAGGGCACACTGTGGCAGCATGCAAGCTTCCTCTTTTTCATGCAGTCACAAGTATAGCAACAGTGTTTATTTTCCATTTGTGCCATGATTCATTTTCCATAAATACCAAGGATCCAGACTCCTTCAGGCTCTAGCTATTTAACAGGAGGCTGGTACATGTAGGGTGAACTAGTGTTAGTCCATCCATAAGGAGCACTAAAATACAAATGATTAACTACATGTGCATAAAAATACATAAAATAAAAATAAAAAAATACATTAAAAATATAAAATAAATAAATAAAATAAAATAAAACATACATAAAGCTATAAAATAAATACATGAATGCCGCTGGGGTATGGATGAATGTTGCATCAATGTGCGTTTTGTACCTTTTTCAATATGTGGGTCAATGTCAAAGGTCTCGTTGCCGGGGGAGATGCTGCCATTCCTGTAGAACTCCTGACAGACGGACAGAGGGGTGTACACTCCGCCTGCCCTCTCATATGCATGATTGCCCACTGTCAGGTTTTGGAGAGTGATGTACTGAAAAAAATGGATGAGGAGGGATATTTAGATATTTAATATTGCAATTTTCACAATGCAAAATCTCCATGTGAATAATGCATCATATAGCTTCTATTTTTAACTGATTGCAATTAAATATTTCAGTACCCTGTTGATAATGTAGTGGATGTGATCATAGACATCTCTTTTTGTGTAAAGTGCATATTGTCCCAGCCTTTGGTCCGTGTATCCTTTGAGGAACAGGTGTTTGAACGTCACCAGATTTTCGTCTTTGAAGGTGACCATCATTTCATTGCTCAGGCCGAAAGACACCAACTGCAGGAGGCAAACAAAACATGCCAGTGAGACAAACAAGATATTTAACTACTACTGATGATATTACATGAGGGAGACAGCATATCCTACCTGGATGGTGATGATTGCAATTTTTAAAATCTGTAGCATCAGTTTCCACGGTTTGCGGCCCCTGGCTCTGTATTTCTCACAAGGGTTCATGAAGAAGTACTTGAGCCTCCTTCTGAAGTCTTCCACCATTTTAGACTCAGGGCTCTGCTTAGCCGCAGACCATCTGCTGCTCGGCGCTCTCTCCTCTGGCCTCACAGCCACCAGGGGCTCCGTGTCCTCCATCTACACTTAAAGACAGGGCAGTATGGGACGGGACGTGAGCCACTGCCGACTGGGTTATTTCATGTTTTTAAAAATGTGTGTCCAAATGGCACTACATGCACACAGAGGTGGATGTGACTTGTTATTTTTACTCACATTGCTGTAGTTGAGTAGCTTTTTTGTGTAATTTTAAACGCAGTAATTTTTGAATATTGTACTTCACTACATTTCAAATCAGATTCATTACAGCGAGCAAATGATCAGTGACAGATTGTGGAGCCTTTCACAATAAAAGGTCAGCCAGAAAAGAGGTAAGATAAGAGGAATCTGCTTCTACTTTGTTGGCTCTACTTTTTGTCATTGCCACACTTCCAATAAAAGGTGCATGATGGAAAACTTCAGATGGTCAATAGGAGGGAGGACCATTTAGACTCAACTGGCAAAAATGAGGAAAAAGGGGAATATCAGTGTGCTCATGTGCTGATTTCACATTTGTCAGTTGAGTCTACAGGGTCCTCACTTCAATCAACCTTTGGCAATTTTGCGGAATGCCTCTTTAAAAGATTCTAGTTTGAACTGTGTTCTTTCACACTTTTCTAACTGCATGGAAAAGAAAAGTAACTGAGTAATGTTTACTTCCTGAACATTTAAAATGAGCTACTTTTTACTTTTAATTTAAGTTAATTTTTACAGAACTTCTTCTTTAGTAAAATGTCAGCAAAATAAGAGTAACTTCTACTTGAGCAGAAGTTTGTAGAACTCCTTCCACCACTGCATGTTTATTTTAGTTAGCAGTAAGGGAAGATTAATTATTTCATTCAGTGCTAATATATTCCACAAATGCACAGTAATATACCTTTTTTTCATGGTTTTCTTTATATTTTTCAAGATGTCTCTCTTTTGCCTCAAGTTCACAACACATCACAAGAGTCAAAAGTTCAATATCCCTCAGTAGTGTTACGTTAAAGAGGAGAGCAGGCAGAAGTCCAACCATACCAGTCATTCTGATGTATATCAAACTGGTTCTCCTGCATGTACTGGCTGTCTTTCTGTCATTTCCACAAGGTAAAATAAAGTCTGTCTAATTAAACTTCACTAAAATAAATGCTAATCCTCAAGAAAGCTGTAATTGTGTGGCTTTCAACATCATGTCATTTGCAGTTCACTCACAGACGATGACAGAAATACTCCCAACAGCATGCACACACTTTATAAAACATTAAAACACAAAATATCACAATACTAAGCCATTATGTAAAATTACAAAACTCTTTACAACAAAATCATTTCAGAAAACAATCATGAACAAAACTTTAAGGTACTTAAGCTTTTGCAAAATATCACCTATTACACATTAGATTATATTTGAATCAATTTTGCGTAACAGTGTAAATTGAAAAGGAGAGTGCAAGCTCCACATCAGAGGGTAAGAAACATATTTCTAAAAAATGAATTACCTGCTAACACCTGCCTCACACCGGAGAGCTGCTGGCCACAGAGCGACTTGCCTAATGCTGGAAGGGCGTCTTTGGTCTGTACCAACCTCAGTCGCTGCAGTCAACAGAGCAGCTCACACCACAATGACTGTCATTCCTACGCGTCATTTTAGGCTTTTCCAGTTTTTCCAAAACAAAGACAGTTCTCAGTTACAGTAGATGCACACACACAGACAGAGAAACTGACACTGAGGCTTCTGAGGTCTGCGAATGATTTCATCATGAATTTGACCTCTTCCAAACAATACCGTTTTGCATGAGCAGATTTGCACTGATTATTTCACCAACAGTGGAAGCCGACAGGTCAAAGGTCAAAGGGGTTCCCCACTGAGCTCCATGAATTGTAGGTCCTTACTAGCATAGATTAAATCATTTATAACACTACAAACTAGGATAAATTTCTTTATAGGGAAGGAGACATCGTTTTAATAAAGCTGCCCATCCACAGAGAAAAAAACTAAACAGCCATACAGTCACTTATAAAAACACAAAATAGTTGACTTTGTAGAGAATAGTCTTAGTTTGCTTTTAAGTTATTGTACATGCCTGCAGAATTAAATCATGTGACACAGTTTGTATCCCACAGGATGCTTTGTGATTCCATACTTCTGTAGTGCTGATATCGTAAAGCAAACTGCTCTTGACTTAATGCTGCATTGATAAAGCTGGAAGTCATTATCTAGAATGATACTGGCCTGATACACTTAAAAGCACTGTCTTACAGGATCACACTGGCTCACTAAATGTGCATACTCAAGTACTCATTCCAGTGTTTAATAGACATTTGCTTTTTTTTTTTTTTACTGCACCCAAACCGTAGCTGCTGTGGTTTTTGGCAGGTAACAGTTTCTGAGGAACTCACATATTCAAAAGATAGATAATGAGCAGCACATAAAAGAGAAGATGGATCAAACTTTCACAATAAAATATACCTATTCCCCCTGTAAAAACAAACAAAGAAAACCTGATTTGTGTACTGTGGGGGTGTAATAAATCATTCAGTGCACCGACTATAAACTCTGTCGATTCAACTCAATCCATCTGCTGAGGTAAACAGAATAAATCACTCTGACTTTGGCTTGAATTGATATAAAAGTCTTTGTACTGATTCACTGAAGATTCTTAAAAAAAATTAAGTTGTACTGTTGTTGTAACACTGGGATAATCTAACAGAATACTAAAAAGTGCAGCTCTTTTATCAGTTAAGTTTATAATAAAACAACTAATGTTAAAGTAATTTTGTTGTTTGATTTTTTTTTTTACTTTACAAAAGAAAAAGGTTAGTTTTGCATTACTGCACATGTTCATTGATAGATCTGAAATTTTCTGCTAAAAGTACTGAATTGAATCATTGACTTGAATCATGAAAAAGAAAAAAAAAAGTATTCTGAAATCAAATTTCTGACTAGTGAATTGTGAATCAAACTGAGTCAGTGTTAAGCCAAATATTTACACCCCTAGCATACTGGTAAAAAACAGTATTGAAAGTATAGCAATATCTAAGGCAGAAGGCACAGGGAAACCACCAAGTGCAGTGACAGTGTGTGTTTGTGATTGAAGACTCCTTTGTTTGTCCCTTCAAGCGCCTGAGGGGAAACTCATTGAGAGTTTGGTGGAAGGGAAAAGACGTCCTTGTGCGATGTTGGGGTGAGAGAGCGCGATCTCAGGGGCTGGAAGTTGGGGTCCCCTCCCGTGCTGGTGCACCCGTGTGCCCCGGGATCCATGTTGGTGGAAGACTCTACCAGCTCGTCAGGCAGCGGAGGTGCTCCCGGGTCTCCAGGCCTGGGCAGGGTGGAGGGGCTTGTGGAGGAAGACACAGCGATGCTCGCCCCACCCACAGAGGACAAGTCCCCCTCTTTCTTTAGAGAGCTCATGTTCAGTGACCCCACTATGTCTGAACAGGAAGGGCTTGCTTCGCCGACTGGGTGGAAAAGCATGGTAGGCTCGCTTGAAAATGTCCTGGAGAGGTCGTTGGTTGTTCCCTGAGTGCTCGGTTTGCTATCAGATGAGGAACCGGAGGCTCCTGCTGTAGAGAGACAAGAGTTGAAGAGGAAAGAAGAGAAGTATGTCATTAAATTGTACCAACAAGAACACACATTAGATTTTGAAATGGTTTAAGCTTGGGGAACTCTCTTCTTGATCGTATACAGCAGATTAACCTCGAAGTGACTCGAGCTTCTCCGTCTTGGCCTTCTGCACTGCGTCTGTGATCTTGGCGATGATGAAGTTCTGGGAGCGCGTCTGCTGGATGGACTCAATCAAGGCATCCAGGCCGTGAGGGTTCTCAGCCAGGAAGTCCAGCAACATGCCCGTCCTCTTGCTCTGCGTGGTCCGGCAACAGATCTCCTCCGCATCGTCCCGTGTCAGGATCCGGCGAGAGCGCAGGTAGTCCAGGTGGCGCTCGGCCCTGATCTTGTCGCAGAGGTAGTGCCTCAGTTTGGTCAGCACCTGCAGAGCCACAGGGAATTAAGAAAAGGAGAACAAAGTGAACTTGGGTCTTATGCAAACTTCCTCAACAGGAGGGGACAATTATTTGGTCTGGGTATTGATTCAGAGAAATTACTACTTGGTTTAAAAACTAAACAGAAACGACTTTCAGGACAACTTTCAGCGTGGATTTAAAGCCTCTGTGTATTCTTCAACAATATGCTGCTCTCACATGAAAGATGGGAATAGGTGAACACACTGTGATGTGAGCAAATAAAGGGTGTGGTGGGGTATTTCCCACTTATACAGGCCGGTTAGGCCACAGGATGCACTTACACACATACATCAAGCTTCTCTCTGTAATTACCACACACTTTTATTGCTCACAAACGCTATTTATCTGCAAGCCAGAGTTGACAGCAGTCGCATACTCACATCTTTTTTAATCTCTGCCATTTCATCTTCTGTGAGGTGAGGAACATCCATCCTATTAAGTGAAAATTCAGGTGTTCGAACAACGTAAGGAGACTTACTCAAGTTTGAGAGAGTTGTTGGTAAATAATAAACAGCAAAAATCAAGTAACAGCTCGCGTTAATGAATGTGCCTCTTCATTATTGATCGTTAAAAGGTAAAGTATCCACTGTCCATGCACGTTTTGCGCTTCAAGAGCCGCATAGAAAATCCCCCGGACTTCCTGATTGTTTGCAGTCTTACGTAGACAAGAGCAGAGATTACAGAGTTTAGTCCGTATCGCTGCCAGCGCTTCTTTAGCCTATAAACTTACTATCAAAAAGACTAATCACATTCCTACAGTCCTACTTTCCAAGAGGAAACTTCTCCTATGAGAGCAGTTTACGCGTCTGCTCCGCTTTCCTCATAGTTGATCGATCGAGTTCAAGTGTCGATGCTTCCGACTCACACAGGTGAAGTCATGTGAGTCCCGTCAGCAACACAAGATGTCGCTGTTACACCTCTACATGCAGCCCAAACGTCTCAAGCCCCTGTCCTTACTGCTGTCATCACATAATGGCTTGGCAGTCGTGGCAGCTGCAATATTTGAGTATTGCAATATTATGAACTGAAACGACCTACCAAGAAAGGCTGAGGGATTGTGGCATTAAATGGCAGTAAACATAAGAGATAAGACCAGTTATACATTTACATAACTACATAAAACGACATACATAAACTCCACATATCTCGCTCTATTACATCTGAGAAGGCAGAGGGCATTGTTCTCCTGAATGAAACTCACAGTAATAAATTCCAAAATGGCATTAACACAAGCAGTGTAGATTTTCACTTCCCCTCTAATCATGATTTTCCGCAAACACTCTGAGGACATGTGCTCCCTAACAACAGGCTTGTTTTGTCATGTCAGGAAATGTAAATGTTTCCATAAAACATCCCCATCTAGAGGGATTTGCTACCTGTGACCTTTCTGCTGCCCTCCTCATCTTCTTCCTGTAATGATGAAGATTGACTGGGGAGCATGCAGCACACGGCTGCTGAATGTACCTGCTGCTGCATCTTAGCAACTGCTCAAAGGTCAGCTGAGAGATCAGCTCAAAAGATGTTCATTAAATGTCTGTTTTTATAGGTTTGAGCTGTATCTAGATCAGCCTGTCCACACAAACCCACAGACACCCACAACACATCCACTTTCCTCTCAAAATGATATTTTGTAGGGTAGCCTATATTTTACACGGGTTACCATGTGTGTCAAACTTGACGGCAGAGTGGCTTATATTTAATGCAGAATCAGCAGTGAGGGGATCAGATGGACACTGTGTACCTACTGGTGAGTCGTGAGTAGCCCCTGCAGGGAATGAGACACGCAGGAAGGAAAACTCATTTATAGAAATGATGTAATGAACTGGATTTGCAATCATGTCTGCACAGCCCCTACAGACATTCCTGTCTGTCGTACAGTGAATGACCTGCTCTTGCTTAGCAGTCAAAACAAGCGTGTGTCAGACCTGTTGTGTGTGTGTGTTTTTTTCTACCAAGAGCCATTGCCAACACAGCTGCTGCTGCCTCTCCATTCTCCTGACTGCTACTCAGAGCTTTAATTTTAGCAGAAAGGTCTTTTTTATCATTAACATAGAGCCATCATAGAGGAGGGTAGCAAACAAAAAGGAAACAAATGCCCTGTCTTATTGATAGAGTATCCCCTAGTATGAAGGCAACATTTTGCAACATTTTATGTTGCAAGTCAAAGTAAAGAGTGGTGGCTAATAAAGTTACTGTTACAGGGCTGGGCAAAACATCAACATTGTATCAATACTGTGATATGAAACAGTCTAGGATTTTTGATATTGTAATATTTGGTAACACTTGGGCCACGAATTTCATGATAGGTTCCAGATGAGTATTTCAAATCATTCGATCATAAAAATGAAACCAGGGTGCGATTGGTAATAGAATTTCTGGAACATCACCAAATCTTTAAATGTGCAACTTGAATGCAACTTAAGTTCTGTAGCCGAGTCGCATAGGATTCTTACAGGAAAACTTTCAAATGAAAACAAGAAATTTGGTTTGCAATATCATTTGGAATGAGTTTGTTGTCACAGTACATATAAAAGTTTGGGTTTTCAATAAATTTTGAGGTAAATGTTGGTGTAATTTGGGGGTCATTTAAAAGAAAATTCAAATATCCACTAAAATGAAATGTTGCTTTTCCCTGGTTTTAAAGGCTGCATTAAAGTAAAGAGATGTAGTTTTATGAACTTATCTGTTCTTTTATTTGCCTCTACCTGCTTTGGCATCATATCCACAGTAATTATTTTTTAAATCAAAAATCTCATACATGTAAACAGCTATTGAAAGCGGCAACAGTCATTCTTACGTCACAATATCAATATTGAGGTGTTTGGTCAAAGATATCAAGGTATTTGACTTTGTCCGTATCAGCTAGCCCTAAACACATATACTTTACAAAATGTCTTACATTAACTGTGTCTCACAGCAGCAATGAGTAGGACAGATTTTCCTGCAACTTTAAGGTCCTGTATTGTTAGGTGTCTGCTCTGCTGAAGTGTCCTTGAGCCAAAAAAGACAAGAAAAAAAAAAAATCTCTACCAGCTCCAGGGGCCCCATTCTACCTCTGACCCTGACCTCAAAAAGAAGAGAATTTCTCTGTGAGCTTCATGGAGGCATCAAATAGTTACAGTATTATAAGCATGTAATATAAAATGAGATAAATGTGATGCTCAGTGGGAGTGGAGCTTTGATGTCTTCAGGATGGGACATGGATGTTGCAACATTATTAACAGATCAGACACGTAACCCATAGCTCGTCCTTCTCCTCGTCATCCAGCCACCTGCTGTACATCCGTTGTTCCTCTTACCTCACCTGGTTCTGCACATTCTTTATATTTTGCGGCTTTTGGGGGAAAATTTTCCACTCCAGACCACAACAGTCAGCAGTTTCCAGGCATTGGTGGATGTGTTGAGCTCATGCTTGGACGTTGTTCATCAGCCTCAGTTGGCCCCGATCAAAAGGGCCCTTTTAACCTCAGTTAAATAAGAAGTAAAAGCGAGAGCTGTGCCTGTCTGCCTTCCTCAGTCTCTTGTTCTCAGCGGCTGTAACGAGAGGAAAGGCATTTTTCCTGATAAATTTCATTGTTCTTTGATGTGGGTGGAATAGGATGCTTTTTCCGTGCGGTTTGTTCAAAGAAACCTACAATGTTCATCCTGAATGGAATGTTGCTTCAGGCGTTGCTCAAGCTTTCTGGGATCTTTTCTCTGTGTGTTTGTGTGTGTTTGTGTGTGTTTTCTCATACTGGACGTGCTCATTCAGATTGAACAAAGAATTCCGAAGGTTCAAACATTCCAGGAGGCACTCGTCTTATTTTGAGATACTGAAGTTAAACAAACTCTTATCTGTTCACACCCCAGTTGATGACTGATGGGAATTTCAACTGCGACAAATGTGGACTTCGAGCACTGGCAAGGTTTTAATGCCACACTGCTTCACCTTTAAATCACCTTTGAAAACACAAACATCGACCATAGACAATATGCAACAGTCTAAACGCTGCTTCAGAGTCAGCTGAGCGAGAAACTCAGTAGGTCATAGAAATATGTGGCTTCTCTTTTAATATTTACGCCAGGACTTGTGGTGCGCTGATGTTAATTCCCTTATGGGATCCAACCCGCAAGCACGGGGCTGACAAAATGTTTCAGGTATTCAACATTTACATCATCGAAGCCAGAACTTAGATCATTTGAGCCTCACCTCACTTTAATTTCAGATCTACATAATGTTTTGTTTTTCATTTCCATTAAAAATTCTGTTCTGTGCCTCCAATTAATATTTATCAAACAGGAATGTAAAAGTCCTATCTTTAAAGTAGTAACAATGCATCTAGCACCAAACAAAGAAATGCATACACTGGATAATAGTGGCAGTTTCTGGTGTCAGTAGAATAGCATTGAATAGAAGACAGTACAATAGAAAAGTTAATTCATTATGAAAGGATAGTTCTTTATGGAAGGATAGGATTTCTGCTAAAAGAGTCAGTTGTGGTTCCACGTCAAGATAACACAACATATCAAAATGAAAATTACATGTTTATATAAATGGAAATAAACCCCTGGAAGACTGGAACTGAGAGCGGGTGGTTCGTGGCTCACTGAGCGAGGGGAGGAGGGGGAGCTTGGCTTTATGGGAGGACGCGTTGAGAGGCATTCCTCTCATACTTTCTGAACACCTCGTCAGCTCACGCATACGTCAGATCTGCCTCGGGTGTATAAAAGGAGACGGGGACACAGAGGAGTATGAGCAGAACAAGGACCCGTCAGTTCAACTTGTGCATCTCACTGCCAAGCTTGCCATTTGATAGAAGGGAGTCTTGCACTTAATGTACCATCAGCTTTTGAAGATGTGGACAGTCTTTGTTGTTGCTTTCCTCTGTGGGACTCTTACTTTGGTGAGGCATTAATCATTATTCACTGATGATGTGTTTATATTATCTGATAAAACCCATTTGGAAGTACACTTCTGATTAGTAATGTCTCATTTAATGTTTGCCTGCAGGGCTCAGCATCATGCCCAAAGGAATGCCGCTGTCCTCCGGAGGTGCCCAGATGTGCCAATCTCATAATGGATAACTGTGGTTGCTGTAAAATTTGTGCACGGCAGCTCAATGAGGACTGCAGCAAGACAGAGCCATGTGACCACATCAAAGGACTTGAGTGCAACTTCGGAGGAGGCACAGCTAAAGGCATCTGCCGAGGTACATTACTTTTGCGCAGACAATCTTGACTCGATCACACACTACTTTTCTACTTTTACTTTTCGACCTTCTACTATGTCAAACTTAACTTCCCCTTTTCTAAACAGCAAAATCGGATGGAAGATCATGTGAGTTCAATAACAGGATTTACCAGAATGGGGAAAGCTTCCATCCAAACTGCAAACACCAGTGCACGTGCATGGACGGTGCTGTTGGATGTGTGTCCCTGTGCCCACGTGAGCTCACGCTGCCCAGATTCGGCTGTGCCAAGCCCAGGCTGGTGAAGATGCCAGGCCATTGCTGTGAACAGCTCGTTTGTCTTGAAGAAGGGAGATCCAGATTCAGGAAGCACAGCAAGCAGCACAGACAATCTGAAGACGACCTCACCAGCAGGAATGAACCGGCTCCAGTGAGGAGAGGAGGACCCAAGTCGTTACCTGGTAAGCAGTTTGGATCTAATACATACCTAATCCTGCCAAACAATGAGAAATCTATGTGGAATTACAAAACCATGCTGATGCACAAAAGCTGGCTTTATTTTCCTAATTTTTTCATTGCTCATTGTTTCATTGCTATACCCGTAACTTTTTTCTTCTTCACAGAAGCTTTCACATTTCAGTCCAAGGATCCTCTGTCATCCAAAGGAAGGACGTGTGTGATCCAAACCACAGCATGGTCCCCTTGTTCCAAGTCCTGTGGTACTGGGGTGTCATCTAGGGTGACCAACAACAACAGCCGGTGCAAACTGGTGAAGGAGACTCGGCTCTGTGAAGTCCGCCCGTGCAACCAGCCAGCCAGCTTGAAGGTATAGTCTGGACATCATTGATATTCTGCAATAGCTGTTAAAGATGCATATTACAGTGTTCATTACATATTGATCTATACCCCTAACATCCTTCATAGAGCATGATCAGCTTGATGAAGTGGTTCCTCTACATTTGTATCACAGTTCTTGATCTTCTCTCCCTAACAGGATGGTCAGAAATGCAGCCACATGGAAAAGGCCAGACATCCAATACACTTGTCCTACGCAGGCTGCCTTAGTCTTAAGAAGTTCCGGCCCAGGTACTGCGGGTCCTGTTCAGACGGGCGGTGCTGCGGGCCTGACCAGACCCAGACGCTGCCCGTCCGCTTCCGCTGCAAAGACGGAGACACCTTCAGCAAGAACGTGATGATGATCCAGTCGTGCAAGTGCAGCCTGAACTGCCCCCGCAGCAACAGCAAGCCTCCTGCTCTCTACAGACACTTCAGTGCTTTCCACACACTGAGAGCATAAAGCAGACTCACAGCAGCATGGGTTTGAGTGGAAAGGTTAAGTGTTGAGTGACAGGGAGGACGCTGACAAACAAAACAAATGAAACGTGAACAAATTTGCACTTTTAGGCTGAAATTCATAATGAAATTCATTGTTTAGAATTTTGCTTCATAACACTGGAGCTTGATGATTTGCTTCTTTTTGAAGTTATTATGTAACATTACATTTTTTATTTTTTTTATGTCCAGTTTTATTTTCATACTTCACCTAAGGTCCTAATCACTAGACAGTTCCACTAACATGGAAATCACATATATAATGGCAGCTGTAACATAAATCATTATAAAATATCTTATGTTTTTGTATGTTTTCTATAGTTTATAATTTTATTTATGTGAAATTATATTTTGAATATAATTTGTTGCATACTGTATACTACATATAATAATGTATGTTAGACAAAAATAATGGTGGCCTCATGATCTTTACATTACTTTGTCTATGTAAAATATTAAGTTTGGATATGACTGAAATGTATAAAAACCTTGTGATATCTCCTTCAGCTGCCAAACTATCAGTTTCTTAGTTTACTGATTCTATTTTTTACAAATAAACACAGAAAACAATGTAGTTTGACAATTGTTTTATTTTTAGGAAAAAACAGAAAAATAAAATTTGGGGTTGCAATGATGCAATAAATAATGAAAAATATGAAATCCTGCAGAGCCTTGTGTTAAGTGTTTTTAACTTAATGTGTAGTCTATAGCTGAGGATGAACCAGGCGCTCACTGTATCTGGCTGACCTATATTTTAAACACCTGAGTAGCTCAGGGAATGGCTGTCATGTAAATCTGTTAGTGTCTTTGCCTCTTTTGGACCGATGCCCTGTCTGTGAGCTGCAGTGTTTGGTTTTGTGGAAAATATGATATGCCTACCAAGAGTGATCAAAACTCACCAGCTTTAACACGTGCAAAATTGAGGAACAAGCTGTATCATGACTAACCACAATCATGCATCTGAAATTTGTTGCTCTTTGAGCACTGACATGTAGGTCCTACTTAAACTGAATGCTAGAATGTGTTCCAGCAGTGTTAACTCAATGTAATTTCACTGCTTTCTTACATCCAAGTCATTTCTATAAAAAAGAAAACAAAGAAAAAGATTAAATGCAGATTAAAATTGTATTGCCCATTCTAAACTGAGGTATAACACTGGTAAATGCACACAGGCAGGGGTATTCTTTTAATTAAACATGAAGTAAACCAGAGCACCAAATCAAATTGCATAACAAACAGTGCACATGACTTTCAGAATGGATATGGTATACATTAACTGCATTTGTTTGTGACATTTTGACTCAGCAGCACTCAATTATTCTTGTAAAAAAAAAAAAAAAAAAGCTCATCAACACAGTGGAATCTAATAAGCACATAAAGCTCAGGGTGTGTCTATCATGGTGTTTAATTGTGATACCAAACAAATTGCCAAAAGTCAAGACGTAAGCATATTTTCCAGCAAACAGAGTTGAAAAACAAATTCCCAAAGGACAGTCAACAGAATTGCGAAAAACGGGCAGGACCAAGAGACCAAGAACAAGAGCAAAGCAAGGGAACTGAGGCACTGACGCACAGAGAAGTGAAACGGTTCCATCCCCTGACAGAGAGCACAATAGGCCTTTGTGTTTGAGAACTTGAGAGGAGCGCTGCTCACTCTGGGGAACAGGTCCGCCGCAAGAACACATCAGAGTGTAACAGGGGTCTGGACCTCGGATGATATGTGACCGGGAATCTAACAACAACAGCAAAACAAGAAGGCCTGAGCACAGTGCAAAACATGTCTGGTGGAAATCCTACCATCAAGCTCTCAGGAATATAACTTGGCCTTCGGTAGTCTGATGAGCACTGCTGGGTTTGGATGGATAAGTCTAAAAAACAGACCCCCCAGAAACCCATTACACTGACTTCAGGAGAACATACAGCATGACAAACAGCAGATTTTAACCATAATGCATTTCTGTCTAGCTCAGAACCAGCACTATGCCTACACAGACACAATAAACTCGACACTCATCCATGATCATTACCGACGGCAGCACAGAAAGCACTAACACAAGCTGGTTTTCAGCATCAGTGGGATTACAGTGCAGTGAGCGTATCTGTATGTCAGAGCTCAAAAATTCCCATGTCATCATATGTGTCAAGCACAGCTTAAGTAAGACGTACGAGGGTGGGAGCGCCAAGGTGGAGCGGCAAGCTGGAGCAGAGCATCTTTCATGTTTGCACAAAGCACCACATAATATTATATAGGTTGATTCTACCATGTGTATCATTTGCTGGGACATATGCACCCACACTATATTTAGTTTTCTGATAGTTTTAATTTTCAGGTATGTGTCAAGGTTGAAAGAAAGGACACAGTGAAGTTCAAATATTGCTGAAAAATAATCGTATGGGAACAAGACACTCTAGCACCAGTAGTTCAAGTTTTGCATACACACACATTGCAAGAAGTCCCAGGAGAAATGTGCCGAAACAGGTAATGAAACTTAATCACAATGGCAAAACATTTGTTTCACAGAGTGTCAGCTAAAGCATGACATGAAATAAAATGAAGAACTGGGTCTGCAAAGATGCCTTTTCGAGTCAGTGCAAAAACAAGTATAAATACATCAAATCTATGAAAAATACACTTTTAATTCAATTCATCACTCTACATCTGAGATAAACCTTTTCCTCCACACACATTATCCTGATTTAAATAGGGCTCATAATTTTTACAGTACATCTGAATGACAAGTATACAATTCCAAGAGCAAAACAGACAAATCCATATAAAGTTATTTTAAAAAATATGATGATCCAAAATTCGATGATGTAAGTCCCTCGTCGAACATGGTCGCATATGAGTTTTTGAGGAAATCGACATAGTTCTGAATGCTTTGCTTGTGGCTCTCTGATTGGTCCAGGCTGAGCTGCAGGTCTTTCAGGCGGAGCTCAAACTGTTTCTCTGCCTACGGGTCAACATATAGACAGTCAGAAGGATTTTCTCAGGTTTTCTATGTTGGATGGATTCAGTAAAATCTGAGACATGTCTTTGTGTGATACTCACAGACAGCTTGCTCTGACGAAGACGCTTCAGCTCAGTCTCCATTCTCCTCTTCTCTGCCTCCAGCTCCAGGGTTTTGGTGTGAAGGGCCTCCTCTCTGGACGCAGCCTTGTCTTTCACTTTGCTGACCTGCACATGGAAAAAATTTTAATTACCTGATTACAAAACACAAACACTTCTTGTGGAGATTTTGCCTAGTAAGACCACTTTCGAATGTTTACAACAAAAGTAAAAGTAAATGTAACAAAAGTAAAAGCTTTCGGAATACAGACTGTCCCTTTAGGGGACCACACCAGTGATTTTCAGTATTACAATTTCCCCACATTTTACATTGTAACAAACTTTTTTGTATTGTAAATTTGAATTTTTGGTTAAAAACACCCACCTTATAATGTTCTGCTTCTGCAGCGAACAAAGTCATTGCCACTCATAAACTGCAGAACTGTTAATTAGCTGTGTAAAGCAAACGTTTTTTACCCTGGTGGAGGGACCGTTTCACTCTGCTCAATTTCAAGTCCTCGAAACACAACAGTGCTGCTGCTTTTAGGAAAACCAATGTGGACAACTTCATTACGGTGATGGAATACTGATGGGAAGAAAGTTAATTTTCATATGAATCCAATGGTTGGATAAAAGGGAGATAAGATACTGGCGTTCTGAAATACGACTGCTTGCTTTGGGAAAAGATTAGCGGGAATGTGAAGTTTATACAATTGTATAATGTAGATAATGTAGATATTAGGCTAAACATGCAAAATAAGTGGTATGTTCCTTTAACTCCAGCGTAAACATCATCATGCTGCTTCACCTGCTGCCTGACATCTGACAGAGCAGCCTCCAGCTGTCGGCTGAGCGCCTGGCACTCTGCAGAGCGCTGATCCAGCTGCCGGTTACTGTAACTGAGGGCTTCCTCCTGAGCCGCGAGCCTCCGCACCAGCTCCAGGTTCTCCTGCTCCAGCTCCTCCGCCTTCCTACAATGACACACACAAGCCACACACACACACACACACACACACAACCACATGCAAGGCCAGCTCCAATAATTCCTCTCTTTAAATCCATGAAAAGGAGACCTTTAAAACAGACCCTGAACTTTAAAACGTTGACATTTAGATAACAGACATGAAGGGATTTCTTACTTGTGAAGAGAATTCATTTTTTCTTGTAGCTGTGAATTCGCCTCATGGATGGACTCTTTCATCTCCACAGATGATCTCAGCTTTTTGGTTTGACTGTCCATCTGTGCACATAAAACTACATTATCAGAATAGATATTTTGATATCCCTCACCTTGGGCACAAGCAAACAGAGCAAAGGATTTATGTTACATGCAGATTTCTCACTGGATAAAACAAAAGCCCATTTACACAATTTGCTGCGCCTCTGCAAACAGAAAATGGGCAAAAATTATTACTGATTCAAGGTTGCTGATATTAGACTAGAAAGAATTTTTGAGACTATAAAGGAGGTACAAGCACAAAAACACAAATGGATATGTAGGTACAGAGGGTTACAACCTACAGAACTTTTATAGTCCACTGCAATCAAACAACTTTCTATCACAAACATCAACACCAACTCAAACGGCACCAGAGAAGAGGACACATTACAAGACATATGTGGCTTTACTGCCGCCTAGTGGTCAGAGGCAACAAATGGCTGCATTTTCCTCTCTCTGACCACCACAGCTCTTGTTGCACACCTTAACCTGCAGTTGCCTAATGGACTCTGACTTTTCTGAGCACTCCCTCTCAGAGCGTCGCAGACTCTCCTGGCACTCGATGAGCCTCTGCTCGGCTGCACTCAGTAACTCAGGGTAAGCCTTCAGCTCGTCCAGACGCCCCTGCAGCTCCTGCCTGACCTGGGCTCCAGAGCAGGATGGCAGCAGGGGTTAGGGGTTGGGGATAGACAAAATATTAGCCTAAAGACCGCAAACACTTCTCACACTAAATCCTGACTGCCCACAGAAGCATAACATTGTGTAAAGCATGCAGAACATGCCAAGATTCATCCTCAGACGGAGCATCAGTGTTAGCATAAATGCTTTGCTGTTAAGATTTAGGAGGCTTGGCAGTGAGCCACACATGCAGGTCCAGTGCTGCAGAAGAAGCACTAGAAAAGCCAAACAACGCATTTACTGGCCATTCAGCAGAACAATAAACAGTGCCGAGCTGTGTAAACTGTGGTTAAATGCACCAACAATGCTGTTAGAGGGACAACTGATTATAAACAGACAAAACAAACAATTAACTGGTTACATGAAATATTACATACTGAAAAATGTACATGCTGGTATTCATTAGGGATTGTGCAAAGTCTGCATGACTACAATGCAAAACTATTTATATGGGCGGTTTTACCTTCTCAACCTCCATGTCTTTTCTATCTCGCTCATTCTCTGTGTCTCTTAAAACACTTGCATACTTTATCCTGAGATCATCGACCTCGGCCTGAAGCTCTGCAACCTAGAAGACACATACAAAATAGATTCAAAATTACTGTTAATCTAATAGCAGTCCGCAAAGCATGGCATAATAGTGATCATCATCATTTTGTACAGCACTTTTCAAAGCACTGTTCCAAAGTGGTTAAAAAAGGTTAAAATCGGGAGATACAAAAGGCAGAACACAAAGTTAGCAAAGCCCGAAATCAAAACTAAACATAAAAAGGGATGATAAAGTGGACTAGCAGTTGCCTGCAGGTTATGGCACTCAGTCAGGGGTTTAATTTAAACACCATGTCTACAAGAACAAAATCAGTAAGTGAGTGCTAACCTGAGTTTGGTACTGTTTGGCTTGGTGTTTCCTCTCCTGGGACACGATCTTCTCCTCTATCAGCGCAGCCTCAGAATCAGCCAGCTGCTGCTCCAACTCAGCAATAGATGCCTGCAGTCACACAAACTAAAACAATAAGCGACAAGAGGCCATGGTTTACAGTGATTTTAGAACAGCTAAAGGCCGATGTTAGGCACGGTGTGAAGCAATCAAGGACTGGAACTATCCGTTTTATAAATTAAATTAATTCTCACATAGCAATATTATCATAAAGCATATTTTATATTTTATATAACCCTCTTATGAGCAGGACAGTGATGTTGTATAAATATAACCTTGGAACAAGTATAGGCAACACCACTGAAAAAAACTTTAATCATTGTAGTGGACACCCTCTTTGTACAACAACTGCTGAGCACCTGTTTGCTGTCTGAAAGTTTTTTTTTTTTTTTTTCAAATTAGTAAGCATGCACATGAATGAAAGAGAGATGAAAGCAAGGAAGATGGCTAATTAGCTCACTACAGAGTTCCACCAGCCACGCTTTATGGAAATGATCAGCACCTCTTTGGCCTCTTCTTTTTTTACCATCTATTATTCACAACAGATCTTTTTCACAGCAGCAGTTTTGACATGAAATAGCAGATAAGCACAGGTGTTACTAGTGCTATTAATTCTGGCTGCACTCCATTTAAGTGGACTAGAGCCTTTCTAATGAGCCGGAATGAACTACAGCAGCACTCTGGCTCTGTTAGACCTCAGTAGAACAGAACCTTAATTCATATCATTAGCAACACCCGTTTTTACCTGCTTTTAATGTCAAACTGCCTGCTGATCTAAAGGTCTATTGCCTGCTTAAAGCCAGTTTGTACAAAACTGCCCACTGAACAGCACTATGAATAATTATGGATAATACTATATATTTTAGGTTGCAAGTTACTATACCTGTATTGTTGCATTATTGATGCTGAGGTCTCCATTTTCAGCATTAAGTGTTTCAACCCTCCTTATCACAGTCTGGTTACCTGCACTGAAGTCATCCCTCTCTCTTTGTATCCTTGCTGTCAAGTCTGTCATTTGGCTGCATGGGAGAAACACATTTTACATTTATCAGTGTAAATTGGTTGCTGTCATCTCACACAGTGCATGTAGAATGATTCCGCTGTATGTGGTAGATTAACTACCAACCTTTTTAATAATTCTATCTGAGCAATGAGTTGGTTCCTCTCCCCTGTCATCTGCTCCTGTTGCCTTTTGCAGGAGTCTCTTTCCAAGCAAGCTTTGGCCAGCTGAGCATCCTATATGCCGACCAAGCAGACGATTTCAAAATAGAATAGATTTCAGCGACAGTAAGCCTATTTTAAACCCTGCAACATTTTGGCTGCATACCTTCTCTCTAAGCTGTGTATAGCATTTATCAACAGCAGCTTCGAACCTCTCGGCTCTCTGCTTCTGGGCTCGGGTGGCCTTCTTGAGCGAGTCTTTGTCCTGTGTTGCCTTCTCAGACAGAGAGGAGATCGCCACTTTCAGATCAGCAATCTCCAACTTCTGCTCAGTCACGGTTCTCTCCATAGCCTGGAATAGAGCACAAACCAATCTGATATTAAAATGTGACATATTCTCTCTAAAATACTTTGTCTGGAGCACAATTTTCTAATAGACAATTTTGTACCCGAAGCTGCACAGCCAGACGGTTGTTGTCGGCTTCCTTTTGGCGTAACTGCCCCTGCAGGTGAGCTCGAGTGGCTTCCACAGACTTGGTCACGTGAACTACGCTCTCTATGTTCTCCTATGAAGATGGATAGAATGGTTTTGAATGCACTGAATTCATTCATCTATAGCCACATCCATATCACCACTTCAAGACTTACCTTTTCTTTTCTCCGCAGGTCCATCAGCTCTTCGACTCTTTCCTCAGTCTCACTCAAATCTCTTTTTAGAAGCTTGTGAAGACAAGAATAATCTGCACTCAGCTGATGATGGGGAGTTGAATCAATGATTTCACAGACATCATGCAGTAGAAGAGCTATTTTTAATGGTGCGTCACAGATTTTAAAATGCATGCTTTTCTAGCACTTCGTTTATTTACTCTTATAACTCAGTACATATAGGAGCATGACCCAATAGTGACCCGATCCTTGATGTGAATTTGGCCAGCTCATACCAGCAGGCCCATTAAAACCACCAAATGAGTTATTAACCTGACATAAGCAGATTAACCCTTAAAGAGTAAAGCTTCTGACAGCGTGCCACAGGTTAAGTCAGTGTGAGTTTCAGTGAAGGTCTTTCACTCTCCTCACTGCACAAATGTAATGCAACACTCACCAGATTTTCACTTTCAGCCTGTGTGATCTTCTGCAGCAAGACATCGATCTGTCTGTCAGTGTCAATGCGATCAGCCTTACATGAGAAATAGAGAGAGATGTTCTTAAAACAAGTCAAAGAAACCGCCATTTTCTCACAAAACTTCAAAGCTGCCAGTGTCTTCATCTCCACAAGTTATGAACTGAACTTCTACTAATATAATAACACTATACTATACTAATGTCACTGCTATCATGAACAAAAAACAAAGTGTTGTAGCAAACCTCTGATTGCTGGAGCTGTTTCAGTTTCTGCCGAACTGACTTATTTATGCGCTTAAAATCCTCCAACTTCTCCAGCAAAAGTCCTCTCTGCCTTGTAACTCGGTGCTTATTGGTAGCAGACTGTCCAGAATCCTTCATTGCAAGAGAAAAAAAAAAAACTATGACTATTAGATGCAAACGTGAAATAAATAAATGTGCATCATACTAATATAATGCACAGCAAGGAAGTCAAGCTTTTGGCTTTTGGAAGAGCACCAAGGCTCATATACAATACCAAAACAAGCGAAACATACTGCAAGCTCATCTCCCATGGCATCTTTAAAAGACACAAGCTGTATGGCTGCAGAGTTGGCAGCTGCTTCAGCCTCCATCAATATATTCAGGAAAGGGCTCTTTCCCCTGTCGGCAAAGTCTCTGTGACTACATGCAAAGTGAGAAGACAAAAGATATGCCTTGAATCAGTTAGGCTGAAACCACTGTGGCTGCAGAAGGGTGAAGGATGAAGCATGCAAATGTTAAAATGTGAAATCCTGCAGGACCTCACCAGCTGATGTCAACCTCTGGGGGTGTTGTGTGTGCCCTGCTCCTCCTGCCTGCCGCCGGGGAGCCATCCAGATCACCGCAGCTCAGAGGAGCATCTTCCCTGGTGGAGCTCAGACCAACTGGAGAGTCTGGAAAGGGTTCCTCTGGAGACATGGCTCTTACTATTGATGCCGCAAGGTAACACGGAAAGACAGAGGGCAAATGTTAGACACAGTCGTAACTCCACTATTATTGGATCTCCCAAATTAATGTAGTTTTACTGGAACAAAAACATAACAGCTCTGCCTGACGGATACTACTGTATTTACTGGGTTGTCAGGCAAGCTAACTAAGCTTACTCCTTAGCAACCAACACTATGGACAGTCATGCAGGACACTAGCGTCTAGACTACAGTGAAATTATAGAAAAAAAATATTAATTTACTTATGTAAGACATTTATCGCTACATGTAACCTCACTTTAGTACTCTCTTCTATGCAACTAACCTGTGAAAATGTGAGTTATTCTCCCTCACGCTGCCATTTAATTTGGCTCGACAGCTACTACAAAACCAACAGCTTCTTTCTTGTAAGGTCTCAGACGATTGGCTATTCCCGAGACAGGAAAACAACGTTGCTGGGCGTTGATTTGTTCCCTACGGACCAAGTGGGCGGTGCTTCATTTGATTAAATTTAGTAAAAGCCAATCAACAGAGCCGTTTATGGAAACCATAGAAACGAAGGGGAAGTTTACTAAGAGACAACCTGGTAGCCAGGCTAACATGAAATTAGCAGAACAGCGCCGCGTCCAGATATAAAACTTCAATGTTGAAAGCACAAAGCCTAGTCTCTGTGCTTTTTTAACTTGTTGCTTCATTATTCAGCCTGCCCAGCTTTGTTTTCCGTCGGGTAAGAGTTTAACCGGTGCTTTAGCTGCAAAGTGTAGCTAGCCAGCTAATGCTTAGCTAGCGTTGATTGGAAATGTTCAAAGCAAAAATACTTTTCATTGGACCCACTGAAGTAAGTCAATGTCTCTTCCTTTAGCACAGCAACTAACTAGTAACACCTATATAAAATTATTTGCTTTGTGTGTGTGATTATGCTGACATGACCATTATATTATCTTCCAGAGTGGGAAAACGGTTCTGGCAAATTTCCTCTCCGACACAACAGAAACTGTGGGAGGAGAATACAGTCCTACACAAGGTGTCAGGTACAGTGGACTGCAACTTTATCAATAAATCTTTAGTACCACAATTTTGGTCTTTCCGCTTTGTACAACCAGTTGGCCCCCACTCCTAAAATAACAGAACACTTGGAAAGCAAACTGAAGGAAAAACTAAGTCCCAAGTCCCAAAAACCAAATGCATGTTTTTGTTGTTTCAAGGATACTGGAATTTGAATCCCAAAATGAAGGAAGTGGTGACAAATACTCCACATGTGAGGTGGAGCTTTGGGACTGTGCAGGGGATTTCAAGTAAGCACATAGCATCGCAATCACATTTTAAACAAACTGAGGTTTAAAGAAAATGATCTCCTTTCTACCGCATGCTACAAAGGTGTAAATAGTCCTCCAATGTCTTCTTATTTGACACAGATTTGAATCATGCTGGCCAGCAATCATGAAGGACTCCAACGGCGTGGTGATGGTATTTAATCCTGATGTTCCAAGTCACTTGAAAGAAATCGAGACATGGCACTCAATGTTTATCTCCTCTCAGGGGATGCAGAGCAGCCAGTGTCTTCTGATCGCTCACCACAAGCCTGGCAGTGGGACAGAGGAAGGGCGGCTGCCTTTAGGTAACCCCTGTTGCAGGCCACATGTGCTATTGTTACAAATTATGCTCATTGTTAACATAACATCTTCTTTCTTTAACATCTTCTTTCTTTTTTATGCAGCGGCACATTTGAGTAGACTTCCGCTTATTCACTCCAACCTGGAGGAGGAGCCGGAAGATGTGAGACAGGCCTTCAGAAGATACTTGGGCAACATTATGAACACATTGTCAGAAAGTAGAGAACGAGAGGAGATGTCCATCATTACATAGCAGTGAAGCCTACAAAGTATCCAGCTTAATGCCCAGCTGTTTTTGTTTTTTTTTTTTACAATAGCATTTACAATCTATGTAAAGTAAGAACAAACTCACATCTTTGCTCTCAGTTCACTGTGCACAAAGTCTCAACCAACATCAGATTAGTGTTTTTGTACATCATTTGTCAAAATACAATGTTTCAAACCAGCTATGAATAAAATACAGTCAAACTAAGCATTGCCTTTTAAATAAATACTCAAGAAACAAAGTGTATCTCTCAAACTATAGATATCTCTTTATTAGAACATTTGAGGCAAGACGTTGAGAACATAATGATCAGAAGTGCACAATGAGAAAGAGGGGTCCAACATTCAAACATCATAACCGACAATGCCTCCTTTGCCTATGCACTCTCCAATGTAGAACCACATTAGCACCTCGGTGGTCACCAGTCCATTCCTGATCGCATCCTATGGAGGGAAAAAGAGAGGAGTGAACACTTGGAATTTACTGCCAGGGCTTTCACTCAAGTTTCTAGATGTAAAGAGAGTATATAGTGCTATAGGGGTGGGTGATAAACTGATATCATATGAGACTAGATGTCATTACAATGAGTAATGTAATATTGTGATATGGCACAAAGTGTCTGTTTTAAAGGCTGTGTTACAGAGAAGGGATGCAGTATCCTCAACTTGCTTAACCTGCTTGGTCATTCTATCCACATTACTAACAACTGTTTATCAAAAAATAATTTCTGTGCAAATATTTCATAAAAACACCATTAGTCACTCCTCCCATTTTGCCACAATATTAATAAAGGTAGTCAAAGATATTGTGATATTTTTGTGTGATGATATATTTTATCAACCAGCCATATGACAACAGCAATGTACATTTTAACAATGATTAATACTTGAAAATAAGGTGATACAGAATCAGAAACAGGACAGAAATAGGAGTGCAATAATGAGTCCCATCTCATGCATAAGCACATCCCAAGCCCGTGACAGAGGACACGTCTTTCTCTGAACACACTGACACATCCTCACTAATGCATTCTTGTCAGGCAGGCCAGTTTAATGCCTTTCATTTCCTCTACGTGTTGTTAATGCACTTGGTTGATTTAGTGCTATTTTCTCCACGTTGTTATGTGGTATGTGTGCCTCCTTTTATTACCTTGTTTTTTTTATGTTGTTTTCCTTTGGGCTGGTGTGTTTTTTAATCATCTGGCTTTATTACTATTCTATCGATATAAGCAAAACAAGTTGTGCTCCACATCTTTTCTTTTTAACAATGGCCCTTAAAAATGCCCTGGGTTTACATATCCTTTTTTAAAAAATATTTTTTATTGAGTGAGTGAGGGTCAAAATGCATTACATTTATATTCCAACAAATTACATACTCTACTTACTATTCTCTTTGATAAATCAAAGGTTTTGCAGCTTCATTGGGTTTACATATCCTAATGCTCCTAAAAATAATACCACCTTAGGTCTGACAATGCGCAGGTTCTATAGCTAGAGCAAACTGTATACCAAGTTCCTTCAGTTTCACTTTTTACAGAATAAGGCACAATATAGAGCTATGTACACTCAATTCCAGTCCATTCACACACGTCTTCATTTTGTGAAACTAGATATCATCTTTGATTTTAGATGGTGGAAAACGGTGACAGGGCATAGGTGTTGTCTTTTGCTGGTTTTAAAGGCTGCACTACAGTTAAGTTATGTAATTATAACTTACCTGACTATTGGAGCTGCTCTATTATTTGCCTCCCTTAACACTGACATTCATCAAAATGCCTATATATCAAAACCCCGTTGGATAACTATTATGTGAAAGCACCAATAGTCCTCCCCAAATATTTGGCCAAAAAATATTGTGATACTTGGTTTAGTCCATATCGCCCAGCCCTATGACTTAATCATTTTATTTAAATATGCCACACTTTGAGGCCTCAAACATAAATCTATGAGAGTGGTTACAAGTAATTCATTAGGAGGCAATAGCAGTGACATCAACAGCCCACACTTGGCTGATTTACCTTCACTGTGGTCTGTCCGAGGCGTCCTGCCTGGTAGCTCTTGACGAGGCCGGAGGCGGCCTCCACGGCTTTGGGGATCTCAGCCGGGGACGGAGGCACCAGCTCCACCCGAGCGTAGTGCCAGAAGGTCGCTAGTCTGGGTCTGACGTACGTGACAGCGCCTGCAACACAGAAAGGTGTTTAAAGACATGAAAACAGCCAGCCAATACACTTGTTTTGTGCCCCGGTTCAAGCAACTGGCAGCAGACACACACAGCAGAAAATAACCTTGGGCGCAAAAGCTGTCCACCTGGCTAAAGTCCACACACCTGGTGAGGACACACTCAGGTCTACTGCTGTACTACTGCTAACATGCTGTAGCTAACCTTCATGTTTTACTCCTCACCATCTCAAACCGAGTACAAAAGTTGAATTTACTCACCGCCGACCAAACCAGGCACTTTGGCTACCAGTCTCTGTACCGCCTGCGCCATTCTGCAGCTTTCTGAAAGATTTTGGCTGCCTTCCGTTTGTCCCCGTGGTCAAAGCCACCGAGCCTGCAGAGGAAGAGGGAAAACTGAAGGAGCATGACGACACCTCCGGGTTATATTTTTCAAAATAAAAGTCAGCAAGCGCTCATTTTGCAAGTTATTCAGAATAAAACTATAATTGAACCATAGCAATTCAATTCAGTTCATTCAGTTTCTATGAATTGAATACGCTGGCAAAGTCAAGAATATTAAAAAAAAAAAAAAAAAAAAAAAAAAAAAATCACAATAGCAAACTTAGATTTAAATACAATCCCCCCCCCACATACATGGTATTTATTATATTTCTAGCCATTGTAGTTAAATAGTAAATGGACTGCATTTCTTCAGCTGCCATGCAAGGTGCCAAGCTGCCCATCAGTTAGGGGTTCAGTGTCTTGCTCAAGGACACTTTGTCATGCTCTCTGGAGGAGCTGAGGTTCGAACTAGGAATCCTCCTATTATCAGACAACCATTCTGCCTCCAGATGTTTAGTATGCAATGTAGACATCAAGGAATAGATAGGAATGCTAGAGATGAATTTACAATTACTGAAACACAAGGTGTGTTTACTTAGAGACATCAATTTAACTCCATTGCTGCATAATTTAAGTGTCATAGCCAGCAGAGTTGTTAGGTGTTGGACACTGGTATAAGAAATTACAAGAAAAAGTTTCTCAAAATGACTTCATAAATATTTTACGATACAAACTTGTTGTTTTTCATTATGATTTTATCACCGTGCTGTAAGTTTTACATGCTCACCAGATCTCAAAGGGTCTTCAGAGTTGTTGATGCTTCAGAGAAACATTTCAACAGCACAACACTTTGTCACACGTTGTCTTAATCTCATTTTGGAGAAAATAGATAGAGGCAAAAGTAAGCTGGGATTACTTTGTTACTTTGTACTGTGTTTTTTTCATGTGGCATGTTTTTCATGTGGTACTTTTGTGTGTGTGTATATTTGCGTAATATGGAAGTCTAAGTTACTGTTACTGTTATTGATTCTCTGACCCACAGTATGTTATGTACTGCATGTATTGTAGCTTACATACCAGAAACTGTTGCAGTAATAAGGCCAGCATGTGTGCAGATTAGACAGGCATTTTCCAGGAAAACACCCAACAAATGATGTCCTCTGTTTGAATTTCATTTTTCAAGAAAATGCTGATTCATGCCTGAAAATTTTCCTCTAAATATACTGACACCGATGCATCTTTACCTCCCGGGAGAATAAGGATGTCTTGGGGACAAACAGACATAATTGGATAAGGAGAAGGAGACAGATGTTTGTTTTATGAAGGAATTAGAGTCTGTACAGTAGTCTGTGTACAGAAGTATTTAATATGTGACCTTTGTCAGTTGAGGCTGCTGCCAGATAAATTAGCACAAAGTCAGAGGTTTGTGGCAGCATACATCCACTGTGACTGAAGGGATTTGTAACAGAGTTAGAGAGAGAATTTAAGGCTTGTTGATGTAATCCCGCCATATTGACCCCAATCGTTACAGATTACAAGGAAAAAAGAGGCACAAGGATGGCACGCTTGCAGCCCATATTGTGTTGCGATTGGAGTGTCCAGTGTTGAACCACTAGAGGGCATCCTCTTACAGGCTACAATACAAAACAGCAAGGACAAAGCCAAATAACAGAGGTCACTGGTCAGAATTCAAGAAGCCTACATTTAAGAGGTTCAGGAGCCAGAACAATTATCTACTTGTCCTTTGCAAAAATAATGGTGGAGAAATAGCTTTATTTAGTGTTGCTCAATTTTTATTTTTTATTTTTGATTCCATAATGGGACAGTCTCACAGCACAGCACTGCTCTCATGTAAGAGCAGAATACATTAGTAACAACAAAAAAAACAGAAATTATTAGGACACTGGGAAACTACATTAAGAGCAGAGAAAAGGTACAACTACATCAACATTTAAGGGCATGTAGCTCAGATTATCCAACATAGTGAGGTAGGTTTGTTAGGAGAATGAGACTTTATTATTCAGTCACCAAACTGTTAGCTGGCAGCTTTTTGGGAGTGCAACCCTTTGTCCTTGTGTAAAATTACTGTCACCATGAGTGTTGGGTAAATTAGTAATGCAATATAATATAACATTCATTACTTACATTTAAAAAAGATGATCACATTTTTTTCACTATTTATACATCATGAAAAGTAATCAGTTGCAATACTAGTTACATTGCTTTCTGTTATCCCCCTAATCAAAAACCCTGTGATATCATCTAATTAGTTAGCGTGGTTTTGCAGTATGTGACCCGATAGTCCAAGACTAACTGCTATCATTTTATTGTGACATCGTTCCAAAACCAAGATCTACCACAGCTCTGTGAAATGATGGACACACGTCTTGAATTAACCTCATTTACTGAATGAGGAGAACAAAGTGGATCTCCTGACCACATCAGAACTGACACCATGCCAGCTGAAAGCTTTACATTAGATATAAAAGAGCAGCCAAGAATCAGCCACACTGTCTCGCAACAGTGCACATTATCTTGGCAGAAAAGGACTGGAATACTTTCAGCAGCTCAAACTAAGTGTATCATCCATATTCGCCGTCCTTTGTTTTTCTTAGTAGCTACATACGTATGTTATGTAACCTGTCCACATTAAACCAAAACAGGGGTTTGGAAAAAGAATTGAAAGGAGAGAAAAGACAAGGTTTAGGGGCTATAATGAAATCCATAATAGCCGTTGCCTTACTGGGAAAAGTAATGGTAATGTCAATGCTGAATTTGAATTGTATTTGTTGCACTACTTGTTACTGAAAAAAGTCATCACATCACTGGAACACATTACTAATATGTTTCCGGCAAATACAGATCACTATACAACAATCTTTCAAGAGCGAGCACAAGGAAAAGAAGCAACTCCATGTGTTCATTCCAACGGCTCACCGTAAGAGCAAACAATTGCCCAAACCTGTCTGTCTGTAACCATTTTGGGAAAGAGTGGGAAAGACAGTGGGTGTCTGATTAGACCTCTCTCATGGACAGAGAGACAGATGTGCAGACAGACAGAGAGAAAGATGAACTGAGGCATAGAGACAGGCAGAAAATCATTGCTAGAAAGAAACAGGCAGACACCTCGACAGACAGAGACAGGACGACGTAGACGGACAGAAGACGGGGGAGGGTGGGGGGGCGGTGGGGGGGCTGCAATGACTGAGTAAATCTTGCCTTTCATGGTCTAAAACAGCTAGTGCATGCAGATGAGATTAAAACAAATGACATCACCACCTCAGCCTTGGCAATCTGTTTTAGCCCTCCAGGGTAGGAAGACAGATAAGGACATCAGCAAGTTAGGTATGTTTGTGCGTGTGCCGCGTGGAAGCGTCGAGTTGATTGCCAAGACTGTGGTGATGAAGTCATTTGTTTTAATCTCATCTAAATGTAGGTATTTTGGGGATTTAAAAGACCAGAGGAATTATTCCATTGTGTGCCTCTTTATCTTCTTTCCCTTTGTTTTTTCTTCTTATCATCTGCCTTGTCCTGTCTCTCTTTCTTAATCTCTTTGACTCCTCTTTTTCTCTCTCTCTCTGTCTTTCTTTTGTTGCTGTCTGCCTGTCACTCTCTGTCTTTATCCGGGAGCGAAAAACACTGAGAATTGCTGTCTGTGTCGGGTTTCAACTTGAGGCCTTAAGTGTCTGAAGAGCAATATGTTTCGTGGAATATATTTGCTGTTTTATATTCTGTAGTCTGTGGTGTATCATTTTAAATTTGCAACCAGTGTTAGAGCCTTCCTATCTTCACTCATGAATACCCCGAGATGACTGCTCCAGTGCATGTTTTTTTCCGATGGTGCAGGAAGGTCAGCATCATTCGCAAACAGCAGATACCGCCTTAATGTCACTGAGTCGGACTTTCCACACCTCAGCTGTGCCTTGTAATTCTATCCACGACTATCACAAACCGAAGAAGGGATAATGCGCACCCCTGCCATTTTGAACAAGCTCAGCTTAAAGAGAGACAATGCTGCCTGTTTCAGTCCCTCTCCGCTTACCCAATTAGTTTGAAAATGAAATGCAGGAGAGCGGCAGTTGAGGGAAATTGGGACATAGTGAGAGGACCGGCTATCAAATCAATCTGATTACGCAGAGTTGAAGTAAAACACAACACTACAAAACATCTAATGTTTGCCCACTTTTGATTTTTAATCCCGGCAATGAGAACTTTGATTTAGTGCCTACAATATCATCAGTTCAGCATATATGTGGAAGTAACACCTAGTGTCTTCTTTGTCAAACAACATCTAGATACAGTATCAACTAACATCTCAGAAAACATGTTTTAGGGGGTGACTGGTGGCCTGTGTGTGCCATTGAGACGAGTGGTTCAATTCCAGTTTGGGTGCTTTGCTTCATATTATCTCCTCTCTCTGCCTCTGTACCGATCCAATAAAGCAATGATGCCTGAAAAATAACCTTAAAAAAGAACATATTTTGGTGTTTCTAGTCCATTAAATACCTGAATGGAAACAGATCTGGCTCCAAGTGCATAGGGACCGAATGGCTTGCAGCAGCGACCACAGCACCTGGTACTCTGGGGTCAGTTTGGTGCACTGGCTGCAGTAATGTGGGTATCAGACTGTGGTAGTGAAGAGAGAGCTGAGCTGAATAGCAAAGTTTTCAGTATACCAATTTTCTACCTGTCTTTGCTCTGACCTGCACCTATGGCCAAGAGCTCTGGGTGGTGACTGAAAAAATGAAAGCAATAAAACTGAGGACAAAGGAGGAGGCCAAAATGAAAGCGGCTGGCCTCACTCTGTGACAGGGTGAGGAGTTCAGCAATCCAGCAGGACCTCGGAGACAAGATGCTGCTTCTCAGCACTGAGGGAAGCGAGATGAGTTGGTTTGGGCACCATGTAAGCATGCCCCCCAGTGTGCCTTTGGTGATGTTCTGGATGCAAATGACTGGGACAAAATGTCAAGGTATACTGACACACTGCAGGGAGTACACCTTGCAGCTGGCCTGGCAGGTATCTGTCAGCAGCCCATTCTCATTCCCAGGTTGTCAAATACTGCAGCTTTGATACTGACGCCAAAGGCAACCATTAGAAGCCAAAGGCACTGTTTGGTTACAGTATGAGACACGGGGGATGGTGATGTAGCATAAAGAGCAAGCAGGTCTGCAAAGGGAGGTGTTTAGGAGGTGGATGATCAGAATGTAAGCCACAGAGGCCGAGACCATGTCCACTTTCTGTTTTGTTACCTAAGCCTAACCTTTGCCTTACCTAAACCAAGTGTTTTTATTCCTAAACCTAACTTTTCCCCAACTTTAACCAAGTGGTTTTTGTGCCTAAACCTAGCCTTTCTCTAATCTTAACCAAATGGGTTTGCAGCCTAAACCCAAACCATGTGACTCTGACACGTGATAAAAGCAAAAAAGCCCAATGCATCTCATCCTGGCGCCAGAGGGTGCCTTTGGTGTCAGTATCAAACGCAAAAGGGCCATGACCAAGCTGCAAGAGTTGAAGGACATTTCATTTCCAAATGAATGTCTACCCAGACCTTGACCCAAATACAAAATGGATGAATGGATAGATGGATGGATGGTGTAGTGTTTAAGGACAATTAATTTGTTTCCAGTATAGTGTTAGTAGTGGTGTAAATAACTGATGTGGTGCATAAAGGTGCAGCATGGATGTATGCAGTGTTCCCCATTTTGAAATGTAAATGTTTTATTCAAAATGTGGAATGCATTTTCTATAAGTGCGGTGGTTATGCAAATTGTAGCTAATGCTTTTGACACTGATATGACCTTGTGATCATACACATTTACATGCACATTTTAGGCACTTAGATGATGTTTGTTGGCTCGTGTTATGCACCCTCATATTCACGGTAAGCGATTTGTATGATAATTGCACTTAGAAGACAGTGCTTCCCACTTATGTACACACACAAGTCAAACGGCATCACCTCTCCCTGATCGTTGTTAAATGTACTTGGCACACTGGAACCAATTAAAAAGCCCCAGATCGCCTCAGACTCCAAGTTGTTTATTGCATCTTTCCTCCTGACTGATAGAAGAACACTAAAGAAATTTAAGAATTTTAAAAGGCTAGAAATGCCCACATATCACTTTAATTCTGTCTTTTCATATGAGTAATTTCAAATTTCAGTCTCACCGGGAGGCTGCTTGTTCAAATATTGATGTTGATTTTTTGTTTCATAATTCACAGGCTGTATAGCTGGAGATTTCAATCTTAACCCTCAGACTGTTTCTTTAGTGTTTGCCTTTAAAAGGATATTTCTCAGACCTTGAGGTCATGAATACTTAAATTATGACCCAGTCTGTTTTTTTAGCCTTCAAGAGAGCAATAAAAATACTCTATGTTCAATTTTGGTGCGGTTTAAACACATCTGAAGAGTGATTTTGAAATGAAACAGTAATGTGTGAGTCTACCCGAACACTTGAAAATTTGAGAGCTCATGGAGTGGAGTTGACTTTAAGGTCATCAAAAAAAAAAAAAAAAAAGCTTGACACGCACTTTTGAATGATTTATTTATTTTTATATTGAATACAGATTACAGGCAACACATTTGCGCACACACTCACACACATGTGTGCACACACAGAGACAGCTGTTGCTGTGGTTTCTCTCAGATAGAGGAAGATGATCTGTTGTCACGCGAACCCCCTCCTCCTCCACTATGACATTACAGCTGTGTTTTTACTGTCTCGTTTACGAGGTATAGTATAACTCCTCACATGTAACTGTTGCATGAATGTAATGCCCTCACTCAGTTTTCTTTTGTGTTTACTGCGCTCCTTGTGGTGTTAAAATGGGTGAAAACCATTGCAGTGAATTTAGTTCTTTGTTAGGTACCAGTGAAAAGGCAGCCTCTGTAACTGTGGGATCTGCACAGCTGGCATGAATCTACTGTGAGCTGTAAAACCCCACCAGCTTCTTTATTTGTCATCTCAGCACAACCGGCTGTGTGTACGGGAGTTTGCCTGAGCGGGTATACAGTCGGTGAAAAAGTGGGTGCTGTGTGAGAGGGTGTGTGTGTGTGTGTGTGTGTGTGTGTGTGTGTGCGTGTTTATATAAATATACGTGCGGTGCATTAGCGTGTGCACATGTGTGTGTTAAGGTACAACACACCAGATGATAAACAAAAGCCTGATACATGACTCACGGCTGCAGATTGCACAGAATGGAGACAAAGAATGGCGATCAGATGCTTCAGCTTTACTGATTTCTTCTCAGCCAAGTTATAACACCAAGAGGAGAATTAAAACAAAACAATGTACAGCTTTAAAAAAATTACAATGTATTTATGTAATGCCGCTCTACTTTCATGTTTTGTCATGCACAACAGACATCAGCTTTTTTTTTCCAGAGGAATATAGCCCATATTTATTGATTTATGTGTGTTTCCTAGTTACTACTTGCTTACTTGCACGGTTTTTCCCTTCCAAAAAATATATTTTCAGCTTCCTTTGCATTGGAATTAAAACCAGAATCACAGTTGGAATGACTTAATATATTTACAATATTTATTTATTTATTCATTCATTCATTTACTCATTTCATTTCCCTTTATATTGGTACAAGTAAATACTATACTATTATTACCAACAACAACAACAACATCAATAATAATACATTTTGGTTGTATAGTGCTTTTCTTGGTACTCAAACACACTTAATAGTAAAGCTATAAAATCACATTAAATAAACAATGCTACAACTCCTCTATTGGTCTGCAGTGTAGCTAGACTACAACATGCAGTAACACACTATTGCAGAGCATTTTTCAGCACGTTGCTGGAGGTGCACGCTGATCCCTGTGATATCCACAAGGATTCACACATAAGCCTTAAATGACGCTCAGTGAGGATCCAGTTGTGAAAAATGCCTTGAGGATATTTACAACAACCTTGTGCTGGTGCTTACCATTTTGGTCCAATGGAGAGAAATTAGCCCCAACCCTGCTGGTGGCAAATAGCCAAGGTGTGGGAGGGAGATAGATCCTGCCAAAAAAAAAAAAAAAAAAAAAAAAAAAAACACACATCCTACTCCTGTTTCAAACACGGACGAAAAGCCCGATTTGCATTGGACTAGCATCATATGGCATCATAGTGGAACTGAAAATTACCAACTGCTGTATTTTCCAGAAGTAACACATTTTCTCAAAGGTGGCCTGGGGCTAAACTTCATCTGACTGTTATGACATGCTGGACCAAGTTAAATATCTTCTCTCACACACAGTGACTGATTTGCCACATTTCACTGTAAAAGAATTGATGACCACAGCTCATAAAAAAACACACACACACCACATGTGATTTTGGAAGCAAACAATTGTAAAAAATGATAAAGATTGTTAAAACAAACACTCAGGAACAAATGCATCACAGACTGTCAGTATGTGCATTTACTATGTCAATTTTTCATCAACTGCTTAACATTTCTGAGTGTGTCCACTTGCTACAAAAGAAGAAAGAAAAAAATAAGTTGGTAAAAAATCTTAATAAGCCAACTGCTATATTCATGTAATTTTAAATTTTGACCAGATAAATCATATAAGAAGTTCTTATATTCTTATATCATTTCCATGATTTACATATATATGCAGTGTAATGGTTAACATAATGTATATTACACATAAATATATAAAAGTAGCAGATTTTTTGTTCAACACAACACAAAGCCTTTTATTGAAATTACTGGGGTGTCAATTTTAATTAGCCAAGCATTGCCTGGGGAGCTCTGTTTGCCCAAGATGCAGCATGGGTAAACTGAGCGAGGTTTTCTGTCTTTTTTTCCTAATAAATTTTACCCAGTGCATATTTTGAGTAAAATTACTTATGGCCTTATTGCTCAATTATTATACATCCCCGGGTAAAATTAGTCCCACGCCAATGTGGGCCATGCAGATATATCTAGTAAATCTCTGAAAAATAAATGAATAAATAAAGAAATAGTCCTCTTGCCTTGATTTCAGCGCGCTGTGCGTACGGCTCCAGGCCTGTGCTGTGCATGTTCTCCCATCCGTCTTGACTCCTCCTAATAAAGCAGAAATAAAAAACTACAAATGTCCCCCACGGCATGTTTACTACCTTTGGTTCGATACAGAGACGAGTGCGCTGGTCTGGGCCCAAATGTGATCCGAGCACATGACATACGCCACACAGAGGGAACTTCCTGG
Organism: Myripristis murdjan; assembly: GCF_902150065.1. Classification (NCBI taxonomy): domain Eukaryota; kingdom Metazoa; phylum Chordata; class Actinopteri; order Holocentriformes; family Holocentridae; genus Myripristis; species Myripristis murdjan. Next base: position 10,102,068 of record NC_043996.1, read on the forward strand.
ATCCTCTTACAGTAGATTGTAGAAAATACATCTGGAAAAACTCTGCTCCTGTGATCTTTTAGGAATACCAAACCAACAGGAGCAGATTTCCTCCATCATGAGCTAGAGAGAGAGACGCTGAAATTCAAAGAGGATGTGTGTGCGCACGTGTGTGTGTGTGTGTGCGTGTGCGTTCCTCCTCAGGCTGAGAAAATTGATGATCGCACTCCAGCTATTAGATGTTGAACGGCCTTGATTACGAACGACACTGTGAGGACGCTTCTCTGTCTAATTGTCTTTAGAGCAGAAAAGAAATAACATCAAAATCTTGATTGGGCATCTCCAGCTGTTATGTCGCAAATTCAAATACATGTACATTCACAGTGTCACGGCTAACATTTCTCATGCATACAAGGCATTTCGGTGTCTATTTCGGTAGCAGGTTGAATGCGTCAAGCGATCCTCCCCTGTCCGCTGCAGTTTCTAGAGGGCCTAACTCCGGTTCCTGCTGAACTGAGCCAGTGCTTGTTTTACATCTAACTGTTATCAGCTCAGTAGGCACAGGAGGTTGAGCCCAGATACCTGCACCGCCCCGTTTTCACCACAAGGGGAAGCAATTAACAGGTACGCAACCACAGGAGGACGTGCCTTTAAAGGAGGGCCGTGTTCATGTGTCTCCATCGCCTTTATCACCTTACACCTTAAATTGTTCTAAACCAGCTAATGCAAAAAAGAAAAAAAATGATGATGTTGTCTTTAAAATCCCACCTGAGGGATAAATAGGAGCTGGTAAGTGATTTTCCATTATTTCTGCCATTTAATTTACTCAGAATCAGTTAATTTGATGTTGTTTGTCAGCCTCAGCGTTACATTACCCTCGGGCCCATGCTCATGAAAATCATTGCTTTATTATCTCTTGTCTTGCTCTGAGAAAATTGTTTGGGTTCTGACGATTAAGCTTTCGTCTAACAAAAAAAAAACAATGTCAGTCATTATGCTGGAGCCAGTCTTATAGCTTAATGTTACCGGGATGAACACTGTGGTATAACAAAAATCATATAACAGTTATTTTTGACAGATATTGTGACAGTGATATGATTAATGACTTTTGTGGGTATTATTTCATTTTCACTATTAAAGTCACACTCTTTGATTTTGGTTATAAGGAACAACAGTGACCCCAGAATATAAGCTCCCCACCTACAGGGATTACTGTAACTGTAAATGAGGTAAAAAGAGCAGAGACAAAAAAGAGGGGCACCTGTTCTCAACTTCAAATCCAAAACAACATTTTTTATGTCTGTAGACCATGATTTGTTAGACATCTCTGTAGCACCGTAACACTTTGTTTATAAAGGTACTTTGTCACATATTTGAGCTTTACCTGCAATTTGGCTATTTGATAACATTTCAATGAACTGTCCAGCCATAATGCTCAGTTTGGAGTAACGTGTCACAGTTGACTAGTAATAAAACACAAACAGCTTCCGGTGTGAAAAGAAGTTAAAATAGCAAACAGAGTGGTAATATTTGATTCATTGTTACACATGTGGTACATTACAATACACAACACAGTCTACAGCAATATGAAACACTTGGAAACCTTTACATGACTGCACTCAGTGGATAATGTTGGCACTATTGTCTGGTCGAAAGACATTTTCAAAGGAAACCCCCTCCTTTTCCCCTCTCTGATACGGAGATGCACATGGGCACCTGCATATGCACTCACACACACACACACACACACACACACACACACACACACACACACACACAGTCCTTCCTTTCCCTATATGGCCACCCAGACAGTAAATGAGCTCAGGGTTCACAGTTGCATTGCTACTTGTTTTCCCGATGGGACATTTCCTGGACTTCCTTCCTGTATGAGTAAGCCCTCCCTGCGCTGCCTCTTGCCCTCCCTTCTTACCCGTCTCTGTCTTCCTCCCATTCCCTCTGCTTCTCTGTATGAGCTGACATGCTGCTGCTTCTCCTCCACTACTGCCGGGGAAAGAAAGAAGAAAATTATCTCCACAAACGCCTTTGAGCCTTTGAAATTTAAGATATAGATGACACAATTTGACATTACTGACCTGTATGAAAACATGTCATTATACTTTAAATGTCAGCTACTATCTTAGAGTGCTTACAATGCTCTGTGGCTCACTTGAACTTTCCTATATGCCAGCTATTTCAGCAATACGTCCCCTATAGACTGTCTCTACAAAGTTCACAGCACTGCAATAAGCCATTTTGTCTCATATTTAGTCTTAAAATCTTGTTTTTCTTAAAACAAGTGAAAAAAAAAAAAACTGACAGTAGGATGAGATAATCCCACTTGTTTCCAATATAGTTTCACTTTGTTTCAGGAATTTTTCTGGGAACAAGAATAAATATGTTGGGGAAAATGGCAGAATAAGGCAGATCAGCTCACTAGGATCAAGAAAATAACACTTGATTCGTGAAAATTTGAGAAAAACAAGTTGATTAGCGCTGGAAACGTGGGATTATCTCATCCCACTGGCAGATTTCTTCACGTGTTTGAACAAAACAACAACATTTTAACACTGAATATCAGACTTAATGACTTGACAAGATGGGGATTTTTTTTTTTTTTTGCAGTGTGTGGGAGGATGAAAGTTATGTGCATAAACAAAGCATCAAATTTTCATGTTCATCCCCTTGAAATTAAGCTCCTCACACATTGCAGCGGCACATAACTTTATTAAACCCCCTGATTCCGTGTTGAGTTTTCACAGCTGTTGGTGCACGTCGGACAGGCGTGTGAGGAGCGGAACTTAGCCACTGTGAACACAGGCTTCCACTGAACTGTTCACGAAGCGAGCTAAGTCCTGCACCTCTGGACGGAGCTCGGCACCTCCATGGGCGGCGGTGACTCCCTTCCTCTTTCTTCTATTCGCCATGTTTGATGCAGACCTGAGCGGCGATCTCTGATCATGTTGCTCCAGTGTTTTGCTGAGCAGTCATCAGGTATTGGAAACTGGCGTGGCTTTCAGCTGTAGCTGGTTGGAAATCCCTGGCAATGTGATTTATATTACATCACAACCAAATCACTCTGCCAGGAATCCCTCCAGCTAAACTATCTGTTCAGGATCCTGTTTGAGGAGACGGAGAGAGGAGGGAGGAGAACACAGAGAATCATGTCCATACACAACATGTGAGGAGTAGAGAAAGATACACGTGGTGGCGCGAGACAGACTGATGGACAGAGTGAGAGAAGGGGCGAGAGAGGTAGAGGGTGGCGACGACACACACACACACACACACACAGAGAGAGAGAGAGAGAGAGAGAGAGAGAGAGAGAGAGAGAGAGAGAGAGAGAACAGGAGAGAGAAGAGCAGACTGCAGGTGTCTATCTGAGCACACATCAGCGTGGTGGAGCACATTCACTCCCTCATCACTGTGTAATTATGGGAGAACACACACCCAGACGCCCCCTCCACACACACACACACACACACACACACACACTTAAATGTTAAGGCATACACGCAGCAGGAATTGGTGGAATCTTTTTTTCACTGATGCACCTGGACAAACAGGATGGCATTTAAGACTAAGCTGTTGTTGTTGTGTGTGTGCATGTGCGTGTGTGTGTGTGTGTGTGTGTGTGTGTGTGTGTGTGTGTGTGTGTGTGTGTGTGCACGTGCATGAGCATTTTTGAGTGCGTGTGAGCAATCACTTGTGTCTGCACGCATGAGTGTGTGTTTTGAAGTGCTGCAGCGCTGTGATGGTTACAGGTACAGCTGTGAGAAATGTGGAAATCTATTTGCATAAAGGGGATTTCCATAATATTGAGGTTGCTCAGGGGGTGAACAGTGTTTGTTTTTAGCGAGCTCATGTTATCTAATGTTTTGTAACCTCAACCTTGACCTTTCCAGACCTTATGCATTACAGCAAATCTTTCCCTCATGGTAACCATAACCTTTTCCTAACCTTAACCAAGTATTTTTAGTAACTGGCGAGCTCGGTCGTATTAGAGGGTTGGAACAATGAGGTTGTCTGGACTGGATGACTTGTTGAATACAGAATATGTTCATTCTAATCCTCAGATATGAAACATATTTGATTTTGGCACGTTTTTATATATGTCTAACATATAACAACATTGTTTTCATATATGCACACATATGTTACATGTGTTCAACATATGTGGGCTACATCTATTCATATCCAGAGGGGGTACATACTGTATGTTTGGCTCATATATGGCTGTACCTGCAACATATAAGAAAACATTTCTCTGCTATAGGGGCATATATTTTCATTAATGCTAGATTTCCATTCAAGTGAGCTCCACACAAAGCAACCACACAATCGTTAAACCAAAAGCAGAGTTAATTTGGTCACAAGTCACCATAATGCCTACCCTGTCTTGTTCCTGAAGACATACAACGCTAGAATGTAGCTGCTATATCAAATGACTAAACAATTCCAACGTAATACAAAACACACAGACTGCCACAAAAAGCTTTTCCACAATTAGCTGTCTCCAGCGAGCCTGCGTCTCTGTTATGAGTAAGACACGGATTTGTCAGGGAAATCTACAGCAGTGTGCCTAATGAAAAGGCCTGTCTTTTCGTAACAATGTGTTACACTGTAGCACAATAATGGTGTTTCAACAGTGTGTCCCAATATAGTTGCAAAATCACATCCCCGCCGCCTCCTCCTTTCTTCTGTTAATTGGAAAAGGAGGGTTTGGTTGTCATTTTACTTATTATCACAATAGGGCAGAAAAGAGGAAAATCTGCTCGTGTCAGACAATGGATTGCTTTTCTTTCAGTGGCTTTGTTGATAATAATTTGAACGTCAAACCGCTCTGGATAATGGACTCCTTTTAAAGCGGATTTACTGGTGTGAGCTCGTCATTACTTGATGGTTAATCTTTGTTGCTGAACCCCATGAGCTGTCCCAGTGCCTCCTCCATCTCCCTTTGCACCTTTCTTATTTTCCCTACATGCTCTCTCAACTACTCTATGACCTGATGGGAAAAAAAGTGGAGGTGAAGCAGGGCTGACCCACAGCAGTTTTCTTCTGCACCTTGAAAAATAGCAGGAAAATCAAAATGCTTTGAATCAATGGAAGACTCACGGATTCTTGTTTATTTGCAACCATGTATGTAAATGCACAGGTGCAAATATGCTATTAGTATTTCTGCAATAAAGAAGTATGTGTTAGTCAGCTTTCAGTGGCAAAATGACAAAACCTCTGCCATGCTTAACCCTGTTGATCACCATGTTTTATATGTAAAAACAATTTTGCTGATCAGAAAACAAACATATGCCTCTTCCTAAAAAAAAAAAAAAAAATCATGCATCTCCACCAAGAGGATGGTGGAAGGCGGATGGTGATGTTAGTCAGCATAATACTCTCAAATCCAGAGTTATAAAAAGATCTTGCTCCCCTGATTTTGTGTTCCAAAAACAGGAGTTGAGGGGTGAACACGGCTGGCCTTTCCAAATATTTATCTCAACACAGTGCTTGGTAGAACAGGAAATATGAGCGACCGATCCAGAATAAACAGCAGCCTTCCTGTACCGTTGACAACCATATGCGTGCTGTTTCTGCCGCTGTTGGCCAGAGCTCCTTCAATTAATAATGTAAATCCATTCATTCACTTCAGGAGCTGGCTTTAATCTACGTGAACGGCGAGTTGGGTGGTAGGGGCTTTGGAAAATGATCCATCTGAAGCCGTAATTTGAGACGGCTTGAGGCTAGAAACACAGATACGCATAGTTTTCATTTGCTTCCGACACATTACATAAAAGTGATGTGTGTTTGCTTGGACAGCCGGTGAACAATCAGGTCAGCAAAGCCGCCTCTTCGTTTTAAAACTATGGTGAAGCTCACTGGTCTGTCCGCACCAAAATTCATTAACAAAACATACAATTTGGAGTGAGACTGAAGTAGCAGAATCACCTGCAAACTTTTATTGCATATCCTTGGAGAACCTTGTTATCATGAGTTTTTTTTTTTTTTTTTTTTTTTTTGGTTTGTTTTTTTTGTGGTGCAATTTGAAAGCTGCAGTAGTTCACCACCCTGCCTCATAGTTTCTGATCCTCTGTCACTTCTGTCTGGATTCACAGCTGGCTGACAATAATAGCCCCGAGCTAGTCTGTTTCTGTGCTTGGCTGTGACAGCTAGTCATGGTAACTCAATAGCTTGGTGTTGTCTGCCTGTCTCCATCCGTATTTCCCTCTCTCCCTCTGTGTGTGTGTGTGTGTGTGTGTGTGTGTGTGTGCAAACAGCCAGATCACTATGCTGTTTCTGTATACTGATCTGCAGTGGCACAACATGGCAGCAAATGCATTAATACTGGTAGGGAAACCTGTGCACACTCCTTTTGAGAGTGTTAATCTGTAGGCAGAGCTCCCAAGTTTTTTTTTTTTTTTTTTTTTTTTTTTTTTTTTGGGTCACCAAAATAACCAGAGAGGCTACACCCACAGACAACGAGACACATGAGACACATCTATCTGAAACCACAATTTTACTAAGGGTGAAAAAAAAAAAAAAACTTCCAGTTGCCCTTGATTTTGCCCTCAAAGGGTCGATCACATGTTTAAAAAAAAAAAAAAAAAAAAAAAAAAAAAAACAGCCACATGACAACAACAAAATGAAGACTTACAGTAACACCAGTATAGTGCTTGTTCACTCCTTGCCTGGGTCTTCCTCTTGGCTGTGGCTGCTTGACAGCTAAATGAGCAACAATTGAACTGGCCGAGCTCCAGACCGCCTGAGCTACTCAATAACAGCAGGAAGTACATGACTAATGCCCTCCACTCACACTCCACTTTCTTTTTTTCTGTTGTTTCTCACTTTCTGTCCGTCATTTCCACAGCATCTCTTACTGTTGCTCCTCTGTCTGTCTCTTTCACTGTCTCTCTGTCTCTCTCACTCTCTCTCTCTCTCCACACCTGAGTCTGAATGGGTGAAGGTTGTCCATCCAAACACATGAAAATGATTTCATGTGGAAACAGATGAAAGATAGAAGAGAACAGACTGCAGGATTCAAGATAAATTAGGGTCATATGTCTCGCAGCAGATGTACAGAATGGCAGGATCGTGGACCAGAAAATTGGATTTGCCTTTGGCTTCATTAAGAGGAAACAACACACTTAATAAATCATCTGCCAGTCATCTCAGGCTGAAGAGAGAATTTTTATGACAATTGCAAGCATTTTTTTGCGTGAAAATCTGCATCAGTTATGGACCAAAAAGAAGGAGAAGAAGAAAAAAAAAAAGAAATCCACATCTGTCTAACAGCCCACTTGCAAGCTGTGATTCATGAGGTCAGGCCTCTGCACCCTAAACATTTACCATGCCTGTCTTGTTCGCCAAAGTGCCTCAAAAAAAAAAAAAAAGGCTTGGCAGCGAATGGGACACAGCCTGACACACATCTCCTGGGCAATCTCAGCAGAAACCCCTTACTGAATCGCTATATCAGCAAGCACGATCTTGTTCTTGAAAATGACAGGTATAAAGTTGGTGGAAAATTGCCCTCTCCTGCCATCCCTCTATTTGGCAGATAAATGTCTGTGCAACATAGGGTGCTGCAGTGGCCTGCCCTAAATCACTTCCATTCCCGAGGCACCCAAATATTGGCAGCAGCCGCCCTTTCTGCACTCAACACATAGATTGGCCTCATGTATGGCAGTCCTCTCCGTCTGCCAAACAATCACTGGAGTTTCAGCCTGCTAAGCTTACCTTTCACTCTCTAGAGACCTGCCAGCCAGGGCCTTTCTCTTGTGATTATCCCCTGTTGATTTCAACAGCCTCAGCTGTGCTGTATTTTGGCTAGTCACATCTTCTGGGCGCAGACCAGTGCATACATGATTGGCTGGGGTTCTGTCTGGGGTTTGTGAATGATTGGTTTACACAGCTTGCCTGCAGCAGATTTCACAAACCTGCTGTAAAACCGACCGCTGGATGCTGATCACTCTTGCCACTTCATGCTTAATGCTCAAGGTTTGGATATTGACTTTAGGGGCTGATGCCTTTTCAGCACCATAAAGGAATAATCCATCAGAATCATTAGTCTAGCTCCATCACAGTGAAAAAATAAACCTTATAGCAACTGCAAAGCTGTCTTATTTACACAATGTATCATGTGTATTTAAAGTACTCATCTTGGAATAAAACAAACAAAAAAAAAAAAACAAGAAAAAATAGAGTTGCTTTAGGATAGGTTAATTTGTACTGGATCTTCCTAAACCTTCAGTGGTGTGTGGATCACTGCGATAGACGAACGGATAAATGCTGTAAGGTTTATTTTTTTCACTTTTACGGACCTAGGCTAATGACTCCCGTAGACTTCAAGTCTTCATGCTAAGCTAACAAGAAATGCTACCCACAGGAACCAGACCAATGAGTGTTCAGAGTTGAAAATGGCATCGAACATCTAGTCTCAGTCTGGGTAAGTCTGAAAAAGGGTGTTTTGGTATTTTGCCCAAAGCGTTGGAGTATTCCTTTAAGGTGGGGTCACTCCAGGTCGTTGAGTGGCTCAAGCGGTGATGTCCCCCCTATAGTATCCGTGTCGGGGTGGGAAGCCCATGGCAGACAAAGGAGGCATTGCATTTCTTGCAAATGTGTAGGAGGGTTTCCCAAGCTGATGTAAGCTGGCTTTGTGCCCGTGGCATGTTCTGTAGAGGGGGGCAGAGTGACAGACAGGAAGACGGGCAGAGAGAGAGCGAGAGAGAGGGAGAGAGAGGCAGAGAGAGAGAGAGGGACGGAAAGAAAGACACAGAGAAGCAAGAGGAAAAGAGAGAAAGGCAGACGCAGGAAGAGGGAAGGGAGGGTCGTTGGAGAGAGGAGACATGACGTATGGCCAGACAGTGAGAACTTCAGCGGGAGAAAACAGAAGGGCCTCAGAGACAGAGAGATTGCACACCAGATAGCCAGTAGCAGCTCTTCATGGCCAAGAGCAGATTTCTAGGACCAATGTTAACTCAGCATTCAGAGCTAGGGGGGAAAAAAAAGGACAACCCCGTCATCTCCAACTATTTCTTTACCAACAAACAAATCCTTTTAGTAAAATGAAGCAAATAGAATCAGTTATGTTTGGATTGAAATACAGCGGCATGCAGTACACAAAAGAGCTCTACGAAAGCAGCCACACCAAAGACCTAGATCCTGAATTTGTTTGTTATCTATCTATCTATCTATCTATCTATCTATCTATCTATCTATCTATCTATCTAAGGTAAGATACATGCCATCTATTAACCATGATTTTAACGGACTTCTCTCTCTATCCAGTCTGAACCTGTTAGAAACATTAGCAGGTGATCCAAATTTATGTTTTTGTTTAATCCATGGGTTCAGTGATCATGATGAGGGTATTTGGAGCTACTCTATAATAAGCTGTGAAAATTCATAAGCTCTGGTTTCCTGTATGCGATCAAGGATCAACAAAACTGCTATTCATTTATTATATCGTGCTTTAGTCTATCTAATTTTTTTTCATGGTGGTACGTTTAGCCCAAATATGAACCATCTGACAGACTTTGACAAACAATAAATCTGGCAATTATAAGGATATTTCAGTAGAACAAGTAACTGGAAACATTCGCTCGAGACTGCACGCTGGGTAGGAGAATCATTTTCCTTTCCGTGTTTATCAGTGATTAAATAAATCAAAAGTTAAAAGAGTAGACATAATAGGCGGATATCTCATTATTTTTGTACCCCAAATGGAACATATTGATTTCATAATTAAATACATGTTTAACAGCTCCACTGGCACTCGTTTGGCCTCACAATGTCCAAACAGAACCTTGTATATGTTTTTTTTCCACATTAGGTCTCCATCAACAACATATGTGTAAGACAAAAAATAAATAAATAAATAAACCAAAGGTATTAATTACAGATCATAGGATGGTTTACATTTGCCTGCGAAAGAAATCAACAAAAAAATAATTATGTTGAGGTTTGGTCGCCCGTGCCAAATCACTTCCACAGAACCTCCTCGCTCACTAAATCTCTTACAGACCAGCGTCCCAGCAAATCTGAAGGCAAAACAGCCCTTAAGGAGCCCTTAACTTTATTTACCTCTCAACATGGTACCGGGGGAACATAAGCCCTCCCAGCTTTTTAAAGCGCCCTCTGTGGACTCACAGTCTTGGCTCAAGTCAGGACTGGAGGACCAAATTAATGCTCTGGGTGCCTGGGACCAAACTGACCCTTAAACTGTGCAGGTCCACCTCAGCAAAGGAGGGCAGTCGAAAATACTGAACAACCACACTGGCCTCAGCCTTTCACCTCTCTCTCTCTCTCTCTCTCTCTCTCTCTCTCTCTCTCTCCCTGTCTTTTTTGGCCTCTGCTGGGGTCTCTATATCTAACTTGCCAACACATGCTGCTTCAAAAATCAATAAATAATTAAATAAATAAAAAAAAAAAAAAATTCACAGAGAGGAAAGACAGCAACTCTCCAAAAGCTTCATACATACTCTTGTTTACTATCAATTCAAAAGTGACATTTTTTAACATGTTCATTTTGTGCAAAAAACATTTCAGAATTTGCTGATTTAGGGGCTGAAAAAATCTGATAAAGCATAATAAGTGTTTGATTTTTGCTTATTTGTAATAATTGGGTTTAAAATAGGTTAAGTGTTAATCGTCTTAAGTGTCGGCTGAATTGTATGGAATTATTACATTGCATGAGCAATATAATGCAGGAATTCAAATGCAGTTTTGTTGTTTGGTTGGAGGACTGTAGCAGTTGCCTCTGTTAGTGTGTTAGTTGGTCAGGAAGGAGATGAAATGAGTTTGTTTTTATTGGGTGTTAAAAGCGCTGACCACAAAGACCTTGATTGAAAACACACACATTCACATGCATAATGTACATAACCCTGCACACACACACACACACACACACACACACGCACACACGCACGCACACACAGACACACACACACTTTCTCTCTCTCTCTTAGACAGACACCCAGTGCAGATCGGAGGCAGAGTCCCACGTTGCCAAAACAGAAATAATTCATGAGGAGGTGATGACTGCAGGCAGTTGACCTGCAGCACGCATGCAGTCCACCTTGACGAAAACTCGACACGAGACGAACTTTGAGCCAAGCAGCTGTAATCATACTTTCCCACACATAAATGAAGGTATAGGCAGAATTGGGGGAGTTTACGGGGCTTGGAAAAATGCAATAAAAAGCCTTTCTGTGAATGCAGCCATCTGTGGAACTTTAAAAGAACTTCCTGTAAACAAGACGGAGGAGAACAAATCCTCTCACTCTTCCAACACTCAATCTCTGCCTGGAATTAGCCTTTCATCTTTGTTGTGTTTATTTTCTCTCTCTTTTTTTCATTTGCTTTGCCTCAGCCCCGTTTTTTTGACTCTCATCTCACTTTCCCTCGGCCTGTCCCTCCATGCCACTTTACCCTCCCGCTCTGTGTCTCTGTTGCTCTCCTTTCCCTGCTTTCTCTTTCTTCCCTCCCTGACTTGTCCTCGGTGCACTTTGCTGACACAAATTTCTTGTTTTGATTAGTGGTGTTGAAATACAACAGAAACATTGTCTCTACATGGACAGCTATGTATTCAAATCCAATTAAAAAGAAAAAAAAAATAAAATCCAAGTGGCACTGAAAGTCTTTTTTTCCATTAAGTTACTGCCCTTATAGAAATGAGGTTTTGATAATCAAAGGTAAAGTGGTGAATTTTTTTAATGGCATGTTTTAACAAATGTTACAAAAAGAATGTTAAAGCCTAGCATATTGTAATTTTACTACATTATACTATATATATATTATACTACCCAAAATTCTTTTTGAATGTTAATGGTAAGTAAATAATAATAATAATAATAAAAAAACAGATTAGGTGAGAGATGTTTGTGCTCTCAGTGATATCAGGTTTGTCACATGTGTGGGTTTAACAATCTGACACAAATTAATCCAACAATTTGCACACTAATAATGAAAAAATCCAGAACAGGTCCACTGTTCATGAAAAACAGTTCACATTCAACAGCAAAAGATACAAAAGCTGGATTTCCCCCCTTTTTCTGTCTGTGTGTAAGTTCTTTGATGTGATTTCACTGCAAATTTTGGAACCAAATTTTAGAAATTTTAGATAACCTGCATGAACAGTAGAACAATCCCATCACTCCTGCAGGCTGTTCCGCACGTGAATTTGAAGAGCACTTATGAAAGTTACTTTGCCCGATATCAGTCATGTGCAGCGAATATGAGGGTTATGTCAGTGAAACTGAATGATCCAGGCCTGCACACCGTCCTCTGTGTGTGTGTGTGTGTGTGTGTGTGTGTGTGTGTGTGTGTGTGTGTGTGTGTGTCGGTGCAGCTCTGATGTGCTGAGCTCTGTTAGAGCCACAGGTGAACCTGCACATTCACACATAAATTGCAGCACAGGCCAGTAAACCCAAATTAACTCAAGTTAAATTATACCCAATGTTAGTCTGGTCATAAATGGAAAATAAGCACCAAAAAAAATTAATTTAATTAAATTTTTTAAAAAAAGAAGAAATGTATTTATTCATTTATAACTGTATTAGTTAATTAATTAATTTCTTTAGTTATTTATTACATAGCTATTTTTGTGAATAATAATAATAAATACATTTTAATAATAATATTTAATAAACCTGATATTATTTGTTAAATTATATACAAACATACACTATTTATAAATTTTGTAATATTTTAATTCAGCTCAATTAGTTAGGTAATGATTATGAGTATAATAATGTGTATTATTACCACTGATCAGTATTTATCCACAACCATGTCACAGTTGGCGGCATGACGGGACAAAGAAATCTCTGTACTGTTTCTGTACTGTAATAGTGAGTAGTGGCTAAAAAAAAATTAAAAGTGCATTGCTTTAAAAAAAAAAAAAAAAAAAAGAACAAAGAACAAATCCAACAAAGTAAAGGTCAAGTGTGCCACAAAAATCTGCAAATAAATAAATAAATAAATAAATATATGGAACAGAATTAAGTCATTAGTGGGCAGCAGGTGGGCTTTGCATACAACATATTTCAGTGTCAAAAGGGCTTCTTCATGGTGACAGGCTACCGCTCCTGCCTGGCCTCTGCTCAGTGCTGCAGTTCGTCAGTGAAATTAAATCAACTCTGGCCTCTGTCTCCAAACACTCCCACTGACATACAGACCGTGGCAGGTGTGTTACAGTTTGATTTCCACTGAGGAACCCCAGGTCTGCACGGCCACAGCCAACTGGACAGAGAGTCAACTGGGAGGGTCCACATCTGTGTGTGTGTGTGTGTGTGTGTGTGTGTGTGTGTGTGTGTGTGTGTGTGTGTGTGTGTGTGTGTGTTCATCTGTCTAATCACCAAGTGATGTCAGGTGGAAAAGCCTGGTTATTTCCTCCATCTGTACCAACATTTAATGTATGGAGAGAGAGAGAGAGAGAGAGAGAGAGAGCGAGGCCAGATGGTCTGAGTTTCATATTCTCTTGACCAATGCTGTGTGTATTTGTACAGTAAATGAGTAAAAAAGACACCCTTTACAGTTAAACAAGCCTGATCCTCAGTGGCTCGGAGCACAGCGGCCTCTGAGAGCAGAGCTGATCACAGACACTGATTCTGACGGAAAGTGAAGCCAAGCATTGGAAAGAGGACGAAAGAGGAGGGGTCAAATACGCAATGAATGGAGAAGCTGTTTGCATTCAAATAATTACACACAATGGAAAAATTGCAGTGTTAGCGCCATTAAAGCTAATGTTTAAGGCTTACACTTGGGGGATGTATTAGGTACAATGTAACTTAACAAAGTACTAAAGTGCACAATAATTACCATGACGCATTTCAAATAAAGAGCCGTTCACATGAAACCCGCGCTAGAAAATGTTTCAGCAGCCATAAAATGGAGATAGCGCATCATTGTGCATCTGAAACCCATCACTCCAAGTTATATGGAAAGTACAGACGATTTGCAGATTTAATAAATATTTTCTGATCTAGTAATAAAGGTCAAATAGGCCTTTCTCATGCACAGGCCGGATATCATGAGTTCGTATCTGTATGTACACCTAAGATTCAATGTCAAATTAGCAACATCCACAGGGAAACCACTAGTATTTACCGATATTTACAGTTTTTTAAAAATTGTGGCCACCATATTATGTTCTTTGTTAGGATCAAACTTTAATTTATAGTGTGCAATGAGCTGAAACCTTGATCCCACACAGATGTTCAAAATGGTGTCTCATGGCCATCCTGATGAAGTTAGCCATATCGTCACCAAACAAATAGCACAAACCAACAAATAAGTAAATTAATAAATGAATAAACTGAGCAACAAACCACAAATACTAAATAAATACATAGATAAGCAAACATATTAAGGTTTTCATATCTCATAATTGTAAATTATGAAATATGTGGGGAAAAAAACGTGTATTAAGAATTCTTATGTTTTTACAGAGGTGTCTGTGCTTCAATGCAGAATCACAAACAGGAATCAGTGAATAATTACACTGTACAAAAGTCCACAAAACGTCTTGGAGCCAAGGTCTACATAAGGGAGGCGCACTGACTCCAGTAAATCCAGTACATATAATGACAAACTTCATCCGGCACAACTTTCCAGAACATATAATGACTATATGAACTCTGTCTCTGTCATTTCCACCTTTACAAGTGCCGCCACACGCAAACTAGTGACTTCTGAAACTTCAGCCGATGCAGAGAATTAGAAATGGCTCTTATACTCACACCAAATGAACTTTCAGGGGTCTGTAAGTGGAGATTGTTAAAAGCCTGTTTATGCCCAGATTGAACAGATCCAAACGTGACAGAGTGCAGCCTGAAGGCAGCACAGCGCAGGTCATGTCGAACATGTTGCCTCCAAAAGTGTCCAAGCTGCAAGTCCAAGCTCAGACTGTGCTCCGAGCACTTTGCTCCACCTCCTCCTAACTCTCTTTAAGTTAAAGGGTGTGGACTCAGTCAAAGCGATGACTCCACAGAGCCTACATCATTCACAGAAGTTTAGCTTTTGAAAGACCACACCCAGTAACAAGCACAGAGCGAGAGAGGGGGAGAGAGAGGGAGAGAGAGAGAGAGAGAACAGGAGGGGAAACACTGGCGTTTTCCTTAAATAACAACAGAGGAGGAGTGAGGAAACTTCTGGTTTCAGGCTCACCCAGAGCCTTGAAATAACCAGGCAGTAGGCTATGTTATGAAAAGAAAATTATGACGCAGAGCAGCGGTCATTTTCAGGATGTTTATGTTATTTGGCAGGAGCTCTGTACTTATAAGATGGCAGTAGGCGTACGGTGGGCCCTGACATTAAACACTGGATTACCCTGATCAAAGGGATTAGTTTGCGACTGTGTTTGTGCGTCCACGCCCCCGCACACACTCCTGTGTACGTGCATGCATGTGCATCCGGGCGCTTGTGCATTTGTGCACGTGTATACATTTATGTGTGTTTGTGTAAGCAGCGCGGGCCTATAGTTTGGGGTTCCCTGCGCCTCCTCATTGATGGCTAACAGCTGCCATCTCTTTCCTGTCTGAGTGGGTATACAGTCCATGCTATAATGCAGTAATCATACAGTATGCCTACATCTGGTTGGCGTTAACAAAACACGTGCAATCCCATAGCAATTCCCTTTGCCCTGCCGTTCATTTGATCTCATTTTATTATAACATAACATATGCCATTTGGTGGCCGCTTTCATCTGAAGGGTTTAACAATACCATGAGTGCACAGCGGTCCAGAGGGAATCAAACTCCTATTCTTGGCTATGTCAGCGTACTTCTACCCTTTCAACATGTTTTGGATCTTGATCAGTTTCATAGCTATGGATTTAGCCTGGTAGTCTGACCCTGTGTTATTTTTTAAGGGCAAATCCACATTGAATACTCACTCTAATCGGATCCAATCTAATAAGGTTGACTCCATGCGCTGGAAACAAACACCGCAGCTTCTTTAAGCTCGAATATATCGATAAAGTCGCTCTGAACCAATGCTAATCCTGAACTGTTTTATATTTCCCTTCCAGGGGATAACTCAGGCTTCTGTTAATAATAAAATCATGGCAAAGTTCATCCTTGCTGCACTTCCAGCAAAAGGCTAATCATTCATAAGAATGGCCGCCGAAACCAGAGGTAGCATCTGGAAAATTGCCAATCCAGGCCATGTTTGTCCATTAGTTTCTATTTACGGCCAAATATTATGTTGCTAGGGAACAGCCAGCTCTATCAAAGTTATCAAATTAACATTAACAGCTCAGCTAGTGACAGTGATGCATATTCTGAATCTCATCATTTCCCTCTTGCAGGGCGCAGGGATGATGACGCATAAAGGAGCATACAGAGATGTTCCAGGGCAACAAGCGAGCGCTGCCTCTGCCTACGCAGCCGGCCAGAAGTTCACTCAAATTGTTGAATTGGAATTTACCACCAATGATAGCAAAGCCACACCAGCTCCAATAAATGGTGTTTATTTGTCTGGCCAGTGTAATTTACTGTGACTAAACGGATGCCGAAATATTGACAAACCCTTTGCAAGAAGCCTTATAAAATGTTATCTGACAAAGGAGGGCTCCAGAAACAAACTATAAAAAAAAGTCTTATTTGGTCTGGCCAGCTGCCCAGACGGCAAGTGAAAACAAAGGCTGCCTGCACACACTATCAGTGACAGGAGATACCAGACATGCAGGCCCATCAGGAACACTTTCACCTGTATCTCTGAGCAAGGAAAACCCGGGAGAAGACTGTGTGTGTGTGTGTGTGTGTGTGTGTGTGCGTGCGTGCGTGTGTGTGTGTGTGTGAAAGAGAGGGAGCATAAGCAAAGTGGGAGTAAACGTTTCCTTGTATGTCTATGTCTGACTGTGCATGGCCGTACATGTGCACACACATTTTTGCATTAAAAATATGTGTGAGAAATTTGTATGCCTACACTGTGTGTGTGTGTGTGTGTGTGTGTGTGTGTTCATTCCTCTGTGTGTATGAATGAGTCATCCTGGAGTGGCCCCACCCTACGTGGGCGGTTGATTTGGCGGGGCGGGAGTATTTGGCCTCTGTCAGTCTGCCTGTCCCAGAAAGAACTACTCACATAACTGGCCTCTTTGTTCCAAATGTCACTCCTCTCAAATGAAGAGATGGGATCTCATCTCACCCTCTCTCGCTCTTTCTTCCTGTCTCTCTCTCTCTCTCTGTCGCTGTGTGCTGCCGTAATGAAGTCCACCACCACACACAATACGACTGCCCACCGCTAAAAGAACAGCACAGTGGGGGTACTGCAGATGCATTCAGTAAAATTACACTATCAGGGCGTTTTTTGTTGTCGACCTTGAAATAAAACAGGCTGAAGTCTTGTCTTGGGATTTTATTTAGCGTCACAGCTTTTTTTTTCTTTTTTTGAGTCCAGACACATTATTGCTGTCCGCCTGTGCAACATGCTGGCTGTGTTAAATTAAAAAAAGAGGGAAAACATTGGTGTTACTTAGTTTCTGCTCTATTTAAATATCTACATTTGTGGCATTATGTCCTGTAATGTCTTCAGTTAACATTTTGTCAAACCTCTGTGTGTATAAATTGCTAATTGAAAGTGTGTTTTCATGCCTCAGCTTTGAAGTTGATTTTCAGCTGGTTCTGACTCGGTTTGGAAAATATCAAATGAAACAGAAGTCGGTTGTATCAGTTTCAAAAAGGCACACTCATGGTTATACAATACTCTATTACACTCTGTCTCAGTCACAATATGACATATAGGCGCTGTGGTGGCAATTGAAAAGCTAATAGCGACGCTAGACTGCATCGTAAATCAGTAGTAATTAGACTGACAGTGTGGTATGTTCCTTTGTGACTGGCTCAAAAGAGGCACATACTCCCTGTTCACCTCGGGACACTCTTCATCACGCCGAGGACGCATGTGCTTTCATCACAGGGACGATGTCTGGTCATTTCCCACATGAGAAAACTAAATTTCTACCAGTCAGTTAAATCAAATTAAATGATTCAGATTTTTTTTGTGAGTGATTTTTGCTTTTTAAATAAAGACTGGATAGATAAGTATCCACATAAAGAAGAGGGCATCAATTTTAAGTCATGACCATGTAAAATTCAACTTTATTTTCCATTTAATTTTATGGACGACAGCTGGTGGAAACATTTTGCTTTGGTTTGCGTGATAGTTTAAAATATTAGCTATTGTGTGAAAGACTTAAACCGGAAAATACATAAGTCTTTCCCCTAGTTTACCACCGACTATAGCATGAGACAGTGGATGGAGGTAGCTGTCAATCATCTTGGTACACAGGTAGGAACATTTCTCATTAATAAACCCATTTTGTCCAAAAAGTTACATGAATTTACACAAACCTGTCAAACCTGAATTTACACAAACCGGTCAAACCTAACTAACAAGAAATGTCATGATTGTAGCAAAGAATTCCACACCGTGTCGCCAGTTTCCATGGTAACCAAACTTTTTAACATTAGCTACCTTACTGACAGCTGACTTGCTGACTGTAGTGCCAGTATTGCTACCTCAGTGTAGGAGGCCTCCAATGTGTACCTTCCTGAACGAGACAGGCCTTCAACTTAAAAAAACCCTGCTTCCAACCTACACTACCTAAACAGGAGGATTGCTTACGGTTGATAAGAGCCGCAGTTTACAACCTGATGTTAACAATCTGACACAATTTTACAAAACACAACTGGTGGCCTGTCATTCACACAGATGTGTTTATTACGCTATGACTGATATAGGTATTAACTTTACTGGAAGAGTGAAAAAGCCCAAGAGCTGTGACAAAAATCATTTAAAAATATCTTTAGGCCTAATCGTGGAGCATGCATGGAAAAACATTAGTGCAATTAATTAGACCTTTCAAAGTTAACATGTTAACCCATGCAGTTAATCTGAGGACCTTAAAGCGTTAATAAAAAATTAACGCCAATTGTAATAAACTGAACTTTGACCCACTCTTGACCCTTAATGCCACCCCCCTCGAAAAAAAGCACTACACAGCAGTGAAAGCATAAGCAAAGCAAGTAATTTCATACATTTTCAGTGTATGATTAACCACAATTAATCCAACAATTTCCAAGTGATTAAAGTGGTTTTAAAAATGTATGACAGCCGTACAATTAACATGACAGGGGCCTTACTCTGCCTAGTAAAAGAAAAAAAAAAAAAGCAAAAATGTGAATCATTCTGGACCTGTGCTTTAAATTAAAGAGGCTCCCGTGGCCACGCTGTTGTGTGAATGACAAAACAAGACAGGTTAATGCTGAGAAATAACACTCACCGGTTAGCACTCGTATTTCTATTACAGTGGTCTGAATGGACACCCACTCGCAGTGTCAAGAGCAACTCCAAGCACTCCACCGTGCGTCAAACAGGCCCCCGGGCACTTGGCTCCGTTTGACCCTCCTGTCTGACTCATGAGAGTGTCTCTTCAGGCTGAATCTTAAAACAACAGTAGCTCTTCTTACAGCTGAATCCAGGCTGATTAACAACATCAAACTGTTCAACTAATTATCCGGGTGTTCCCTTCAAGCGACTGGGTGTCAAGTTGGCAGTGTCTGAAAAGACAACGAGGGTAATGATGGTGCTTACTGCAGCCATCAAGCGCAAAAAAAGGGCAGGAACACTTTGCTTTACTTTTTTTTTTTTTTTTTTTTTTTTTTTTTTTTTGCCCCACTCCAGTGCACAACAGGTTATGGTGCCGCTCACGTACTTCAAGATGGGGCTGTTTGGGCTGTCTGTGCTGACTCAGTAGATTTTGGAGCGTGAGAAAGAGAAGGACTCCTGAGCAAGCTGCAGACCTGGCATGGCCATTATCATCCTCTTTTACCATTAGTAGTTTCTGCAGCACCTTTCAAGAATGAAGTGTGCAAAGTGCCTCACAGTCAAAACGGAGAGAGAAAAAGAAATCAGAAATAAGATCACACAAAGAGAAGAAGACAGTGGCAGAAATAAAGAAAGAAGTGTGGCGATAGAACCATAGTGAAAGGGATCAGAAATGATAAACTATTGCTGTTACGTATTACCTGTGCATGTGTGTACCTCATTGGACGTCATTGGATGTTTTGTTGTGCTTTGCGTGATCTAGTCTCTACACATCAGACTGATTTAATAGCTGCTCCCCCCTCTCCCTCCCTCTGCACTGCTGCTTTTTCCACGCAGAGCATCGCAGTGTTCAAATTAGTAGGGCTGTTGGAGATGGACTACTAAATGTGGGTATCATCACGCTTCAAAGGCAACACCGCAGCTGCCAAACTGAGCTGAACTTCAAGTGGTGAACTCCAAAAGATGTCTGGATTTACATTGAGTCCATTTAGAAAAAAAAAACAGGCGGCTCCTGTCAAGGGATCTAAGGAGACTGTCCTCAAAAAAACACCCCATAGGTCGTTTGTACAGCAGCTGATTATGGCCAATAGCTATGTTTTTAAGTTAAGCAACGTCTTGTGAATTTTGCTCACTAACTAACCCACATTCCTCTGGGTTGTATTAGAGGGTTAGAACAAAAGACCTATGTGGTCGTATGGATTGGAGAGCTTGGATCTAAGACTGTACTCAGTGTCATAGGAAAACATGTCTATATTTCAGATTAATGATATAAATCAACTGGTGGAGGTACAGGTAGTCCAGCTGTATGTGTTTGTATTATTAGTATTATTAGTATTAGCATTAGTATTACACAGTGCCGAAAATAAAATTAGTTGAAGTTTGTCGCTACTCTCACAATATATCAAAAGCAGGAAATACTGGATAATATGAAGACAGGGCTGTATTTTATTTATTTATTATCATTAAATTTGTCACATATTACAGCTTAAACGAGCTGTCAGGAATATTGTGAGTTGTGGGGAACATAACAAGTCAGAGAGCTGAGATGATCACCCTTCTGAGCACTGCAGTAAAAGATAAAATTCATGTGTGTTGATATCAGTGCTGCCGTGGCTTTCACAAATGTTCTACAAAGCCTGAACAATCTGTTATACAAATATATTCTTCTATTTTTACCATCCATTTTGATAAGAAACCCAGTGATTGTTATTTTTTTCATTAGCCCCTAAGCAGGTTTGAGAGAGAAAAACCTGGAGACACACTGAACGAGGACAGTTGATGGATTGTGTATTCTCTCATGCCGAGCCTCAGTTTTAATGTTTGCTCATGCATGTTTTCAGAATGGGAAAGTGTTAAACCCCAGCCAAGCTCAATGCACTTTCTGATGCTGCTAGATTGCTGTTTTTCCAGTGTGTTGCAGTGGAAGTGTTGTATATGCTGTATTTATTTAACTTAGACTCATCCTGACTGCATTAGAAAAACTTTGTTGACTGCTTTCTGTGAAGTTTTTTTTTTTTGTGATGAAAACATTTAACCAGTGCATCAAAACTGCATGAAAAACTGGAGTATTTTGTAACACTACAATTAATAACCATGATTGATCACTTTCATCACAATATGTTTCAGTGTTCCAGGATCCACATGGAGACTTGTGCGCTCAGCTTGCAGCAAGATAAATGTACTTTGGATTAAGCGTGATCTCAGAATTAGACTGCTTTGGCTGCTCCCTTTTCTGCCGCACAGCTAGCTACTGTGGCAGCTGCAGTAATTTTGCAAAGGGGCCTCATGCATCAGCTAAACACCATGTGGTTCTGGCAAAGACACATTTTCCAAAGTGTCAATTCACAAAATGAAATCTTGAGCAGTAATAAAAAAGAAGAGAAAGAAATGTCCTCAGACACAAAACAAGCTGTTATGGGAGCAATGTGGCTCCAATTCATTCTGTTCCCAATTAAGGATTAATCTGTGCTGCTCTTGCTCTGATGTCCCCTTCTTTGAAGATTTGTCTTTGAGTCGAGCGGGTAACTATAGACCAGAGTGGCTGGCGAGCTGGGAGATCAAGCAAGCATGCTCCCACGTGGGCCTCGTACAGTAATTTCACTTTAATGCCAGCCATTAGGTTTCACTCACAAGCATCATGCCAGTAGGGTTGGCTAACATGCGCCAACATGATCCATTCAGCTTAATGAAACCAAGGATTCACCCCAGCAACTTTGAGTTTCAGTATAAGATGTTGCAAATGTGCACTCATGATTGTATTTGTACAGAGATTACCAAAAATATGCTCTGCTATTTTCTCTCCTCAGCATCGCAGGCTGTCATCCATCTGTTGTACATTCACTTTGACTAATTAGCCAGGGGTTTTTCATGCGCTTTCATAGCCGATCAGTGCCTTCACAACCAATATGGCTGCTGAAACAATGTCTGCATTAGAGACTCTGTTAGAAATCCTCATAGGAGTGAATGAATAACACTGCTGACAATGAGCAAAATTTCAATAAATGAAATAGATCAGGGCTGCACATTAAAATACTGAAACACACTGAAATCTTAGCAACACACACACACACACACACACACACACACACACACACACACACACACACACACACACACACACACACACACACACACACACACAAAATAGTTACTTTATTTTAGCTGTTCTCTGGTGCCAGAGAACATTAAGCTTCCCCAGTATTTAATGGTATGTGAATTGGCAAGGCAGAGGTCAAAATGTAAAATGCAAGACTCAAAGACAAACTGGCAATATGGAAACACTTACACAGAGGCAGGCGTGCTCCATCAGGCCTACGCTGTGTACACCCTCAGTGTGTGATGACAGCTCAATCTCACTGGTCAGACTTGGAGGCAAAGTATCTTCCTCTTGTGAATGGGATTGCATAAAAAATAATGATAATAAAAAAAATCAAGCATTTCAAAATGTTTAATATCATGGCAATAGGGTGCAAAAAAAAAAAACATTGTCTGACAATCATTCTTACTCACCAGTTGACCATGAAACAAGAGATAAATTTCATTTTTTTTTTCTAGATTTTTGTTTACTTTGTTGTAAGTAGACGGCTCTTTAATCAGTGTGATTTATTACAAAGAAAACACAGTTTGTCAGTAGAGCTGTAACCTAACATGCAGGGCTGTTTTTACAAACCATCTGTGGCGGTGTTAATGTAGTTACACGTATAAAGAAATTAGTGGATTCTGATGTGTGCAAACAATAATTTCTGTGTGTGCACATGGGTTAGACACCAGGTGAGAGACTCTTAGCATGTCTGACCTAATAAAAATGGATTCTGAAGAGTGGTAAGGGTAGAGTGCCAAATACAGTGGAGGACACTGCATGAATCTCTATATTATGTCTGTTACTTAGTCTCATATTCAGTCTTAAAATCCTGTTTTCTTAAAACAGTGGGATTAGCTAATCCCACTTGTTGCTGATACTTGCTTCAAGAATTTTCTTGAGTCAAATGTCATTTTATTGGTACTAGTGAGCTATTCTGCCTTATTCTTCTGTATTGCAGCATATTTATACCCAAATTAAATTCCTGTAATAAGTGAAACTGCAGCAAGTGGGATTACCAGATTTGCCACTGGCAGATTTTTTTTCACTTGATTTAAGAGAAATAAGATTTAAATCTGAATATTAAAGTAAATAACTTGTAAAGATGGAGAGTTTTCCAAAAAAATTTAATCATTTATTTATTGATTGGTCTATTAATTTCTATACTTTACATTTCTGAGTAATTTTAGCATTATGAATAAGAATATAGATATTTTAAACATTGCTTGGTGAGATAAAAAAAAAAAAAAAAAATGAGCGGGAAGCTCCAAGTAGAGTCATTCTTTGCCCGCCCTGACAAAACCTCTGGCGGCCTGTGACTCACCGGCCGCTCTTCCCCCCTGTGCAGGGGTGCAACCGCTTGCCAACATATCTCACCTGGGAGTCATGCACACATAGTACTCGTGTTTTGCCAGGATTTATAAGCCAAAAATCACAACTTGATTGTTTGATTTGCATATTCGGTCTTAACAGATCAAGTGCAAAACCCTAGAGAGCTGCACCTGTAAAGCTTTTGCACACAGATGCAATTAGTGTGCATCTTAGTAAATACAATCCCGAGTTTGTTTAGATTCTGTGGTATGTGTAATGTCCTTTATGAGCCACAGGGTTTTTTCTTTTTTTGGAGCTGTTTTCCTCCCTTATATGAAGCTAAAAGAAGGCTACATTCCTGTCTCTGGAGACAGGAATTGAAAACAATGCTTAAGTGACTCAGTCAAACAAGTTCAAACAATATGCTGATGACTCCTCGCTGTAAATCTGGTCTAATTTACCCCGACACACCCGGCAACTACTATGACTAATCCTTTACATTGTGTGCTCTACAAAAGAATGTGGCGGAAAATGCAAACAACATTATTCACATGAGGGTTCACGTCAAACTCGGGAGCAGTGGGTGCACGAGCGGCAGTGATAAGGGTCAGCGGCTGTCAAATTGGAACCATTCACACAGCAATACCACCAATGTCACTCTTGTTACTTGCTGACGGATCTGTATCAGGTTACTAATGTCCAGGTGACTAATTTTCTTAAAGACACAAGTTGTTTGACCCAGCTACTGAACAGTAGGTTTGAATTATGGCTTTTTTTTCTCAACCTCATGTCTCTGTCAATGTACTTTGGTCTAGATACCATCGCTTTGGACCATTAATGCATTATCGCTGATTCGAGATGAATGCCACATTAATCATTTTAGACGCTGATGTAAAATGTGCGTTATGGAAATTTATGACGACATTCTATCTGTATTTATCCTCACAACATGTGCCTCATGAATTAAAATAGACTGCCCTGCAGCCATATTTCTGGCATTCTCATGCCACATCTTATAATTACTCCTTCCACCCTTAGTACATGGTGTGATTATGTGTCAGCCATAGAAAGATGGAATGGTTACTGCGCCTTCACGTACAGTGATGGATTGCTTCCTTATTCTGATTAATAACAAGTGATAGATCACTCTGGTGGGAGATTCGGAGGTAATACCCCCCCAACACACACACACACACACACACATACTTGTCTATGTTCTCCAGATGTACAGAGTAGCCTTTGATTTTTAATGCAGCCAGCTGAAAAGTGATGCATCATTTAAAGGTGAAGCCCTTGGGAAATGGCTTTACCATATCCATCTTTCGGTGTTTTATTCAATTAAGGATTAACACTGAAGAGACTTAATTTCCCTGAAACATTTTTGGTCATTTTTTTCCCCTTTTAATTTGATACGGGCTGATCATCCCGAAGAGGGAAACTGGTGTGGTGCCCCTGAAGCAGGAAGGGGTTAAACATCTTGTTCCAGGATACGGCGACATGAATGGCTGCATGGGGAATCAAATCCACGTCCTCTGCCTGGGGAATGACCTCACTAACCACAAGGCCATCCTGACGCTCTTATACGTGTTTACGTTTGTTTAACTTTGCAATTTTTTTCCCCTCATAGACCCACTACATGTTAGAATGCTTTAAAACAACATTGCATGGATTTGTTTCATGCATGTGGCATTGCACAACTTTTGAAAATTACTTGCTTCATCAAATTGCATGTTTTTAAGCAATAGTTTTACAGGGAAAAAATGTAGCTTATTTATAGGAAAGGGTTCATCTGAGAACCAACTGGGTCCAGATATAAATCTTGTGTTTGCCTGTGGATGTTCATTTCAGTCAATTACTTTGTAAATGTATTTTTATTTATGTCAATCCAACCAGCAGTGTGTGAGAAAAGGAGGCAAAAACAGGAACTCATGTACCACAAAACTCACCACTATTTGGATTAAAATGGAAGGGAAAAAAACTGTAAAAAAAAAAAAAAAAAAAAATGAAAGCTGCACTTCATAAACTTAGGTTCTTGAGTTCATTCTTTGAGTCAACTATGTAAGCAGATGGTGAAAGATCCACAGTTTTGGTTGCTTAGGTTTTGAATAATTTATTGGCAGAGCACCGGAGTATATTAAGATATTTCTGATGGAAACAAGCCCATGCGCCAGTTTTCAAATTCTGCTAATTTAAAACATGTTTGGTGAATTCGGTTTTAGCTGAAACATTTTTCCTCACCAAAATCTGGGAAAACATAAACAAGAAAATGATAAAACTGTGACTCAAAATTATAGGCTGCTCGATAAACAAGTAAAACCCTTGATAAAAAATTTACTGTAAATGGCTGCGTGTGTGTGTGCGCGCGCATGAGTGTGTGTTTTTGTCAGCCTTGTTTTGATCCTGGAGGGGAATTTTTGAGTATGATAAGGCGAATGGAAAAATTTAGCTGAGGTACTGATGTGAAATGACCACAGGAAAATCACTTGAGATGCACCTGAATCCTTTGTGTACGAGTGTTTGGGATACACAAGCACACACACACACACACATACACACACACACACCAGAGCACGGTCTGTCGCGTGAGCCATGTGCTAGTGGATATCTGTTGGCATCTGGCTCTGATTTCCTTTCTCCGTGTCACAGGCGCAAAGGCTTTAAGCATGAGTCACAGCCCTCAGACCTCAGGGGCATGCAGGCTCGCCTCTAAAGACACAATACATGATCACTGAAAATGTCACAACCAGTTTGGAAAATTACAGTAACTCGGAGTCACACAAAACCTTTAAAAAGTCATGTTTTACACCGGCATTTTAAAGATTTTGTTTTTGTTTTGCACCAACCCCACGATGGCCAGCTTTGCAGCGCACGCGTACCTCGTCTTTTTTGACATTTAAGCTTCTGTTTGGGATGTTTTCTCTGCACGATTCCTGATTATAACACCTCTGACCCCATGTTTTTTCCGTATATAATCCCTTATGATTTTTTGCTTTCCAGATGCAGATTGTGGATTTATTTTTTACCCAACAGTCCCTCTGAGCTTTCTGTTTTTTGTTTCATGGCTCATAAGATCTGATCTAATAACAGTTGCTGCGCACGCAGTTTGCTGACACACACACACTCACAGGAAAACAAAAAACAAACAGGCACAGCAACCTTACAAGAAAAAGCTTCACTGACACAACAAACACGGTACAGCTCCGCTCACCCAAGCTGTAACTGGAACCAGACAGGACCGGGCCTACAGGGGGTCAAATGTGTCTGGAGGTTTAGAGGAGGGCTTGTACATGGCACAAAATGCATTAACTGTTTACATTTTATAGAGGAACAGGGCTAAACACAAATACACTGCAGTGTTACATTGTACTTTTCACTCTGAGTTTAGCGTCACGCCATGCTGTTTACACTTTTGGGAATGTTAGTCTTGCGTAGTCTATTACATCCAATTTCCTCCACAGATATTGTTTTGATGGAAGCGCTGAATGGTGCAGCTATGCCCGGTTCCTTTTGTCTCGTGTTGTGCTCTCTCCCTCTCTCTCTCTCTCTCTCTCTCTCTCTCTCTCTCTCTGTCTCTCTCTCTCTCTCTCAGTGATTAGTGGTGGAAGTGTGGGAACAAGACAGTGGCTAGAGGCCATGCTTTGTTCTGCGGCGGTCAGGCCTGGTCCAGTCTGATCTGCTGGGGCCATTATGAGGAAGGTGGCCGCAACAAAGACACACTGACTCACCGGGCAGGCACTTACTGTACTCAGGCGGTTTTCACAACACATTCAAATCAGCTTCACAATATTGAAAACCGTAGCTGTGGAGTTGTGTACAATAAGCAGACTGAGGTCTTGTCCTGAGGGACTGGGCCAGTCACATGGCTGGTATCACTGCGAGGCTACAAAGGCCCAGGCGCTGCCAAGTGTACAGGATGTTGAAGTCCTCTGAGTCTGGCTGGCTTCTGGTTCGTTGTCATACTTTATCCAGCTTTATCCAACTTTTATCATGACCAGGGGCTGTAAAACAGCAGACGTACAGTATAGTCTCACTTCCAGATTTCTTCGCCATCTTTGTGGACACACACAGTAAATTTTCTAACTTGCTCAGTGTTTGCATGATTTTTTTTTTTTTTGTATCCAACACACAAAGACACAGATTTCCTAAAACCACTAATGGGTACTGAAACCATTTCAGTGTTCAAAGTCAGCAGTAAGACAATCTTCTTGTCCAATCAGGGTTATGTCATCGGCTATTGCACAATTTTAAGACTTTAATAAATCGGATTCAAAATGTATAAACACATAATGAACTAAATGCTGAGCAACACAACTAAAGAAATCTTTAAATGGAGGAATAAATACCGCAGCAGAATGCAATAATGTTCGGCAGTCGTGCTTGTAAAGTAAATATTGCTCAGTATATTTCGACATTGTCTCAATCAATATTCGTTTTGCACTATGATTATAAGTTGTACTTTTACATTGCCAAACCCACGAAGGGCATTAAATCTGTCCCTGCCAGCCTCACCCTGGTTAATAAAGCACAAGGAATGTTAATCATCAAGAAACAGGGGACTAATGAAACATACAGAATACATAGCTTTCTCAATGATACAATGGAAAAATATAAGTGACAAACTTTTTTGCATCATGAAGTTGGTCTTATATTTTTTCCCACACTCTGAGACCTCTTGGCCACAGGCAGCCACTACCCAGCCGCCGTCTGCCTCTGGTCTGCACTGTTGTCCAGTCAGCCAGCTGGTCCTGACTGTCAGCAGGCCCATGGCTCTGGCTGATGGCAACCAGATGGTATGGTACACACACACACACACACACACACTCACACACACACAGTGATGCGTGAGTATTACATCCTCTCTGTTCCACTCGAAGGCGAAGGGTGCACAGCTACCTCGCTCGACCCCACAGCATGCTGCCTTAATTTCATCAGGGACAAAGACAGAGGACGAGCGGAGACAGAAGTATGTTCTGTAGTTCAGGAGCAGAGTCACACGAACATGTAACCGCAGTAAAACACTGTCACCAGTGACAGACTCGCCCTGTGTGTCCTCTGTGAATGGAACAATGGAAATGTACTCGTAAAAGTCCAGGCCTCTTTTTTTACTCGTAACAGTTATGATTGTAACAGTTGGGGGTAAAGGAAGTACTAAACTGTCTGAGCTGGCCTGGCGGAGACTTTCTTTTGCCCACACAGTAAATCCCATTTGTCTGTTGAGTCGTCTGTTCTCCCACCTGCCTTAGTTAGAGCAAGTGCTTCACACCGTCACACCACTTTTGAGCCCACAAGCAGTGGCATCATGCAAATTCAAACTTTTAGCTCTGAATTTTTTGGCATAAAATTGTGGTTGTGGCAAGTAGACAAGTTTTCTCTAAAACCATGGTTGAACCAGTTGGATTTCGCTGCTGTGTAGGCTATTGGCAGTGTTGGGGAGTAACTAGTTACTAGTAATTAAATTACAAAATAAATATTAATTGTAATCTGTTACAGTTACTGAGAAGAAACATGTAGTTAAATTACAGTTACTAATCAAAATGTGGGTGATGAGAGAGGGTTTACATCTGTATATCCTTGTGGTAAAAAGCTGAATATAACATTCATTCAGTTGCTTTACATGTTTTCGCCGTGCAGGAATGCCTTTTGGCAGATTTCCAGACAGCACAGCTCAGCAAGGCTGTTGGGACAAAACACCATCAAGGCTAGGAGCTGATTCTACAGCTAGACAGACATTCATTTGGCAGTGTGTGCTCAAATTATGAGAGTTGTTTTTTCTTGCTTGAATTTTATACCGCCTCTTGTCTGCCGATCAAATCAATGCGTATTGTCCTTCAGTCCATACAATCACATAGGTTGTTCGTTCCAGCCCTCTAAAAATGTTTGCTAATCATCGCTAGTGATTCGCTAGTGACATTAAACGAACACTGATCAGCAAGAATTTAAACACAATGAATGAATTTGTTACTCCGTTAGTACTGCACCACAGTGTCATTATTCACAGGACCACTAGAGGTCGCTTGACTTAAAAACGTAACTGTAGGTCATAATAAGCCGCTGTACCTATGGTCTTATGTTAGCTGCACACCTCCTGGTTTAAACATTTGTTTTTAGGACTTTTCAGCTTTATTGTCCAGTTTAACTCAATTGTTAGAAAAGTAATCAAAAAGTAATGAAATGTAGTAAGTTACATTACTTTGATGACGTAATTAAAATAGCTACATTATTAGTTTATTATTATTATTTCTAACAGGGAAACTCTGTAATCTGTATACTTTAATATTTAGAAAGTATCCCTCCCAACACAGGGGAATTGGTTAGATCAATCGTGTCTCCTCATGCCTCATGGCTATTTCTTGCCTCGAATTTGCCCGTAAGGGGACCCGTCAACCAAACCCCAGCCTGCTTCATTAGAGAGACACAGCAGAGAGAGACTCGAAAGACAGGACATCGAGAGAGGATGTCCTACAGCAAAGGGCCGGGGTCACATCTGAACCCATGCCGCAGAGACTGCGTTAGCCTCAGTGGTACGTGGTACGCGCTCTACACGGTGAACCAGCAGGGCGCCTCTGGGAAACAGATTTCAGAAGAGCATTAAGGAAAAAAGCACATCTTAAGCTCTCTCTCTCAATATTATTAACTTTGTTCTTGTGTCGATCCGGAGAAAGCCGTATTCACTGTGCTGAATATATAAACCTGAGAAACTTGAGTTTTCTCAGAAGTACCTGTGAATGTGACCTTCAGTTTCATCATCTCACTTAGTTATATCTTGCGCTACTTGACATTCCAGACCTTTCAAATTAAATGAATTTGTGCAGTTTATCAGTTTCGTATGTGTGTGTGAAGGCTATATGCTTTGGTTGAGAGCCTCTTAACATAAATGTGCAGATAGATTACAATAGTGCCATAAAAGCCTACATAAAAGTCAAATAAATAGACAAAATTACTGGGTTAAATACACAATGCTGTATTAATCACTATCCCATTTCTCATTTATGTTTCTTGTAAAAAGAAATCATAATGTGCTGTCACAAAACCGAACAATAGGCACCATTTTTTAAAACAGACATTCGATTCAGAACTAACATCTGTTATATTGTTGAATCTGTATCCCCCACAGGCCGTGAGTCATGTTTGTTTAAGGTCTGCTATTATCACTTCATATTTCATGTCATTAGTCATGTTAATGAAAGGTTTAGACAGACTCTTCAGTGCCGTGTTTGACCAGCTGAACCGAATCGATTGTTCCCCAACGACTGCTCCAAGTGAATGGGCTGAATCAGAGAGGAGCTGCGGACAGAGACGAGAACAAGCTCGCTCATTTGCGGTGCAGTG
Source organism: Myripristis murdjan (assembly GCF_902150065.1). Classification (NCBI taxonomy): domain Eukaryota; kingdom Metazoa; phylum Chordata; class Actinopteri; order Holocentriformes; family Holocentridae; genus Myripristis; species Myripristis murdjan. The sequence continues at coordinate 10,133,083 of NC_043996.1, forward strand.
TGTCAATTTGTACGACAAGACAGAAATAACAACTACTGTGTCCCTTGTTGCCATGCCTTGTGCGTACCACATGAAACGGAGTGGCCTGATGGCGACGGATCGCCACTCAGTCAGATTAGGAAGTAGCTCGGCCCCGAGGAGACACAGAACGCGATACGACTCCACGTTTCCATGTGCAACGCCCTCGCTTTTCCTCCCTGATTATATATTTATCACAGAAACAGAACTTTGTTTTTGTTTTGTTTTGTTTTTTTTGGACTTGGACGATCCTCAGGAGGGAATATTGTGCCGTGGATGGTAGTGCCTCTGGTGAAGCGGCCTGGCAGACCGCCTGGTGCTCAACTACAACCATCTGGGGAAGCCTGAAACATCGGCAGTTCCAAAACATCTCAGGCTCCGTGCACCTCTTACTGACTTTGAGCGGAGCCTTTCCCAAACTTGTAAGGTGTTTTAAAGGGCTCTTATTTTTCTTCACACAAATGCAATAAAGTGAAATAAATCGAGCGTTCAGTTTATGACCGTTTCACGGCTGTGTGAGCATAAAAACGTAGAAGCACAGATAAACATTTTAGCCAACTGGCTCCTATCTGGCCTTGGTCCCTTATGTTATTTGGACTCGCTCACAGCCTCTGTTCTCGATGTAGGCGATGATATAATATCACACTTATCAGCAGCAGCAGCAGCTGATGGTAGCTTTAATATGATGGCGAATACATTTGAATCCCCCACTGTAAATTACACTCTTAAAATGAGTTCATTTATTTAGTTAGCTGGTCACTCCCAAGGCAGCAACCACTCTTCCCGGGGTCCACACAAGTAAACATTACATCATTACACAAAACATGACATCATAATGCCAAATAATTATGTAGCTACAACTACAAAAGAAAAAAACAAAACAAAACAAAACAATGAATCAACAACAATAGAGCTTTCAATAATGATAATTACAGCAATGGAAAAGTACCTACACTATCAGTAAATATTCAGAATATAATCAGCAAAACATTTGACACAGCAAATAAATAATATAGTGCCACTAAAACGGAGTATACAGCAACTGAGAAAATAAAATGACCAAAAAAGCTCCTCAATAATGATAATATAATTAGATATTATGTTGCAGAATGTGTCCTGTTTGGAGCGTGGCTGGTGATCAGAGCCATTGGCTATTAAAATTGTTAAATGTGTTATGTGCATTCTTGAGACAGGAAGTGAAAAACAAACTCTTGATGCAGGCCTAGTATTAAAGTTATGGCCATTTCTACTAAATCAAACTGATGGTGAAGAACATTCGTGATTTGAGACAATGAAATATTTCCAAATACTCCGTCAGTGAGCTGTTTGTTTTGAGGAGGGGTTTTGAACCAGAGGATACCCAGAGGGGTGCCTACAATAAAACGTCAGTGATATTTTTAGTGAGCGCCATGTTAACCATAGGGAGGAGAAATCTAATGCTACAGCGTTTTACCATCTGCAGACAGCTCGCTACATATGCTGAATGACTTTCCAAAACCCTCGCAGAATTAAAGTGAAATTCATCTTCATCTTTTTTTTTTTCTTCTTTTTGACTATAAAAGGGCTTATGGTAGGGACCACCATCCACGCTCATCATCCTGACAGTCTCTGTTTGTTATTCCAGGCAACTGCACCGCCTGATAGGCCTCCAGCACCCGCAACCAGTCGCATTCAAACTACGTCTCTCTGATTCCCGGCCACAAACCGTTCCCCGCGACTTAATCTGCTTGCTCTCTGTCCTTTCCCCCACTCCTCTTTCAGCTCATTTCGCTGTGAGTCATCGCTGTGGTTTGGACCGGAGATCAAGGGAGCTGAGATGGATGGATGCTTCCAGAAACAGAAATGGAGTTAAACTCGAGGGTTAAGAGAAGGCTGAATACAAACCACTACAAAATTTCATGAAGTAATTATGTGTCAAGGTTGCCTTCCAGCCATTTTTTTTTTTTTTTCAAGACCGTGGTGAAGGAGAAAGTGAAAAACCAGGAAATACAATTTTCAAAAATGAGTAGGGCGGCTCATCTGAGGCTAAATCCATCTTCTGTGTGCATCCACCTCAAAAGAAGGGGTTAAGATACGGGACTCAGCAGAGAAAGACAAATTGAATTTCGATTCAGACTTCTGCGGCTTTCTTCCTCGCAGCGAGACACAAAAGGCACGTTCGCCTTATGTGACCTGATACATTAAAACCTCTACTTACGTTAGCACTTTGTATCCTGCGGTAGCCGTCTGAATATTATGTGGGAGTCCTTGTCCGTCTCCTGCCAATGAAGCTCGACAAGATCCAAAAGATTGGGCTTATTTGATAATAAGCATAGGAAACTGTGGTATTTGTATCTTTACATAACCACTGGAACAATAAGCACACGACGCAGCCAAGACTCCATTATAGGATCAGATGCCGCATGTCACCCAGGAGAACGAGCCCTCGTCTGGAAGCTCATCGCCTCACATCTGATCTGTCCACACCATCTTCAGATCTTAAGATTTTATGATGAACCCTGGCAGTATGGGCAGTTTTATTAGCTCTTCAAGACGCGCAAGTAAACCAATGTCTGTTTCAGTGAGAAATCCTATTGAAAACACACCCGCTCTTTGAAACACTGACGACGCATATATTGACCTCTACACTATTTAACTTCCTATTTATCATGTTAGGCTCTGGATATAATTGTAATGTCTGATGTAAGGTCTAAAAGATTAATTTTATGCACCAGCAACTGCAGCTCTGACTGACTTACAATTATTTATTGTGTAACTAGGGGCGGCCTCCATTGGCTTCCATTCATTTCAGACTAATTTGGTTAAGCTCTGGTAGATGTCCATTCATTTTAGCGTAATTGGGTGTAGCTTTCTCGGCTGTCCATTCAATTCTGCCTAATTGGGTGTAGTCGTCGTACGGCCATTCATTTCTGACAATATGGCTGAGCCAAACAGCCACCCACCTGACGGTCTCACGTTAGCGCGTTTCATCTTTATCTAAGGTCGGCGAAGCTGCTGGGGGTAATGCAAGCCAGATCTCGGTTAATCTCTGCTCTAGTCAGTGCTCATTAAAAAGCAATAGGGGAGAGACGCTGCAGACCCAAGCCCCAAATTGTAGCTCTGTCGTCTGCATGCGCTTGATGTGGGAACATTGGTACTGACAAGGACATATACTGTTACTGCTGAAGCCGAAATGTTGCACAGAGCACCTTTGTTTTGCTGCTGTTTTCTCCCTGCAAGAAAAAGAAGTGTTGACAAATGAAGCCACTATTAGCATCTGCATGGATGAAAGTTTACCCACTATGGCCATTTCTCATTTATCCATACATTATGGCAAAACAACCAAAACCTGGAATCTATTTCACACTAATACGACTTTTTACGTCTTATTCATTTAATGATCCAGGGTACAAACTTTTTTTTTTTTTTTTTTTTTTTTTTTTACAATGTGTCAGTATGTGCAAGCCTGTGTGATATAGAGACAAACAAGGGAAAGTTGTGCTCACTTGTCCATATTAGTCCTTAGCAAAACCGCTGCCATCCTGTATGGGAGTAATTAGTTAGGTGTTTCAGTAGTAAACTGGTCTGCCCACGGCTGATGATTCACAGGCATGTGATTCCCTGAACTCAAAGTTTGTTCGCCGTTTCGAGAGCGGAGATTTTACATCTGTGTATAAGCATTTTCTGTATAAATATTAATAAACTCACTACATTCCCATGTTGTGAGTTTCTTCAGAATATGAAAGCCAAAGGGGATAACTTTTTGTCCGTTTTCACTGGTTACATCCGTCGAAACGCTGCATTAAACTTCACGAGTCTCCACATGTGCAAAAAAACAGTGCTTCACACCAGACCGCGCGATGTATGTGTCATTTTTATAGCACAAAGTTTCATTTTGTTCAACAGTGCTGTCGGTAAAAACTAACGACAGGCAAATTAGTAGTTTTGTGACTGGCAGTGGTGGCAGGAAAAGTGCTTATTTAACATCTCTTGTCCACACCCTTGATACCCTCTTTTAATTTCTCTCCCCCCGTGGAAAAGAGTGAGCAGTATGCCAGCCGGTTACTGGAATAGCCAGCCGACCATGTGGAAAGTGTGCTTCAGAGTGGCATTGTGTCAAAGTATTGGGCGTGCACACACATTCTGCAGCGTGTATGTGTGTGTGTGTGTGTGTGTGTATGCATGTGCCGTGGGTGTGTTTGCCTGTTTGTAAATGTGCAGAGATGCCTGTTTTGGAGGGAAACCTTTTCTTTTACAGTGGCACTGTGTCTGTGCTCTTTGCTCAAGGCCTGAAAAGTGCAGGCATTTGCTCCCGTGGGAAGCTGTATAAAAAAGCCCCGGCCTGCTGCACACTTCAAAACATCAGGGGGAAAATCTCCCACCCATGTCATAAATCATTCCAACATATTGTTTCAAACTAAATGAGATCTTAGGATTTGATGGCATTGGCCGTGAGGGAAGTAGGCTGTATGCAATATGCTAACAGTTCCTTTTTCTAACTCACCCCTGCTGCACCAAAAACAGCATTCAGACAGAGTGCGTGTGTTATTTAATGTTGGAAATTTGGAAATTTAAATCACAGCTTGATGTAATTTACAGCCACGTTTTCATGGAGTTGATGGACTGACCTTGAGTGGAACGAATAAAGCCTCCAGACCCTCGCTAATGGATGTTCTTATACTTTCAGAAAGATCAGCTGAACTCACCAGTGTTGTTTTCCTTGGAAGGGAAAGCTGTGTAGAGTGGGGGGAAAATGTAAGGAAACTCATAGAAGGATCAAGCTGATAAAGTACATTAAATCCAGGGCCTGTCTTCAGTGGTGCATCGTGGCCAGCCCAGCGTCGCTGCGAGACGTAGAAATAAATGCTGTATGGCTCTGTGATTTATTCATGCTTCAGTTTTTCTGGAGCTCATCCATGACACTGTCTAAGAAATTATTTTTATTATTATTATTATTTTTTTTTTTTTTTTTGAATGAAGGGCACCAAATCGTCCACATCCACAGAGTTCATTTCCAAAACACTTCACATTCATTTTAGAAATATACCTCATAACATACAGAAAATCCCTTCTGTAAAATTATGATTTGCCAATGGCAGTAACTGGCTTTCCACTAAATCGTACCATAATTTATATTTTCACATTTCATATTTTTATCATGGAGCGGTGAATGAGTCACTTTGGATCAAAATTCTGTAGCTGCTGTTTCGCAGCGGAAGCAGCACGATTTTGAATCAATGAATAAAGTAAAGTAAAGGTCCCGCATTCACCAGGGCTGTGCGTGCAATGGGTGTACTGAGAAATACGATTTATATAAAAGACATTTGTGGTCTAAATCATTTTCTCCCCTCTTTACATTTGCAATTGTGAATAAAAAGTCTTGAGCGGGCACATCTATGCAGCCTCGAGTTTTAAGAAGGAAAAAGGAGTACCCACTACAAACTGGAGTACGGTTAAAGAGGAGTGTATTTGCAATGACGGTTAGTTTCAGATGACTAATGTGAAAGGCCTAAGCAAGAGACAATATCTGTTTTGCCACATAGATATTCATCATGTGTGCTTATCATGTGAAAAGAAAATCCACTCCACACTGAGGAACATCTGCCTTGCTCGAGTGACGTGTCAGCGCATTTCCTTTCAGGTTCGTCCCAGTGTGACTAGAGATCGACCTGCATTCGGCTCCACGCGGCTTCACGATGTCTCCTGACACTGGTGGCAGAATCCTTTCCTTTTCAGTATTTTATAAAAGACACGCAGTAAAAAATCAGCGTGCCATTCAAGCTCAGTGTGTCTCTCAACATGCCAACACATTAAAGTCTCTTGCCTTTGAGGCTGTCTGCGATTCACAATGGAGATCTGAAAGGAGCGCCTGCGGGGAATAACTGCGGAGCCCTTTACATGGTATCTGGCTTGATGACGAACAATGCCGAGCGTCTGTATTGAAATGCTAATGCCTGCAGATGAAAACTGAGGGAGAGCGTAAAACAGCGAAGTACGTGGCAACCGTCATAAATGTGAGCAGTTCATGTTTCACGTTGCGTAATACGCAGTTTTATAGAGAGCCGTGACGGCGTCGATGGGACGATCTGTGCCACGTCCAGTATTTGCATAAAGTCGAACTGAATGTGACTCCAATTTAGACGACGCTGTGTTACGGTGTGAATTTTGTATGTGTGTGTATCTGTGTGTGTGTGTGTGTGTATCTGTGTGTGCTCGGGAGAAGTACATCATCCTAGCAGCTCAAACGCTCCTTGTTCCCTCTTGTGCAGCTCCAAACACACACACACACACACACACACACAGACACACACACAGACACTCTCTCTCTCTCTCTCTCTCTCTCACACACACACACACACACACAATTATGATACAGGATAGGACTTAACTTAAAATACTGGTTTGTGTGTGCGTGTGTATGTGTATGTGTGTGTGTGTGTGTGTGTGGGTGTGGGTATGTCATTGTTTATGCATGCTTTGAAATTACATAAATATCCATTGCGTGCTCAGCATGTGTGAACCTCCGAGTACGTGTCTGCCTGCAGTGCAAAGCTTTTTTTTTTTTTTTTGTGCACTTGTTGGTTTATTTTGTGTTTGTGTATTTTGTGTGTGTGTCTGTGTGTGTGTGTGTGCGCACGCACGCGTGTGAGAGACAGAGACAGAACCGGTTGAATGACTGGTCGATGTGAGGCGGGGTGTGACCCCCTGTGACTCAGCCACCAGCTATGTTCTTCTTCAAGGTGAATGAGTCACCGCCTCCCTCCGTGGGGAGACTTCTCTTTCCAGCGGATGTTAACTTCTCCAACGCCTATCTTCCTTAACTTCGCCCCCAGTCTTTTTTGAAAAAAATAAAATAAAAAAACTATATATGTGTGTGTGTGTGTGTGTGTGTGTGTGTGTGTGTGTGTGTGATGTGATGTACATTGCATCAGATTTTAAAGTAATTCTTGGATTATTCTGTCAGGTGAAATTACATGAAAAACCACAATATACTTTAGGTCCAAAAGCATTTAAATTATTTGTTATTTTAAGACTTGTGCCTTGAAATTACAGACATTTATGAAGATGGGATGATTTGCATTTTCATACAGTGCTGTAAGTTATGAAATCCATGCCAAAATGCATTTCTAACAAACTATCTAAATAAATAAATAAATAAATAATGAGGTGGCTGTTGCGCATAGTGCTTCACACAAAATACTTTGTGAATCCAAAATCCAAAATTCTGTTGCAAAAGCTGATATTGCCTATGCATTAGCTCAAATGTGTGTTTTTTCTACTTTTTTGATATATTACCTGGAATAAACGAACACAGTTGGAGAAATGTTTTTGCATACAAACTCTTCATTTGTGGACACACAGTAAGTAGGAATGAAACCCCTCATAAGTGATGGAGTGGTAAATAAAATGATGACCACCATTTATTCTTTAAGAAAAACATTCACATTCATTAACATTTCCTCTTTAAAATTGTCAAATGACTTCAAAGATGTCTGCCTAAAAGTGGGCACACTACATCTGCAGATGAATCTGGTGTGTAAACTAAACTTGCTCTGCATTCTTGGTTGGCTTGCTAAGATAGCTGGGGAAACTACTGACTCATATTATTTGTCTTTTGCGGGAAAGCACAATTTGGCAAACCGCGCTTTTCAGATGGCTCTGTTTGCCGCCTTTTTCAACTTCCCCTTTTTTTTCCCCTCCCCTCTATTCAACCTCTTCATGTCTCCTGTTCTTGTCTACATTGCCAGCCTTTATTCTGCTCATCTACTTCTCTTGCATATCTTCTTCCTCTTTGCCTCGCTGCCACACCCACAGGGCCAGTCAGGAGGAAAAAACACAAATTAAAACTGCCAGTGGAGAGCTGCTCGACCACAGCCACCGCCGCTAACGCTGTAAATATTTTTGGGGACGTGAGAGCGGTCATCGTGATTGTGGAGTTCTCATCTGTTGCAAATAAATTCTGCCTGGGAGACAGAGCAAACCGAAACAAACCTCTCCAGTTCCTGATCTCTTTACAAGCCAGGTATCAAACTTGAGTCTTTTCCAAGTTCCAGAAACAGCTACATTTTGCTGTTCCAGAGGTGAAATAATTTGTGCCCACCCAGTCAGTCCTGGAGAGGATATCACAGTGAACTGTATTTGCATTGTTTTGAATGGACGTCCATTTGCAGCAGGATGCATATTTCAACACGTGGAGCTGCTGTTGCTGCAGCGGCTAAATGAGCCACTTGTTGAGAGTACCACAATGCAGCTCTGAGTTGCACAGGAAGAGAGCAAACAAAGAGCAGCATGGGCCAGACCTGGCTTTCTGGGGGCGTCATTTGGCAAGGGGTCACACAGGAGGTTAGCGTGATCGATGGGCTGATGGCTTCGCTTTGTCTCTAATGGGGTGACAGAAGGAGGAGATGGAGGCAGAACAGAAGATGCAGCAGCAGGAGGAGAGACAGGAAAGGGGGCGACAGATACTGAGAGGGCTGAGGAAGACCGAGAAACAAATTAAAGGAATACAGGAAGTTTAGGGGAGATTCGCCTGCTTGTCGATGTGCGGTAATGCATGACACGGTGTCCTTATTAACGGAATTAATGGACAAGGTGGAGGTGAAGATTTGTGTCACGGTGTCCATTAATGCCTCACTGGGCCGCCTTGTTGTGCATTATTGTCCTTATCCCATGACCTTTTGCCCACAATTTTAAAAATAGAGAGAGCTGATTAATTTTAGGGGGCCATAAGCTCTGAAAATAAAACTTTTCTGCCCCACAGATCAGACTCATGTCTGGAACAGGCTCGCAACAGGAGTGCTACCAGCTTGTTTGGCTGATATTTAACCTGAGTCATGCATTATTGACAATGTGGGTTTGCCAAAATGGATGAAATATGGTACAAAAATAACTTGTGCAGCTCAGTATTGGTGTTAACGTTGCGCCAAAATAATCACAGTGGCTTCGAAGCAATAAGGATCGTAAGACCAGGGTAGGCTGTGGCAGCTAATGGTTAGTTTATTATGTTTTGTATCATTTATTTATTGTATTTCCGATTGACTTGATAAGCACGGTGGAGAAAGAAAGAGGAAATGTGTGACAGACGGAGAGAGGATGACATGCAGCAAAGGACCTGGACTACTGAGATGAGTGCTGAAATGAATGGGTACGTGCTCTACCAGCTGAGCCACTGGGACGTCCCGTGTTGACCCATTAGTACGTTTATTTGAGCTGAATGTGTTACTAAGCACTAATATCAAATGGTGGATTAAACCATTAAAAGAAACTATATGTGGGGTGAATATAGTGTGTGTGTGTACAAGCAGAATGTAATCAAAGTGCACTATCCTCCTGTCATGGCATTGTGAGTTTCCCACAATGCACTGCACGTCCCACCTACACACCACCTGCAAAGTGCATTGGTTTTACGGAGTCAAGTGACGAAACTCCACACTCACCCATCCATTGTTTGCTGTGCTGCTCCTCGCTAACTCTTTAGCATACGCTCGTGTTATCCGCAGGACGAGGACTGGCCTTGAAGTTGTTTTTCTTTTTATGATATGGCCTGGAGAGTCGTAAACCTGAAAAATGAAATATCATTAACCCACTATAGCTGATGCAGGCACTTATTTTCTGGAGCTATTTCAGCAGAGCAACTACATATTCATCTTCCCAGCAGTAAATTTGTTTGAGCGCTGCACAGTTTCCCATCGCCCACCTTGCTCTCCTCCTGTGGAAACAGAAAAGGCTGTCCCTGACATATTCTGCATGCATTTTCACTAATCTCCAGGCTTAGCCACACATTTTTAAGAAGAAACCCTTCCTTGTAGCTTTATTGCTGTTTCACATTTTCATTTACTCACTTTTGAAATAGTCTATTGTAGCCTTCTGTTTGTTCAAGAGTCAGCATGAAGCACCGGGGTGAACAATGTACCCGGGACACCTGGACGATACTCCATCTTAACAGGCATGTTCACCTCCCAGAAAACACAGCACAGTCCTTGGATTCCTTAGATTTACCATAGCTGTTGGCTCTGTTACTCGTAAGGCAATAAATAAGTTGTTCCTCATTATTCAGTATTTATGAAGTCTGTGCCAAGAGAGGAAACATGTCATGGTTAAAGACCGGGAGAGCGACTATTAAAGAGAGCGGTAAAGAGAGAGGGAGAGATAAAGAGGGATAGAGGCAGAAATTATGAGAAGGGAGCAGACAGAGATAGAGAGAGATTGAAGTGAAAAAAAGAAAAAAAAAAGTCAGCGAGACGGAGACAGAGGGAACATCTCATCTGCCCTCCAGTCGTTCCACGTAGTAAAGCGTCTCTAATAACTCCCATGTCATTTTGGCTTGCATGTGGCTGCTGGCCTCGTGAGTTTTCAGGTAATTAACGTTAGCCTCTCTGGCAACCGAGTCTCCAGTGATTACAGTTAGCAGCGTTTACGACGCTGCTTTCATATGCCTTTTTGGCACTTGAAAGTGGCTCTGACTGAACAGGCCCCTGGAAGTCTGTTACAGCGGGAGTTTCTCAGCTTTTGCAGCCTAAATTGTCAAGAGTCACAGATTATAATGACGAGTAAATCCAGGCCTCGGGGGGTTTAAGGATTGATAACACCCTTGTTATTAAAAAAAAAAATATATATATATTAAGAATGCTGTTTTACAACCCTATACTAATTCCATTTGACATTTATTTTCTAGCGTCAAATTACAAATAGAGTCTATCACTGAAGGAACTTAGCTCAATTTTTTGTTATTTCCAGCTTGATGTGTCTCTCATTTTTTTTCAAAGTGGTAAGATGTCTAACTAAGGTAAGTTCGAGCTTTCAGTTCATCCTTGAAAATGATTTCCTTCTTGCATTTCATCATCGTCAAAGCATTTTCCCCGACTGGCAAATATTATAATTTTGCAGAATTTTGAGGGATGAGGCTTTGCTGTCGAGGCTGCCCTTTGGTTCATGTTTGGATCGTGGATTGGCCCTTCACAACAATAAAGAGGTAGTGTTTATAAGCTGACTGGCTGTTAACACTCTCTCTCTCTTTCTCTCTCTCTCTCTCTCTCTCTCTCTCTCTCACACACACACACACACACACACACACACAATCACTAAACAGTGTTAAAGTCAGCTGAATGTGGAACTTTTTGTTTTGTTGTGCAAAGTCACTTTTATATATTCTGTCTGCTCCTCTTCCTCTCATCCTCTTCCTCCTGTAGCCAGTTAATATGATTTGTTTAGTCTTGAAAACAGTCTTTATTTGACTAGGTCTCGCTGTTGGTTTTGGTGATTCATGGCGTAACCGTATGCCCCGTTACGATGATAAATATCTCAGGCTGAAGATATTGCACAAAGCATTCAGTATAATGAAAGTGGTCATTACTTTTAAAGGGAAAGTCTCCAACTGGCTAAAGTCAGTCTCGAGCGCTCGCTTTGCAGTGACAGAATGTGAACAACAGACTGAAAACAGAACACGCTGCTCTTTTGGGGAAAGCCACACACCCGCACAAACACTCACGCACACACACACACTAAACTTGTTCCATTCATAGAAATGTGTGTGCTGTGTTTTGCCAGGGCAGGGCTGATTTTAGCGTGGCTGCTGTCTGCTTGGATTTGTTCTTGTCTTCAGGTTGGAACATGGCAGGAGCTGTTTTACTGCTCTGACATGCTGTAATGACCTCATTACACCGTATGGACCCGCGGTCTGTGTGTGTGTGTGTGTGTGGTGCCCACAAGCATCTGTGCTCAAGACGTCACGTCCAAGTTAAAACACATCCTATGTATTATAATAGTAAAAAATAATTATAGTTGCTGGTACGTGAATTATAGAATGACTGTAAAGTATTAGTGTTTAAACTCTGCCTTTATCTCATCACACCCTCCTATGCAATTTTGTGTTGGATATTTTTTTTTTTTATTTAAGTAGATATTAATGCCAACAATCACCTAAATGAGTGACTGCAGACTGAAGTTTTTGTTTGTAGTTTACATTAGGTTTCTGTTGACAGGTAAGAACATAAACTTGGCGAAACGTGCACTTTTAATGGCTCGGTGACAACAAGTGGCTTTCAAAAAGGAGTAATTATTTCTGCACATGACACGATTACCGCTTCCCCCCGTCTCTGCCGCGCTCAATCGACTCACAATCAATCATCAAATTTCCTGAGCAGAAAATCAATACGTGTACTCTGCGCTGTGGAAGCATCCAATTAGACATCCAGTGTGCAAATCAAAATGATGCAGTGTTATTGGAGAGCGTTCAGGCTCCATGACACACTGCGATAACAACTTGGGACGCGTCCAAATGACCCTGAAATTATTGAATTATTTCATCTCCTGCCGAGAACGCTGCCTCTGCGTGCGCTGTGACGCTGCATGGGCTGGCCTTAATTTATGCTTTAATGCTGTCAGAGTATCAGGGAATACTCATAAATAATCAGCGTCTACGGGTCATTTCACTACTGATTTGGCAAAAGAACATGATTTCCATAAATACAAATCAACAATCAATATTACTGTTGTTGTTGTTGTTGTTGTTGTTGTTGTGTTTCTTATTATTATGTACAATATTTGGAATTTCAATTATGTAATAAAATGCTGTATAAATGTATTTATTATTAATTATAATTCATTGTAATTATAAACTGTTAATTATATCAATTCAAATTGTTTTACCTAATAAGATGAAAAATGACACACATGTTTGCGTTTAGATTTGAAGTGTAATATTACATCATAGTTGGTGTTTGTTCTACATAGACGCACACTTCAATTATTTTGTTATTAGAAAAAAAAAATTAAAATAAAGTAAAAAGTAAATCAAACACAAGCTAACAATAGTAAAACTGAATAATTAAAGAGAATAACTAAAGAAAATAATCCCACTGAAGACTTTGATTTCAAAAACTCCATAGTCAAGAGTTCAAAAGTCATTTAAAATGATAAAATGATTTTCAAAATGACACAAGTGACAAAAAGTGACAGAAAATCTCACATCTAGGACAGTGACTGTTCTTGCTAAATCGATGCTTTTAACTTTCCACACGTCCTGGTTAAAAAACATCCACGTGATCCAAAAACACAGCAACGTGTTAAATCAAAATGTGTCAGTTTCGTGTCTGATGTGCCATTCGATCCGCACGTCCCTCCCTTGTGCTGCTTTAATGACGTGAAAAGAAACAGATCTGAACTGGGAGGCAAAGTTTCCTGAAAGCCAACACCAGCGCCTCCCTGACTGAGGCACAACAGGTTCAGCACACCGTGTGATGGCAGATAATATGCTGGATCAAGTTGGTGGCAAATATCAAGACCAGCCCGATGAATAACAAAGCAGATGGGACAATTCAGCGCCTTTAACACACACACACACGCACACATATTTCAGTGAACTTGCTTAAGCAGTTCAGGCTCTAATCAAAGGAAAACTAGTGTGTCTTTTTATGCTTCTTGGACTGTGAACTGGTGCACATGTGAACTTTGGGATGCTCCGTTTTCTAAAAAGGAGAGTTGCTGTGGTGGAAAAGGCAGACAAACGCCGGGAGAGTCAAGTGATTAATTCTCCAGAACCACGTGTGCCCCTGCTGGTGCGGCAGGGAATTATGCCATAAATTTCCTTCCCCGTTTCCTTTTTCTTTTGCTTTCAAACTGTTTCATTAAAAAAAAGAAGAAAAGAAGACACAGTGTGTTGTGTGTGTGTGCCTCATTATTCAGAGATGGGTGTGTCAGGCGGCAATGTACTGTGCATGCACACACACACACAAACATGCACTAAAACAGAATATATACTGGATATGTACAAACACACAATCCCACAAAGTTCAAGCACACACACACACACACACACACACACACACACACACACTGATCTGTGCCGAGACAGGCATGTTTGTGCTAGACAGAGTGGCTGCACTTTAAGTGTCTCTTGGCAGCATCACTAATAATACCTGCCCTGCTCCAGGTGCCTTGGCATCCTCTACTGCACACACACACACACACACACACACACACAAAGTCCTGCACACTCAAGTACTCCCCATACACATGAACATGTACAAGCACACACCCTTGCATGCAAAATCACTCACACACACACACACATGCAATGCACATGGGCATAAATCATACCGATTGCTGCTGTCAGAGGACAAAAGGGAAAGGGAAAACAACGGTTGGTGAGTTACAACTTATTAACACACAGGCTGCATCCAGGTGATCAATTGTGGTTGCCTTTTGAACCAGGCAGCACATAATCTCCATGTGGCTCCGGCTGCTGCTGGTCTCTTATCACACTGTCATGTACTGCCAAATACAGGTCCCTGCATCTTAAAAAACAAACACACACACACAAAAACCTATTGGTGTACTTATGTTTACTGTATGATTACATTTTTTAATTTCACGCCTGACACAGTGCTGATAAAAAAAAGAGAAAAGTAGTAGGTAGTGGTCAGTGCCCCGCAAAGATAACAGGCACTTTTTCAAGATAAAGGAACTTGCCCTCTGCCGCAGCCCAAAGACGCACGCATGTGTTCGTAATGCTATATGATATCATAGGCGACGATCTGCATGCACTGCTTTCATTCTCTAAACCAGGGCTTCTCAAACTTTTTTCAATAATGTGCTCCCTTTGAAATATTTTTTTTAGTCTAGTTCCCCCTAAAAAAAACACACACACACACACAAAAAAAATAATTGGTAGAAAAAAAAGCCTGTATAAAGAGGTCCAATCCAGCTCCATCAGTGTCTGAAACAACAACCTGACCCTGAAGATACTGATGGCTGTTTTTGCTTCTTTTTCACTTCTTTCGCCTTGTTTTCAGCTGTATCACTGTTGCGTTTCAACCAGAAATCCATTTTCTTGATTTCTGTCTGGCTTCCCAGTCATGGTGAACAAACGTCCTCGCTCCAGTTACACCAGAAACACACACATCTGACACGAAACCTGGAGGGAAAACTGAACGTGAAATGTGGTTTATGAAACTTACATTTTTGTTTTTTATTGAATTTATTATAGCATATGCTAATTATGTTAGGGAATTATGCATGACCGATATTTTTCAAATTAACATTTTTGAAAAATTCACGTACTCTGCAGTACAAACCACCATTTGAGAACGACTGCTCTAAGCTATAACCCAAAAGGAATAGAAGAAGTTGTCTTGATGTCCAACTAAAAAAAAGCTTTTCATTGCTTTTAATTTCATAAATTCATAATTTTTGTTTGCATGGATGCACTTACAGTGGTGAGAAGTGTCAGTGTTGCCAGTAAGTGAGTAGGACCTCCTGACCAATGAGCGAGCTGGAGGCGGGACTTCAGTCCAGTGAAAGTGCAGGCCAGTTGTGCACAGGTGCTTGTGGATGAGTGCATTTTCCAAGGAGGTGATTTATTTGGCAGAACATACAAATGAAGAGTCAAGACTTGTAGTCTTGTAGTTTTTTGTTGAATCAACTCCTTGCTAACAGCAGTGGCCACAGTGGACTCTTTGTTCTCTGTGAGTCATGCGATTAAAAATTTTTTTGTCAGACATGTAAGACAGTTCAAGGTGAATAAATCATACAAAATATATAGTTTTTGGGTGAGGTAGGCTACTCATTTCACTCTCATCGCTGCATACCTTCACCCTAATCCTGCCATAAATTTAATCCTAACCCAATGCGAAAGAAGTGAGAACCAGTGAAATGTTCTCATTTTAGAGGATTTCCTTCATGCCCGTGCACATTTTGGTCCTCACAAGCAGAGAATCACAAGAACTCAGGTACAGGTAGATTCAGGTTCAGGGTTCACCATGTTGCCTTAGGACAACACAGCACTGCGGGCTGCAGAGGGGCTGTCATGCACATAATCTATATGGGGCCAAACCTGTAATCCATAAAGTACTTATCACTCATAGTTTTACATTATCTTCAAAAGTTTTTTTTTTTTTTTTTTCTTTTCTGGAACTGAAAACATGTTGCTTTTCAAACTGGATGCCACATTTTTATTTATTTATTTATTTTTATATAGGCAGATATCATTATCTATTGATTGGCCAGAGGGTTGTGAAATACTTTCTTTCTGCATTAGAAAACTTTACCCAAAGAAAATAAAGATAAAGCCCGCGTTCAGAACAGATAATATTAGATTAAATTAAATATGGATGCTCTCCGTGAGGAATCTGGGTTATTGCAGCGTTGAATAAAATATAGATAAGGAATAAGACAAATAGAGAGTACTGAAGATGAATAACTGCAATAACTGAACATATAGAGAATAATACAGCAATAAGTAAAAATACAGCTTCTTTAATGTCTTTAAAGGATGAAATGAATGTGAAAATGCACATTGCTAGCAGTTCACATTATTACGTATGTACAGAAATATGGCCATCGTCTGTGTGTGTCTCACTTAGCTATACTTTCAAGGATAAATTTCAGACATCAGTTAACTGGGTGGCTTGTCTAAAACTCATGGCCTCAATTAGGAAACAGCTTTGGTCAGTGGTTAAGGTCAGGGTTAGGTTAAAGTTAGGGTTAGGGTTAGGCAAGTAGTGGTTATGGTTGGGATGAGGGTAAGGAAATGAATGCAGGTCTCTGTAATGTCCTCAAAAGGTCAACACACATAACAACAACATGCATAACGGCATATGAAGAGCTGGCTGGCTGTGACCCTCGTGTTTGACTCCTCAGAGCCGGAAAGTTTCTCAGCTAATTTTCCGGGTGTTCACTTCAAACGGCCAGAAACCTCTGAAGAACCGCTTGGCTCCGTCTGAAAAGGGCAGAATGAGGGTAGGGTGGGTGCTAAAGCAGAGAGAGAGAGAGAGAGAGAGAGAGAGAGAGGAAAAAAATGGCAGAAACATTTGCCCTTTTTTTCTTTGCCCCGCTCCAGTGCACCAGATGTTACAGTGCTGTTCATTTGAGAGGAGTCTGCCTTTAGTTAGAGTGTTCATCTATTTCAAGATGGATCTGCTTTGGCTGTTTTCCGTAGATTTTGTGGCAGGAGTGTGACGAGGTTGAGGACTCCTGAATGACGTGCAGAGCATACATGGCTTTCGTTACTCAGACAATCAGGTCCTGTATTTGTAATGATAATCATCATCGTTTGTCTTCCAGAGAGCAGTGATGTGGTACAGACATATTTTCGATGGAGCTAGACAAAAACAATGTCCCGTTATTATTTAGTTGCAAGGACGGTGAAAATGAATAATTAAAATCTAATTTTGTTATGGAGGGATGCAGCAACTATAAAATGTGAGGGGACAGTGCAGATCGATTGCAATAGTATCTCCTGCAGTAAACTGGTGAGAACCTTGTTTTCTTCTCGTAATATAAACTTATCTGTCCAGTTCCATGTTATATCATTTTTTTAATATTGAATGTCCAACATCAACATCATGTCCTGTTGATAAAGTTTACCTTGACCTTGACCCTTGACCTTGTCCTCCTCGACTCAGTGTGAAGCCCTGCTGTATGCCAGTGTGTATTTACTGCATTTAACTAACATGTGGGCTGTCAGTAGTTTCCTGACTCGGTGTCACCAAGTCACAGTAATTTCTCCCTGCAATTTAAGTGAATCTGATGATAACCCTAACCCTAACCTTCAGCTTCACTTTCCTCACCACACACACACAAAAACGCACACACACCCACGCGCAGCAACAAACTTTAACAAACTAAACACTGACAAACGCATGCAGCACTAAAGTCGCAACAGTTCACCATAATTGCTTGCACTCAGTCTACCATTTAATTGCTTATATTGCAGAGGGTTGATGGTCCGTATAGTGCCTATAGTCTAATTGACATTACCCCTATGCGTGCAGTTCTGCACCACTTGATGCTGCCTCGCCTCATTGTGTGTGCGTGTGTGTGTGTGTGTGTGTGTGTGTGTGTGAGAGCTGTAATGGGGCAGTGGAGGCAGCAAGGAATTACAATATTCATTTTCAAGTCAAATAAACCTGGGAAATGAAAACAAGCCTCTCGCACCTCTCCTCTGTGCCATGTGTCTATACATCATACACACACACTCACACTCACACACACAAACAGTGACATACTCATGGTCTATATGTTGTGTTTATGCGCTCATTGCTCCATTTATTTTTAGACCAGAGGCAGGATATTGTGTTTCATTAAATCTCCCAGACCCCTTTCCTCTCTCCCTCCTTCCCTCACCATTCCTCTCTCTCTCTCTCTCTCTCTCTCTCTCTCTCTCTCTCTCTCCCAGGGGCAAGGTGGTGGTGGAGCTGGTGTGGTTTCCTGCTTGTGTTGTGACGTGAGGCAGTTCTCCTCGCTGGTAGAAAGGCCTCTTTGTGTCTGACCGTCTCTGCCTTTCCCTCTTTTCCACCACTGACAATTATTTTCCTCTCCAACCCTCAGTTGACAATTTGGTGCGTTCACTGCCGCCGTCATTCTTCATCATGGTGTTTGAGACAGAAGAAAGAAAGAAAGACTGAAAGAAAGAAAGAAAAGAAAAGAAAAGAAAGAAAGAAAGAAAGAAAGAAAGTAAGAAAGAAAGAAAGAAAGAAAGAAAGAAAAAGAAAAGGATGTGGAAGACGGTATAGCAATATTTTGATGAATAGCTGCTTTGGAACAGTTGGATTAAAGAGACAAAGTTTCAGTGCAGACTCAAGTTGGAAGGGAATGAAAAAAAGTTTAATTGTGGCTTCTTTTCATCACTTTATGGCCATAAATGCCTTATTTTTTTAGGGAACCAAGAATCCACCATTTTCCATTTTATTTTTTTGTTATTTTTCATTTCTCATCAAGGTGAAGACCACCAGGCAACGTCCACCTCCACAAGACAGGGGTAACGCCCTGCGTATAACACTCAAATTGAGTTAATCCGCCAGTTTATGCAATAGTGCTGCAATCTTTTAGGTGAATAATTCTTTCAGCTGAGTCCAGTTGCTCCATTACACATCACTGACATCATCCTCTGAGGCCCTCGAATCATCTGATGTGGTTTTGGGGGCCAGAACAGAAGCAGTGGTGTCAACAGTCATGCTGCAGTGTAGTGTTTCTGTCTTTGCAGTATAAGCAAGGCCCTACAAGAGCCACAGTTTCTGTCTTCACACACACAATGTACACACACAGCATTTCTTTCCCTCCTCAAAACACACATCGTTGCCAAGAAAAACTACCACAGATCATTAGCCCTCACTGCCAGACATTTTTTGCCTATTTTTCTCAGTGATTTCTTGCTTTACAACTAAAATGTGTGCGCCAAGTGTCTCTGGCTCTCTGTCGCCCTCCTCAGGCAGAATAGCACAACAGACTGAGGGTTCACAGGAGACCATGGCACAGATTTTTTTTTTTCTTTCTTCCATCTATTAGGTCCCCTTTGCCTTGATTGGAATTAGTGATGGGGAGGGCAAGGCCACCATTCATTTTTTTTTTTTTTTTTTACTTAATTCATTTTTTAAAATTGATAATTTATCATATTGCAATACATAATAATCCCAGGAAACACAAAGATATTGTTAAAAGTGCAATGCAAAGCATACAAAAACATTACAAAAAAATTGTAAGGGGTTATACTTAAATAATTACAATACATATTATAGTAGCATTATGGCTTTAAATAGTTCTTGTCTTTTCAATGTAATCAAAGATTTCTATAGATTTTTATAGATTCATAGATTTCATCATGCAGAGGGAATTAACAGAAATTTTCACCCCAATAAATCAGTACCTCTGCTATCATGTGAGATGCTCTAATTGGATAGAAACAAAACTAACTTTGACATGGGACATTTTAAGTAATGAAATGAGTCTCTCTCGCCTTTTGAATATATAATTTGCCCATCAGTAGATCTTAATAGCATTATCTATTTGTGAGGAAGCAGTGTTACATACAAGGCACAAGACCATTTCCTCCATTAGTCACAATTAACTGATTTTAAGCATCTCTCTAAAAAGCACCAGTAATAAGTTGTTGAAAAAATGTGTGAAAAAATTGTGTGAAAAAATTGTACATTTGTTTCTGTTTCATTACCACAAAAACAACATAAAGGACCAATTTCTGCACACAAATTGTGTAGAAAACAACTACAAGGGTAGAAATTATATAGTATTTTCATATGAGTTTCCTTAGCCTTATTAGACAGTAAGAATATGTTTGGATATTTTCATTGATGCTTTCGGAGAGCAGAATTGGTCCAAAGTTAATACCTTCCTTCTACATTTCAGATCAATACTCTCTATACCACCAATCACAAATGTAGGGAAAGATGTGGTGAGAAGGAGCATTTTCCTTATGAACCTTTAACCAGTGGTTCTCAACCTTTTTGGTGTCAAGGACCCGCACACTGACACACATCAGGCCGCGGACCCAGATAAGATGTGCTGTCAGGGATCCCCAGCTGGTAAGAGTTAGCTATTCCATAACTTCCTGCAATGGAGATTAGCAGATTAACAGTGAAGAGCGTGAAACCTATGAGCTGAACTGTCTTATACTCTCTCTCACTGGGATAACTTCTAATCAATGAAATAACAGTGAAATTAAAATATTCTCCATTTTTCTGCGGACCCCATGGAACCCAGTCAAGGACTCCTTGGGGACCCTGGGCCCCAGGTTGAGAACCACTGCCTTTAGCAACCATTTTAAAATGTTTAAATGAGACTTAAAAAAAAAAAAAAAAACCCTCGTTTGTTTGAGGAAAACCCTCACAGGAGAGAATGTTTCTATTACAGTTCATAAAATCATAAAATATGAGTCACACCTTTGCTAGTGCGCTCAGTCAAAGATATGGACTTATATAAAACATAATGATTACTTCACACAATACATGAATGGGATGAAAAATTATGTGTTAAATTGAAGGCAGTTTTCCATGAGTCAGGGGCTTATTTGTGGAAACTGTCTAATTTCAGGGTAATTTACTAAATGAAAAATCACAACTAAAACAAATTCTAGACCACCACACTTTTCAAAGACTAAATTGGGTATATAACAGCAGGGATTATTATTTGCAAAAGCTAATTAATTTAGAATATCTGATTGAGCATATTAATGCCTAAAACACTGAATCCTTGATCATGCTCATCTCTAATAGCATTTTTCCTACTAAATATTCTCACATTTTTTCTCATATGAACCTGAATAACAAAGCATTAACAGCAATAATGTTTCAGTATCAATAGTGTTGGTACGTGAGTCTGGAGGAGCCTTCAGCTGTTGAAAGCCACACACGACCTTGTATTGTGAAGTCTCTCTCCAGAGCCAACAATGGAGAATACATTTTCAGCTTTTTGTAGTTTGGGAGAAAAATTAAATCGACCCTTTCATTTGCAGATTTGGTGAATACAGTCCTTCAAATACAATGCTGCCATTATGCCATTGGAGTCATGGACTGTTAGAATGTTTGATTGATTAATTGTTAGACCCAAGGCTTCAGCGAGGACATTTAAAGCCTCCGACAATTTGGGAACCTGACTCTCATGTTTAAGAAACAGACAAGTAGGCTATCATCAGTCAAATGACTAAGTGAAGGAGCATTTTCTCCTCTTTTTATGCCTTCCACATTAGACCAATGTACCGTGTAAAGCTTTAAAACAAAAACTGGCTTGATGGGCATCCCAGCCTTATGCCCTGTTAAATGCCCCTAAAATCAACAACAGAGAAACCTGATATTTCAGTGTTGGTGAAAATAAAAAAAAATAGTGCAATAAATATTTCAGAATTCCCATTGTCTTTTGTTTAGTTAGACAGACAGCAAAAACCTCCACAGAGCCCAACAGGCGCAGTCTGGTTTCCAGCTTTGACCACGAGTTCCCTCGGCCTTCAGGCGTGTTCTCAGAGCCTGTTCAGAAGCCATTTTGTTCCTATTCAGAGCCCCAAGCTTATCAGCTGAGGAGGTCCTCTGATAGAGAGGCTGCCCCGGGTCCTGTTTAGGCGTGTGTGTCTCTGAATGAACTGCCACTCATCACGCTGCCAGGTGCAGGACTTCAGGTCACTGGTCACCCCGCTGCACAAGCAGAGACACACGCAGGAAAAGAGATCAGCCTGTTTCACCGAGATGCAGCCCACGACTCTGAGTAATTGTTATTGATTTTGGGTAATTATACTCAGTAATGAGGACCTGGTAGACAGAAAAGTTTCAGAGAAAAAGAAAGATTAAGAAACCTAAAAAAAAATAAGAAAGAAAGAAAGAAAGAAAGAAAGAAAGAAAGAAAGAAAGAAAGAAAAAGTGTAATAGCTAGAAAATGAAGTGTGAGTGTTTGCCTGGAGCCACTTGTGCTCCCATCTCAGGTGCTCCACTGCTGGTCATGATGAAATCCTTTAAAATGATGTTTCATACACCGACTAATGGCTACAAGACCTTTTGAGATGCCAAGTCTCAAGAGGAAGTCACTTATTATAATTCCTCTCTCTCTCTCTCTCTCTCTCTCTCTCTCTCTTTCTCTCTCTCTCTCTCTTTCTGTTCCCCTCTCTCTACGATGAGTGATGTCCAATGCACAACATGAGCCCAGAACTCATTTGCTCTAAAGTAAAACTCTTTGTATTTTCCAGCGGACACAGCTGAGAAAATAATGGCCGTGGCAGTGTGTCATGAAATGATTTTTTCTCCTCTGTCACACTCGCAGCGTCGGCTGCTCGTGGGATAAGATCTGTCAAGTGGCACGGCTTTAAACAGGATGGCAAATAACACGCTGCTCTGCCATATGGAAAATGTTTTCTCTCTCGACTGCTCTCCTGAGCATTTTTCACTGTAGCTATCCTTTCCAAATATGAGGTCTAATTTCCTGTGGCCTCCCACAGGAGGCTCAGCCAGGTGAAGTAATTACAATAGTTTATCTTTATACATTTGAGAGATGACTGAACCCGTTTATAAAATCTGAAATGTTCATGTGATAAAGCACTGCCTCTCATATTTAGAGGCATTTCACAAGTGATGGGGGTAAATGTATGATGCCAAATTTTTTAAGTCTAAAAATTGGCTACACTTCATAACAACCATTATTAATTAATGGTAAATTGATAATTGATTAAACTTGGTTAATAGTTAATACAATAAAATGATAATTAATGATGTTTACAAATTACCTAGTGAACTACTTATAAAGAGTTTAGTGTTGCACACATTATAACGTCATGCATAATATTAACTATTTGTTAATGATTAACTAATAATTTGTAAACCTTTAAGAAATTGTTTGTTAAACATCTATAAACATTACATGGACAGATGGACCAGATTCTTAAAAACACTTTTTAATGGCTAATACTTGGTTTGTAAACAATCTATAAACATTATTGGACAGCTATTGTAAAGTTGCTGCAGACAGTAATAATACTTGGTAAATAGTTAAATATTGTGCATCTTTAAACATTATTTGGGTGGCCTTTATGAAGTTGAATATTTTTAATTAAGCTGCTGGAGTTTTCAGCTTCTAACGGTCTGTGTTGGTTTGTGTCAATCTGAAACCAAAAATCACCGCTTGTGGCTTTATTCATTAACTAATTATTATAAGCAGCAGCTGCACTTTTATAATAGCCATCCAAATTAAGCTTATAGATGGTTTACAAACCAGTCATTACCCAAAGTGTCATAAAATATTAGATTAGATTATAAGGTAATCATTAATGAATACGTCATATTGTGTGAAAAATATTATAATGTGTGCAACAATAAACTGGTAATAAATACTTTCCTGTGCAATAAGTAAACTTTATTAATTATCTTTTCATTGTTTGTTAACTGGATACTAAAAATTGACTAAAGTTTAATTAACTGTCACAATTTACCATTTATTAGTGATGGTTATTAAAGAGTGTTATACAAAAATCTTAACTTATTCAGCTTCATTGCTCCTATAATGTTTAATCCTAGGACATCTTGTATATTGATGAGTACAGAGGATATTATTTTTCATACAAGCCAGCATGACACCTATACATGACACCTCTGATGTGTTTATTTTGTGTACAGAGAGCAACGGTATTTATTTTCCTCTGCTCACCAAAAGAGTTGTCAAGGAAACTGTGAGGGAAGTGCTGCTGCAGCAACAGGTGACATACCTCGGCTGAAATGAAGCCCAAACAAACAGGAAAGGTGTTATTTGTCTGTCACAAGCTGAGAGGTCCAGACCTGTGTGCAGGTGAGGGCGGGGCAGCCTGGGACCCGATGAATGACGGCCGGGTGTTCGTGCCAGGTTGGAGCGTTCCAGTCTGAGGCGGGCTGAGATCTGAGAGGACGAGGACTTCCAAAGGAGCAGGACTTCGAGAATTTCCTAGAATGTATCCAGCCGCTCTGAATATGTTTCAATCGGCCTGAGGGGGCTCAAACCATATCCATTCATTAATTATGATCTGTCTACATGAAATCAAGGGTAGAAACAAACATGAAGAAACAGTAACTCAGTCAGTAACACAAAGGCTGTTTGGGTGAGATCTGACTTTGAGGATCTGTTATGTAAACTAAAGTCAATTAGTTGGGCAAGAACTGAGGAACACTTTTGTGATTATTTCATTTGGTGTAGGAGGGCGACAGATTGTTGCACTTTTGTCTTCTTCTTTTTTCTTTAGCAACAAAATTAAATGTGGTAAAGCCTGTCTCAGAGCATAATTTATTTGTGAGAAATATTTCTAATAAGCGTTAGTTATGGAGTAGCCTGCTCAGTTCTTTTGACAAAGGCGATATTAGGGATTATAGACATGTAGCCAAAAATTCCTAATTATTGCCACATGATTCAAACATTATCACACCATTGAACGGGCGATATCAGTCATAGCTATGGGTTAGCAAGTCCCTGTTGGTCCTTCTAGTGTGACAGAAGGCTGTTATCATCTGTTCCCATCACACAGACCTTCACTCTGGAGACCATTCAAACTGATTACATTCGAATTGGGTGGTATTGTAACACTATTATACTGCTAAGTTTTATTTTTTATTTTTTTTACGGAAGAATAGTTCATGGAAAAGTGTGTATTCATGTAACTCTCTGCAGCAGCCACAAAACTATAGGATCTGCAGGGCAGGTGCATTATGGGGAGCAACATACAGTATGATGCATCATCCTGCAGCCATCATTTTACTTTTGGCTCAATCCTGTTTGGGCAATAAAACCGCCCACATTCTGACTATTTATTGTTTTCTGTAGCCGTTAGGTCAAGCTCCCTCAGACTGAAGGGATAATGCAAAGCCTACCTACCAAATATGGTGCATTTCTTTCCCAGAGCTGCATTTGACTCAGCCCAACACTGACAACAGAGGAGTTTCAGCTCATTATTGTTACTGAGGTTATCACCAAGTAAAATGGCACACAGTGTGGGCACGTCTTCTGTTCAGTGATGGTCACTGTAATTACATCTGAAAATCCATGTCACTGTTTTTCTTTTCATTTATTTATTTATTTTGGTGAGAGCGAGGATGTTAACAGCACATGGTTGGAGCACAAATGGGAAAAAGCTGGCCACTCTTCTCCCTGTCTGACATTTGTTATATCACTGACATTTGAGGAAAAAGCTGTTCTTCAGATTCTGCGGGCGGCTCTGCAACTGACGGTAAAACAAATTGTCCCTGAAATGATGAGGAAATTTTATTTCCACTTTTCAGAATGTCAGTCATACCACCTCAACATTTGTAGGTGACAAATCTTCCCTTTGAGAAGTATTTCATGTTTTATCCCCTTGATAATCTCTTACACTGACTAATCTGTCTATATCTTGGAGTCTAAAAAAAAAAAGGCTTTATCCTTACCTCTTTTTCTTGCACTTTTAGTGAGTGAGTACCACAGAAATTTAATTCATTCATCATCGTCATTGTCCTCATCAGTCATTCGATTTCTATGGTGAGTACACTCCTTATCATCAGTGATTTGCTTATCATAGCGCTGATTTAGTACATGAAGCTTATCGTACTGTTCCACACACTGAATTAAGTTATTGTAGATAAGAAAATCAAATCAACAGAATGCTTATAATCTGAAGTGGCTGAAAAAGATTTCCCAACAGAAAAAAAAGGAAGAACAGGAAACAGGCAATTGTATATATATGCCATTACACTCTGTGTTTTTCCTGTTGCTTATCAACATGTGTATTTTTTTATTATTATTATTATTATTATTATTATTATTAGTATTATTATTATTATTATTATTATCATGAAAACCTGTAAGTAGTTTGTATACCACACAAAGGTTCATGAATAAGTATTTGGTGCACTACTGTAATTAAATTTAATTCCCATACTGACACTGATAATAATAACACTGTACTCGCCTCTGTGGATCAATCCTGTATCAATCCTCAATTTAGTATTTTACACAGTTAACTCAAATCTCTAGTTCCTCCAAACCATGTATGGAAGCAGAACGGGTTTTGTTCATGGCTACGGCTAAAAAGAGAGAGAAAAAATGGAACAA
Source organism: Myripristis murdjan (assembly GCF_902150065.1). NCBI lineage: Eukaryota > Metazoa > Chordata > Actinopteri > Holocentriformes > Holocentridae > Myripristis > Myripristis murdjan. The sequence continues at coordinate 10,159,396 of NC_043996.1, forward strand.
TCAATTCAGTGGAGCAAAAGGGAAGCATTAGCTCAGCTAGAGTTAAAAGAGACCTACCTTTGTATTTATCTAATGTGACTCATGATGTATGACTGGCACCACCCAGTGAGTCATAGGTTAAATTATACCATTTCTACCTAATCCCTCTGTTCACGGCCCATCAGCACAAGAAAACGATTCTTAATTGCTGAGATGGTTTTTCAAAACCTTGAGAAATGATCAAATCACCGCTCTTGGTCTTGTCAGTCAGATTCCAGGAATCACTAGAGGATTTTTTTTTTTTTTTTTTTTTGAATATTTCACATTGCTTCTCTCCACTCAGATATGAACTGAATTATACTCTGCAAGGCTGTAATGACAGACAGTCTTTGAGGTCTTTAATTTGAAGTCAAATGAAGGCAATAATCAACACATAACACATTCACAGTGTCAGAATCAGCATAAACACATTATGATACTTCTTTTAAAGCAAAATGAATAAATATATAAATAATGTTATATTACTGGTAGTATTGGTCTTTTTTGGATGTTTGGCACATTGCCCCACATGGAGCTAATGCAGCACAGTAAAGTATAGCAAAAGGAAACATTACAAGTAAATAAAAGCAACATCTAAATAAGACATAGAACATTTTATAGCAGTGCTCTGAGTCAATAGCAATAAAAAAGGCCTTGCAGTGCACTTCATACCGTGCCATTTGTCCGCCCGTGGACAAAGCTTTAACCAGCTGAGTGGTGTTAAGTGTCAGAGTGACATTTGCTGCTGTCAAATGGCCCCTCCCATTGAGTCCAGTGAAAAATGCACTTTACTTGAGGCTGTAGCTACTAGAGGGCAACAGACTCTGAGGTTAATTAAAAGAAAGCAAAAGCACTCTGATTTATGCACAAGTTACAATCCCTCATTGCTATAGCTACACTGCAGGCATATGTAGCCATCCCTAAAGGCTTTTTTAACTTCTGTGCATAAAAGGTTCCCTGACTTTCCTTGTAAAATGTAAGAATCCTTGAGAGCTTTTTTTTTTTTTTTTTTTTTTTTTTTTTGGGTGGGGGGTGGGGGGGTGGGGGGTCTATTTAAAAACAATTGCGTCAGCATAAAGGAGGACACACTCATATCCCTTTCTCACATTCAAAGGACAATTTGATTATTCAAATGAAGTCTTGGTGACAGCAAATCCTTCGATGAATCTGCAATTCAAATGAGAACTGCATTAGCAGATTTTCTATGGGCTGTAATTGAAGTTCAGATTTTTAATGTCAACGTGTGGGATGAGGAGACTAAGGACTGTGTACACTCCTTTTAGATCGCGGGAATATGCCAAAGATTAAAACACAATGGTGTTCTCTATACCCAGTGCCAGGCAGCTGCTCCCTAGGCAAGTTTTTCCTCAAATGCATCGGCCCGGGGCGGAGGCCCTAAGGAACCTCTGCCATGTGGACTTTACACTGACAAGCTTGTGAGTCTTTCTCAATGAAGATGTGACAACTGATTACACACACCGGCACCTGGGTTCAGCAGGTGGAGGTGTGTGTCCTGGTGTACATGTCTCTACAGTCTTGTGTATGAGTGTTTGTGCATGCACACACACAGAAGAAAAGGTGTGAATGTACGTTTGAGGAGCACAAAAGAAAAGTCAACACTGTCCATGCTTCAGTGCTCGCAGCCCCTGTTTCATCCGGCTCCCACACATCACATTTGGCACTAAAGAAACATCCATTCAGCTGGAGCTCAGCAGCTTTGCTTGGCTGGATTTTCACCAAACACAAAAAACATGTCTTTAACCCTGTGTTGGCCTTCACCGGCTGTTTCATTGCTGGCTAAAAGAGGATAGAAAAAAAAAAAAAAAAACAGAAAATGTTGGTCCTGTGGGCCTTTTCAGCCTGTGGCTCTGAGTGTGTTACACAGGAAGAGTTAATTTGCAAAAACAGATGCATAACATACTTTATGAATCCAAAATTTTGTTTCAAAAGCCAACATTGCCTGTGTTTTGGCTAGGGGTGTAATGACAATCTGGATCAATATATTGACCTGATGATCAACAATCCAAAATAATCAATATTAAGTGAAAATCTATCAAATCAATCCATATCGTCTTCTTAGAGGTATACTTTTATTTTAAAATTCCCATGGCATGTCTGTGTCACCATTTCCATCCAAGCACACTGCCTTCCTAAACGTTCAGACAGTGCCAGCACCAGACCGATAATGGCAGCAGCCAATCTGTGGCCAGCAGACAAGAAAAACACAAAAGAATATCGGCTCCCCTCTCAGGAATAAACCAGCAGCTTGGAAATATTTTGGATTTCAGAGAAAAGACAGGTCAATTGTCAAAATCACATGCCATGTGCAAACAAAATACTCAGGAAACACAATGAGCCCAGCCAAGTACCCAAAACAGAAACACATTATTGTAATGTGTTAAGGGATAATAAATGACTAGATGTGCGTTAAGCTGATTTTAGGCACAACGTGGAGGCAAGGAACCTCCGTGAAATGCCTTAAAACTGTTTGACGTACTCCTACTAGTTGATTCTCCCGCTCACACCACGGGCATTTACCAGAAACATCAAAGAAAGAGGAGGAAACAACAAAGGACATCCATTGGTGTGGTTTCCTCTCCGGTTGTTAGTTTATCAAGTTGATAACCCAGCTGTGCTGCTGCAGTTGATAACAATTAAGCTTTGACAGCTGTGCTTTTTAATGTTGCTATGGTTACAAGTTGGGTAGCGGATGAATCCAGAACGGTGATTAATGTTGAGCTGAACTACGGGTGCAATACACAGTTTCAATGCACACCTGCTGGCCAATCAGAAAAGAGTATTCACCCATGGTATAAATGGGCATAATGATACCATCTCATATCTACTGTAGGCCCCTGACCTGAATCGAATCTAAATTATGTCATGGCTGACTTTGAGATATCAGCAAACATCATATCATTCCCCAAAGAGTCGATGTAATATTGTATCACGATGAAACATGTGATTTACCTCCCTACTATTAGCAGATGATGGTTTTTTTTTCGTTGCATATTATCTGGGGGAAAAAAAACAACATATTTTTCTATGTTGTTATATCTTTAGAGATGAATCCAATTGGAGATATGTTTTTGCAAATACTCTCTTTGCATGTTGAACCCAAACCATCTTGGCACTATCACTGTCATAAACTCCTCCTTGTGGGAGATGTAAGATATTCATTGCCTCTCTTTCTCTCCATCGAAAAAACTATTTTTCTTGTGCAGACTAAATTGACATATTGGACATACATGCAGCAGGGAGGGCCTGATCCTACTCTGCCTCTGATTGGCTAACCCTGACTTCACTCAACGCCAATCAGAGGCAGGCAGTGAGGGGGTATACACGTCCAGTATATCAATTTAGTTTCTCCTGTCTCCACATACACAAACATATTTTTCTAGTCACCCAGTGTCTGAGTTTTTTAAGGTGCACATTACATACCTGGGTTCAAATCTGGCATCTCTCTCTCTCTCTCTCTCTCTCTCTCTCTCTCTCTCTCTCTCTCTCTCTCTCTCTCACTCGCTCTGAACTGTTCAGTGACACAAAAAAAATCAATAATACAGCAAAAAACATGTTCAAAAACATGTTCCTGTAGTTATGTACAGCCTTAAATATCGATTTCACTGTACATATATGGGCCATTTCAAAATACTGTGTCACTGTCATAAGTCTTATCAAATGTCTTCAGCTGTTCGAAAGCTGCTCTATACTCAGTGTAGTTTATACCAGAGCCGTAGCGTAAACCAACAGGGATTAGGAGTGCTGCCTCAGAGCTTACAGTCCAAATTTCCTCTTTGTGTCATCAGATCTCTGCTTCTGTTATTTGGTCCTTGGCAGCACAATGGACAGAGCGTCATGCCAACACAACTCTCTGGGCTTGGCAGTGCAACAGGTAAAGTACTGTGCCAACACATTTGGCACATTATTAGTTGAAATCTGTGTTTCTCCACTGTGTCATCAATTAGTTCATTAATGTTATTCATTAATGTGACAAAAACATTTCTGCCAAACCCAGTGTATCCTTTCGAAATCATCCTTTTCCTCCTTTCCAACTGATCTGTTGAGTCTCTCACACGATGGACCCACGGGTGATGCAGTTCATTTCTCACTCTTGTCGCTTTTGTCCTCTCGTTTTATTGCTCCAGATAGAAATACCACACAAAATAAATATTGTCTCTCTTCAGTTTCAGTTCCCACCGTTGTTATCGTTGCCTTCCGCTGCAGCAACAAACTTGATCTCAGCGTTGGCGGTCCGCGAGGCCATGCTGCTGTCTCTGACCTTGTGCTTGAACAGGAAGGGGAAAGTCTTCTTGAAGGACTTTTGGAAGCTGGCTCCCATGAAACCGTAGACGATGGGGTTGACGGAGGAGTTGGCGTAGGACATGCAGTTGGCCCATGTCTTGATCTTGTAGGTGGCGTAGTTGGGCCGATAGTTTGGGTAGAAGGACTGGAAGAGGACAAAGAACTGGATGGGACCCCAGCAGACGGTGAAGAGAAGGACGATCACGACCACCATCTTGGACACTTTGCTCCGGATACTGATCGTCCTCTCAGAGAGCAGGTTGACCTGTGGAGGAGAGAAGAGAAGAGAAGAGAAGAGAAGAGAAGAGAAGAGAAGAGAAGAGAAGAGAAGAGAAGAGAGGAGAAGAGAAGAGTTCTTATTGTAACAACTAGGAATGAGGCTTAAAGTCCCACTGCACTCAAAAATATGTTTATCCTATGTTTATGTCACCTAAAATGTCTGACTTTGACTGTACTGTCTTGTATCTGTCCAAATCTTGTATTTGTCCTCTTTGTCAATCCTCTACTGAAGGACGAGGTGTGAGTGCACACCCCTAAAATCTGAACCAACTGGATTGGATATGTCACAAATCTGACAGCCAATCCCACCGACTGACAGGGTGCTGTCATATCAGTAGCAGCAGCTCCCCCGGTCACGGTGCCAGTGCTGGACCGCTGGTTGTGTTTTGTTTTCAAAAAATCAGCTTGACCAACTCAGAATGAACAATATTAGTGTAACTAAGATATTCACTGAAAAAAAATAATGGTTAGATCATGAAATATAGCACAAATATGGCATCGTTCTCATGAGGCAGGACTTCTGCAGGTTGTGAACACAGAACTGACCCACCTGAGTGTTTTATTTTCAAAAGACTGACAAGACCAAGAGGGAATGGCTGCTTCACATTAACAATATTGGTGTAACTAAGAGATTCGCTGTTTTTTTCTTGGTCAGGCTACCAAACATGGCACAATATTCACAACTGTTGCAGGATGGGACTTTCATGTCCTGTGAACAGAGCTCTTTTACCAGCAGGCATGTGGGTGGGTGGACACTATTTGCATTTTCATAAATCTGGACACTTTTTATGAGGGTAAGGTTTAGAGTTACATTTAAGACAAAAAGGGTAGTACTTTCAGGGAGGAAAAAAACTTCTAAATATGTAATATTGATGAACACAGATTATTTTAGGGGCTTACTAAACGACTGGAGGGGGACTTTAATATTTCAAATCATGTCTACATGGAGAAAAGCAGAGCAAAACAAAAGCTTGTCCATGCCTGGCAGTTGTTGTCCACAGGCTCGACAGTCGGCTGACCCACCCGCTTCACCATCAGGGTGTAGCAGAAGGAGATGGTGAGAACAGGCAGCAGGTAGGCAGCTATGAACTGGTAGAGGATGAAGGCCCTCTCGTGGGTCTTGGAGGGGAATCTCTCCATGCAGTACTGCCGTGGTCCGTACCAGTATCCCTCCTCAATACGCTGGTACATGAAAATAGGAGTGGACAGGATGAAGGAGCCTGGGTGGGACAATGACTCGGTTAGTTGAGGCAGTCTGCAACAATGGGCAAGAGTTTTTAGAGTATAAGTGACAGGATTACACCCTTTCTCCACTTTTAAATAGTGAAGGATCTGGAAGTGTGACTTCCAGATGTCAGCGTCATTTAGTTATGTTGAATGTCACTTGCAGTAGCAGAAACCAAGTTAAGTTTCATGCATAATTTATGATTAATTTTATGGACAGAAATTAATGTCGACAATCACTAATACACTCTAATACCCTCTATGGGTGATAGTGAACGATTAAACAAATGAAAATGTAGCAATGCCAAGAAAATAATTTCAATAAAACATGAGTAAATGGGTTAAACATGACTAAATGTTTGACTGATTAAAACAAGATTGAATAAATTAATGTTTTAGTGGATGAATGAATGAATTAAAGAGCAAGTGAGAGTCCACTGCCAAGGAAATGTTTTCAATAAAGCAAGCCCAACAAACCTATCCAAATGCAGATGCTGACAATCATGGCGACTCTCGGGGTGCGATGGCGGAGGGATTTGAGAGGGTAGACGGTGACGTAGCAGCGGTCCCCACTCATGGCCGTCAGAGTGATGCAGGTGGCCTGCACCGTCACCTGGGGGGCAGGGAGCACAGTTACACTCACACACACACACCTTCCCACACAGCGCAGGGTCTCCTGGACTGTGGCAGCAATCACACTGGGCTTAGACTTGTTTCTTGTCTTCTCTTTCTCTAAAGTTTATTTTAGTTTAGAAAAAAGTTATTAATGTAGCTAAATAATAGACAGGCATTTTTACTTTCAATACATGAATTTTAAACAAAAAATTGCTGTTTCTGGAAACATAAAGCTCATCACTTTCTTTGCAACAATGCAATTTAAATTAGAAACACCAACCAAAACACCAAACATCAAACAACTAAAACAGGGTATTTACACACTCTAGCAAAAATAAAAACTTATATTATATTATATTATATTATATTATATTATATTATATTATATTATATTATATTATATTATATTATATTAACTTTATACACATTTGCATTAGCTTTTATATTAACAATTGGAAATGGAATGGAAAATGGAAATTTATTCATACAAAAATTATAAGCTTCTAAATATTGTAATTAGCTTGTCCACATTTGCTGTGCTACAAAATCAAAGCATAACTTCTAAAGTGGCTAAAATGGAAATACTTTGAGAGGAACAAACATTAAATGTGCAATAAAATTGAATAATAAATACAGTAAATATTCATATAAAATAATAAACACATTTTTGCATGAAAAGATAATATAATGCAGCCGCAGTGAGAGGAGTGCGTGTGTGTGTGTATGTGTGTGTGTGTGTGTGTGTGTGTGAGGATCCCAGCAGCAGGAGTCTAATTGCTACAGAAGTTTGTCATGACCTCTCTGATGGTGAACGGTGCACTCAGCCTTACATGTATCAGCTCTCCCCGCTCATTAAAGTGCACAGGCTCAGCTCAGGCAGCCGTCTCGTGCTCAAGAGAAACAGCCTTTATTTCCAATTATCTGCACAACATGTCTGAGGTTTTCACTGATGAGCTTTGGTGGCTTCACGGGCAGAGGCAGAGGCAGAGGTAGATACAAAGGAATGAGATGGGGGGGGGGGGGGGGTGGCCAGAGAGCAGCAGCATTTGTGTCAAGAATTTTTAATTAACATATGAATTATTCAATTTAATGTATAATTAGGTTCAGTGATGCTTGATTCAGCTGAACACACAGGCATGTTTGCAGAATGCTAATGTAAGTCCAAACAGATGTGCCCATAACAATCCAATCTAATTTCTATTTTTTAAGCTGTGGGAGAAGATATTAATTATTATTAGTATCATTATTATTATTATTATTATTATTATTATTATTATTATTCATATATTACTACTACTGCTACTGCTACTACTACTACTACTACCAATAATAATAATAATAATAATGATAATAATAATAAACTTTATTAATAGAGCACCTTTCATACATGTTGCTCCAAGTGCTTTACAGTAAAATGAAAAATAAAAATGCAACACATTAAAACAAGGGCCAAATAGAAAGACAATAAAATTTGGCAATAAAAAGACATAGATGATAAAATAAAATATATAAAGGAAAGTAAAAACAAACACCAGCAAGAGTAATAAAATACGAGAGAATTAGTTAAATAAAAATAAATAAATAACTAAATAAATAAAACTTTGAAAAATGTTCACAGAAACTGCATAGCTCTTGGTAGGTTACTCTATAATTTTGAGCCTTTTTAACTTGGGAGCATGTAAAAAAAAAAAGCTTTGCTGCCTATTTTCTTGTGCTTATAATTGTTTGTATTTAAAAATCCGGCAGCAGAAGATCTAAGAGCTTGTGAGGGATTATAAAACGACAGACAATCTGCAGTGTAAGCCGGTCTCAAGCCATTAGGAGTTTTATAAACAAGAACCTTAAAATCCATGCTAAAAGACGCTGGGAGCCAGTGGAGTGTAGCTAAAACTGAGTTAATATGCTCGCTCTTATCCCTGTTTTGCTTAAACCTTTTAAAATATTCATTAGTGTAAAAATGACTAATAGCTCAGTGTATCAGTTCATGAGAATAGGAAGTTTTCATCTGCAGCAGTGCCCTCATCTAAAAACCTCACCTCACCTACTGAATAAAAATATATGTATTTTTTACATATGGCTTTGGGCTATGCTGTGTCCACTAGACCCATGGAGACATGACCATAACTGTATATGTGATAATATGTTATGAGATTCTGCAGGAGGCAAAGACACAGTTTCTATAAAGGTATACTGGCACTTACTGTGTGGAAATAAAAGAGAGAGGGAGAGAGAGAGAGAGAGAAAAGGTCAAAAGTTCTCTCTGTGCTCTTTTCCAAACAGGATCCAATTTTGTCTCTCCTTCTCTCTTATCTGTGATGAAGCCAGCACCCATTACCCTTCAGGGATTCAGAGCAGTGTTTCAAAGGATATGATGAAGGCAGAGGGGTGATATTCAGGCCAGTGCACTGCTGGCTGGGTAAGTGTGCACAGGCTATGACTGCGACGTGATCCTTCAATTTGTAGAAAGCCCGCTGCACTGTAGACCGTCTTGTTATCTTCATACAAAATACCTTCTCAAAGGAAGGGGCTTGCACTTGACTGAGAGTTATGTGATGAGCTGGGCTGGGCAGCGTGCTTTATAACTAAATGACCTCTATTTCTGCGTGACTCTTTAGTGGGATGATTAGGAAACACTGAGATAAGCATCAGAAAAGATGGATTCTGGTAATATCCACAGTGAACTTTGTTTGCATGATAGCCAAGTTTACGGATGGATTTGTTCTATACAAACTGCAAACTGTTGTGTGGTTGTGTCTTGTGTGGCCATGTGGGCTGGACAGTAAACACCAGGGAAATAAAATCACTAATGCTGGACAACCATTTGAAAGAGACCATGGGCAGCCTTTTTTGGGCTTTTTGTTTGTTAATTGTCTTCTATGTATTTATTTATTTAATTTTTTAAATTCAAATTTTATCTTAACGTCTGCTATTTATGCATTTACTTACTTTATTTTTCACAATTCTGTGGCAATTTTATGATAATCTTCTTGTGTTTTTTCTGTTCTTTCCCATCAGTTTTTGGGGACATTTTTTGGTCCTTTTTGTTTGTTTGAAATCAAATGAAATAGCTCAGGTTTCAGAGGGTTGGACATTATCATATTTGCTAAGTGTATATAAAAACATTTCACAGATAATGTGCATACTCCAATACCAAGGCAAAATATAACACATCATATTTGCAGAAGCTGTTGAAGACCTGTGACAGTAAAGCTGCAGGTCACAGTCCATTCATGATGCAGTCAAGGCTGTAAAGACTGCACTGCATGATGGATTCTTTCTTTCTGTTCCTCTCTGCTAAAAGGGTCTGGAAAACCAAAAGAGCTACAGCGACCAAACTTTGCAGATCGGTTGGAAATTTCACCCTTTACCCAGGCAACAGAAATTATACCAGTTGGCCCAGTGGTGGTGCTGCGATTTACATTTTTGCCCACAACCCCTGAACTGTAAATGGGTAGCCACAAATGATTTTTTCCTGGATCTCCTGGGTCCAGACGCATCCATCCATGTAGGCCACTCCCATTGTACACCTGGGGAGATTTCCTGTTCTTTTGTATTTTGTCCAAAATGCTTCTTTTCTCACAAATTTTGCCCAAGTGACACCACATTTGACACCAAATTTCAGCCGCCCTGCCAGACTTGATGGCATCTAGCCAGTAGGGGGTGCTGTAGTAACCATATATTTTCAAACAACTAATGTATGCATTGCTCAGTCACTGTACAATACATGCTCCAACCTGATTTGAAAATGCTCTGAATGGTGTACTTATTCACCCCACTGTGTGATTTCTGACTTAAAAATTTCAAACTGAGGTGTCTGGAGCCTCATTCACTTCCACTGCATTGATAACTTTGCCATTATATTCAGAAAAAAAAAAAAAAAAAAAACATTATGCACCAGCTTGGCTCAACTTCAAACTGCAAGAAAGTCAGAGAGGTAGCATGAACTCAGTTGGATAATCTTCTGTCTCTAAGTCCCAAAGCACTTGGTTCAAACCCCCTCCTTTCCTCAGATGTGACATTCCGTTTGATCCGTGCCTTCGTCTGATGTCATTATTAGACTGTCTTTGTGTGCTACTAAAAGCGACACAGTAATTCTTTAGACACCAGATATCACGTGTGCCAAATGGTGTTCTGACTGAAACTCTGGGAAGGTCAGAGAAAGGTCAGTGTGCCGTAAAGCTGCAGAGGAGCAGCTGGGATCCCCACCAAGGACCTGAGGAGCCAGCAGGGGAGAGTGGCAGCGTCCCTCAGAGCAGTGACCAAAAAGGCCTCCACCCCGACACCTTCCACAGGATTAAAGCCAGTCTAACTGAAGACGGTGCCCAGAGGCCCGTTGTGTACATTGACCCTAATCCCAAACTGGATGTCAAATGTCTATATGATCATGTCTGCTGAAAGATCTCTCTCTCCACAGACGCCAACCCTCACCTCGCAGGAGAAACAGACCAACAATGCCGCTTCCTGGACCAGCAGCGAGACGAGCTCCACCACGATCAGCCCACCATGTCCCCAAGCACACAACACACCAGGCCCAGCAAATACTGCAGCAGGACAGTTTCCAACAACCAGCCCTGGACCCCCTCAAGCCAAGCCCGGTCCTACCCCCAGCAGTGCCTCCACCGACCCCACCAACAGGGGCTCCACCACCCCCCACTGCATGAACTGCACCCAGGCAGTAAAGACAGAAGCAGGTCTATTCCCACCATCACTCCATTACCTGATGCCGGCCAGTGGCTTTTTTATTCAAACAAGATTTTGTCGATATAAAAAGTATTTTTCCAAAAAAGGGTCTTGAAAAAGAAGGGTCGTCTTAAAATCCGGGTCGTCTTTTATGCGGGTCAATATGGTAAGTTGCAAAATGTCAGCCATTTGGCAAAACGGTTTAAGAGTGTCTAGACTGTCAAACTAAGTTGGATAATAAAAGAACAGTTCTGTGGAATTCATTCTGTATGTTCTTTCATGTTTTACAAAGGGTTTAACCTGTTGACAGCAATCATATCATGTAAGGTTGGTAGTGTAGGCTACAGCAGAAGCACGCTGGTATCGGATCGGTATCGGCTTTTAGGCAGAATTTAGTATCAGAATCGGATCAGCAAGGAAAAAATGGTATCGTGCCATCCCTAGTAACAAGCTGAAAGACATTCAGCACCGGCTGCACTCAACCTGCTCTGCTCTCACCTGATCGGTCAACCACCCCAGTAAGACAGTGCTGACTGGCTGCTAATCAGACATTACCTTAAGCTACCTTATTTTCTCAAAAGAAATAGTTTTCCTATAATTAAATTTTTTTCAATTATTATTTCTCGTGCACTTTAATTGTTTATCTCGCTTTAACAACAAATGTACCTTAGCTGATTTGGGGATTAATGCTGTTTAAAACTTTCAATTTCATGCTGGAACATGCGCGGTCTGAAGTCCTCTGTTTTAGGTCTCAAGAGCAGATGCCTGCCCTTCACTAAAGAAAAATATAAATAAAGGAATCAAATAATAAATAAAGGAATCGGGGAAGGCTAAGCTAATTCAATCTTGTAATTAGATTTGACAAAAGTTGATTGAAAATCTATAAATGCCCGAGATCCAATGTCCCCAACTTTTATCAGCCCTTCTGTCCTTCCATCCAAAGAAATGAGAAAAGACTCCTCTCTCCTGATTCCTCTCCTCTCACTTTTGGACCTGCACTGCAATCATTGGACTTCAGAATCTGGTATAATTTTATGGTCCTTTTTTTTTTTTGTCCATTTTGTTACACTAAAGAACCTTGACAGCTTTACCTGTTTTGGAGAAGAGTGGTACAAACCAGTGCTTGCAAATTACCTCTGTTTTATGTGGATTTAGAAACTTCACCAGTGTTTCAACTGACATGAGGATGAGTAAGTTAGTGCATTTTTATTTCTTTTATGTCCCTTTCTTGAGAAAAAGAAGCAGAGGAGATTAGAGCATAGTCGTCATTTCATGTTTTCTACACTTTTCTCTTCAAAGCAAGCACTGAATACATTCAAAGACACACACTGGTGCCACAAGTCCAGCCTTCTGTTCTTCCTGCCAAATCAAGCCACAGTGGAGTTCAATTACTTTTTTTGCGCTATTGAAAAAAAAAAAATGTTTATCACACGTAGCCTTGAAGAGAGTCCACATTGTAGCATTCACATTAGGACACATCTTTCATTGCTAGTGAGCAGTTTTTAAATTAGTGTGCCAGCTTTGTTTTCATTCAGCTTGAGACATTCTGAGGTCTGAATTAAACACCTACCTCCATCAAAAAGCCTCTCAACCACACCAGCACTCCCCGTCTCTCTCTCACCCCCCACCACACTTTGAAGTCAGCACTCATTCACTTTTAGGACTGTGAAGACACCAGACCTGTAAGCCACAGTGTCGACTGGCAAACAAAATGACTTAGACACTGTCTTGCACCGCAGTAAGAGGAGTGAAGAGAAGTTTCAATCAGCAATCATCTTGGCATGTATTTGTTCAAGATGGATGGTCTTCCCTACATATTTGACCAATGCCAGGATGAAAAGATAAATGCACAGGCATAACTGGAAAGATGTGGCTCCTCAAGATGAGAGCTGACTTTCAAAGGCGCACCATGGACAGATAATGATGACTCAGCAGGTGGTCAAGACCATTTGTGACTGCTTTGTGTGCTCACCCACAGCTCCACTTCTACTAGTCGGTATCCTTGTGTGGGTCACATATTCTGACTTTCCTTGGGTTTTAGGTTTGTTTTTTACGTGATCACTTATAGACTGAATGGTGCATGCGGTGTTGCCCATCCTGGCGGGGCGTATTGCACTCTCTACGTTAAATGCGGTGCTTGTGTTTGTTCAGCTCATTCTCATTCCCAGGATGTCAAATACCTCAGTTTAGTCCCGCCCTTCTGTGTCTAACACCAAAGGCACCCTTTTGTGTCAGCATGAGATGCAGGGGATGGTGGGTATAAAGAGTGAGGAAATCCACAGAGGGAGGTGGGTGGAGTGGATGATGGAAGTGTAAGCCACAGGACCTTCACACGTGAGACCTGGGTTTGACTCCCCTTTCCAGTGAAAACGTTTGTGTGTGGCTGAGACCGTGTCCAGTTTCCATTTTGTTGCCTAAACCTCACCAAAACCAAGCCAATTTTTATATCTAAACCTAAACTTTTCCTAACCGTAAGCAAATTTCCCCAACATTAACCAAGTCATTTTTATGTCTAAAGCTAACCATGTGACACTGGAACGTGAGAGCGAGGCAGTCTAGTGTGTGTCATCTCAACGCTGAAGGCTGCCTTTGGCATCAGTACGAGACGTGAAAATGTATGACTGACACCATTGTTAGCTGAAGCTCCTTATTAGATTGACATCCTTTGATAGCCTTTGATTGCCTTTTCCAATAAAAGGCTAGATTAATAAAATATAATCCTTGCTAAGATGATGGATTTACATACAAGTACAGGACAAAATAAGCATGTTGTGCTTACTGACTGTTACCATTTGTTGAGCGTAATGGAAAATCAAACAGAGGCAAAAAGAATAAAAACTGAAGTGGTGCTCAGAGTGGATTGATCCATTTTTTCATGTACCTTTTTATTCCCTCGCCAGACCTGTCTCTGCATAGAAAGGACTTCAGATTCTCATAGTTTCATGATGGTTTTTACAGTCAATGATGACAAAAAAAAACTTTTCTTAAAAAAAAAAAAAAAAAAAAAAAAAAAAATCCATAACTTACTTTACCATCCCTTTAAGTATTTTACAGGTAAGTGTTAGGTTAGAAATCTGGCCATCATCTTATGCACTGATCTCCGTTTTCAATTCACTGACTGATGTTGAAAAGTGGTTCACACCTTTGTTGCCAGTAGATTAGACTCCTAGCAATAAAGGCCTGAAAAAAAAAAAAATCGATCTTTGGTCCTTTAATATAGTTAAAACGCTAAGCTAAAATTTTGAAATATACACGGGTTCAGAGATCAGGAGAATGTCCTTCTCTAAACAGAAAAGGGATGAAATTAGAGAAAAATATGAGAAAGCAAAAGAGACAGAGAGAGAAACACAAACACAAAGACTGGAGTGGCAAAGAAGAAAGGCATGATTGACAGGCGATTGTCTCTTCCATATTCAAAAGCAAACTCAGAATTAGCATTTTAACAAAGACAGCTTCAAAAGGTACTAGTCTACATATTCAAAATTAAAATGCTTTCAGCGTCTCCGCCTGCCTCTCTATGTTCTTGGTGTGCCTCGCAGACTAATATCTTACCCTTTTACTCTTAAATTAGTCATGTGCATTTAGACATTATGTCTTCAAAAGGAACATGTTTTTTTTTCTGTCCACCTGGCAGATCCTCCTCCACGCCTCTCCATCTTCATAATGAATGAGGCCCATGTTTTTCTCCCGTCTCCAAATAAAAATGATGGACCTTTGCCATCTCCAAAATTAACACTTCCCCATTCAGAAAATAAATTAAAAGCTGTAATATGGGACAGAGTCTCACTAGACGCTGACAGGCTGCTCATTAACTGAACAGGAGCAATGGCATATTTCCAGTTATTTAAGGTGACACAGACCCAGTGACAGCACATAAATGGGATTCTCATGCTGTTCTGGACTAGGTACCAATTATGCATATTTACAGTGCAGGGTGACATACCCTTTAAAGACCTACGGTTTACTCCCACATATCACTATACATGCCATGTCTTCAAGGTAACTTCTGCCTTTAAATAAGCTGATCTTGGCAGTGAGCTAAGGCCGTCTTCTCCCTGATGGTGCAACTGTGCATTGCCAAAGATTTTACGTGAAAAACCTCCAAGGCTTTACATTAATAAGTTTAACCCTGCGTTTTACTCAGCCCCCCATGTTGGTACCTGTAGGCCTGATGCAGGGTAAAGGGTATATGTGAAATGCCTCTGCTGTTAAACCACTCAAATGTGATTTTGTCCCGTTACCTGCATTAAAGCTGGGATTGAAAAGTGGAGATGGAGATTTGAGCAATTTTTATCAGTTTCGTTGATTCTACAGTATACCTGCTGTGAAAAGACAACAAAAAAATCCTTGTGCATTCTTAGCAAAGAGAACACTGATCTGTGGTTGTTAGTGGTTTAAAGAATAAAACATTTTTGTATGAATCTTTTACCAAGGACCCTGAGTTTACCTGCTGTAGAAAGGCAACAAATTTGCACATGAAGTCACCAAAGATCCATCCGGGGAGAGGATAGAGGGTAGCAGTGAAGGGGACACAGCACACCAAGAAAATGATGTCAGTGGCAGCCAGGTTTGCTGCATAGGAAGAAAAAAAAAACATAAGGAAAGATCTCCAAGAGAATCTGCAGTGACTCTGGGGAAAAAGACAGTGTTTCTTTTACTGAGGAATTCTAAGTTACGATCATGCACATTTCCCAAGGTTATAAAAACAGGGCAGAAGAGGCACCACATTAGTCCAAAAACGATGCAGAAACCAAGTAAATTAGAGAAATGGAAATCTCAGCAATACGTGTGATCCCACCATCCCTCTCAGTGATAACCAGGCTGATACACTGAGAAAGAGGTGGGCGTGCTGCATTATTACACATGCATTTATGTATACTCATTGATTACATGAGTGCCTGTGCCTGAACGCTGCACTCCAGTAGCTTCTTATTTGTTTTTGTCATTTATTCATTTACTCAAACAAGCAACATCCGGACAAACCTGCAATAGTATAAATCACATGCTTGTATTCATAAAACAATTTGCCACCGCAGCTGACCACATTCATTACTATGACACCCTGGTTCATTTAAGGTGCTCTGAGATTGATGTCCAAATAAAAATTAAAAAGCCCTGAGAAAAAAACAAACAAACAAACAAGGTTCCTATTTTCCAGTTGTAGAGGTTTTTATTTTATTTATTTATTTGTTGCCATAGTTGATAAGTAGCTTCAAGCTGTTTTTTATGAGTAGCTTGTAGCTTATAGAGCTACAATTTCAAAGTCTCTTCCCCAACCCTGCATATAAATACGATTATGAGTCATCTGGGCTTCCTGTCACCCCCACCCCCATCACTCCGAAGATGCTGATGCTGAATGAAAGAGGTAAGGTAGGACAATGGGTGGCTATTTTGACTTGTTAGTGAACTGCTGTACCATTTGCAATTACTTACACATATAGTCTCAGCTCTTTTGATTCTAATTTAAGTAGGAAAATGTAGGTTGATTCATTCAGTTTAGATAGAGATAGATAGATGGATAAGACTTTATTCATCCCCTAAGGGAAATTCAAATATCCAGTAGCTCATTCAAGACTCATTCAAGACAAGAGGATTAGAATTTAGATTTACTCAGTTAAAATTTACTAACAGCTCCACCTTGTGGAGGAAACTGAGGCAGTATTATGTGTGTTTGGATTTTTCCATAATAAAAGTGATGCCGACCCAGTGATTCTTGGTTAATTGAAAAAAGATGAAAAAAAGAAAACTAATTAGGTGCATTGCTTCAGACAACGTTAAGACCATAGGTCAGGGGTAACCGTGTGCTATGGAGCACCGACAGTCTGCAGGTTTTCAGTCCAACCTAAAACTCCACCAGGTGAGTTCACTGATCAGCTCAGCTTCAAGCAGAGAGGAGGGACTAATCAGTGAACTCATCTGGTGGAGTTTTTGGTTGGAAGGAAAACCATCAGACTTTCAGCTTTCCTTGGCACATGGTTGCCTATCCCTGCCATTGGTGAACTGAAAAATAATTTTCGAAAATGAATAATAATTTCTCGAAAACTGGGGGCAACATCTC
Source organism: Myripristis murdjan (assembly GCF_902150065.1). NCBI lineage: Eukaryota > Metazoa > Chordata > Actinopteri > Holocentriformes > Holocentridae > Myripristis > Myripristis murdjan. The sequence goes on from NC_043996.1 coordinate 10,176,572, forward strand.
TGCCTGAGAACAAAATTGACTGGTAAACACTTACTTTGTCCTGAAACAGTTTCCTAACTGTCCTAGCAAAGGGTTTGTTTTATTCTCATGGTGCCTGATCGGTGCCTGCAGTAGACGCTCTTCGGCAGCTAGCTGAAGTTTGGACCGAATATTCACAATGAGACGAAACTGATGTAAAATGTTGCAGAGAAAAGTTGCTGCGGTGTAAACTACCTCATCTCGGCTGGAAACAAGCCGGCGGATAGCGTTTCTGTGACTAAAACTTGTTGAGTGGCAGATGTCTGGTTTGAAAATGTTTGTTTACCTCCACACCGATGGAGACACAGACTGTGTGTGTCTGGGTCTGGATGCAAGACAGTAAGTTGCTTTCAAGGGAAGTCTTCTTATAAATCTTTAAGCACAACGATAACACGGTGTTCAGGGTGTAACCTCAGGAGAAATCAGTCTTTTCAAGAGAAAGAACCTTCCTCCACAGGAAATACCAAGGAAGAGCTTGTCCTTTTTCCTGAGTTGACACAGTATACGCCGAGTTGGTGAAATTTTAAAGATGATGGTTGTTGTGGAAAAGTTACTCTGTCTCGTCTAGTCTCATTGGTGTAAACTGGCAGGTTTTAGGCTGTTGCAGAGCACATTTCTTTGCAAGTTTCAACTCTTCTCGCTGTGACTCTTTGGTGTAAACACGCCTAAATTGCAGCATTTTGGAGAATATAATTCTTTTTAATGACAGTTTTGGGGAAACTAAACTTTTCTTAGCCCTCTTAAGAGTGCACCATATTATTTTAACATATACTGATGCTTTTTGATACATATTTGCCCATTGAACTCCACTGTAGATAATAGTGCAAACCAGAAGTACTCATACATTGTTAATGCAAAGAATCAAGTTTCATATAAAGAAACAGAACCAGAATGAACATTGAGGTATCTAAGCACTAAAAAACATTTACTTAATTAAATGACATTGCATCAAAGATGGTGTGCTGGGGTGCTTTTTGAAAATCAAGCCTAAAATTATTGACTGGTTAACAACAGAATGTAAATACTGCCTTGGTCTTATCACAATTTTCGGTTAATACAAAACCACACACACACACACACACACACACACACACACACATACACAATTATTAGATACTCATGTGAATCCATACTACCAGCCTGATATTACAAGAACCATCCTCATGTGAAAGCACAAAAAAAAAAAAAAAAAAACCTCAGGCTCAGAAAGTGTTTTTGCACCAGCAAGAGGCTGTAGTGATAAGGTTTGCCCCCTGATCGTCTTACAAGCTGAGTTGGGACTCCCTGGTTCTCCGTTCCCTGTGTGTGGCTGACAATTACACCACCCACTTTTTCCAATTTCTTACTCCAGCTGATCTAATCACACTGTAACAGCCAGACCTTTATGTTGAACCAGCAGGCAGATGGAGGAGCACTAATCAAATGTTGCTGGGTATTAAACCGCCTCTACGCTGTGGCCCGGGGGTATTATGGTATATCATGTGAAAATTCACCTCACACACACAGCGGGCTGACTATGGAAAGATATATGAAGGCATATATGGGTTTCAAGTCAGATGAGTAACCCCACCCCCACCCACTTACACACAAATCAGCACTCACACAATTAGAGATTTTTTTTTTTTTTTTTTTGGACTGCTCCTCACCCATCCTCCAGCTTTACATTGTAATTCTACTGAAGAGACTCATGACATCACAGGTCTGCCAAACGTAATTTAGATCACCGACCACCATCAGCCACCTTGGTTCAAAGTCGGTGTGCACTGAATCCCTAAGAGATGCTACAGGGCCACGATTGACGTGCGCCATTGATTTCTTGGTTTGGCTGATATAATAGAGATCAATGTTGCTCCCCAGATAAAGTCTAGACCATCAATCATGACAAGTTTTTTTTTTTTTTTTTTTTTTTTTTTGTTATGGAACCTAAAAGTAATGTTTTTTTGTTTGTTTGTTTGTTTGTTTTATAGGAGTTTAAATGATTACTAGTATTACTGGTTAATATTAATGTAGGTTTTACTAATTTAGTAGACATGAGCAACACAGTAGTTGAATAATTCATTCAGGGTTTGGAAAATAAACACGATCAGTTAAGCCCTTGATTTAACTAATCATGCAAGTCAAAATGATTATCTCTCACAGTGAAAATCAGTTACTTACATTTTATTTTATTAAGCTGTCTACATCAGGGGTTCCCACACTTTTCCCAGGACCCACAAAAGAGATGTTTTAAACCATCGATTCCTGAACTGGAATCGATGGTTTAAAACCGACCGAAGTTTTTGGACAGAACTTGGGATAAAAATGATGAGAGATGATTTTGCAGCTATAGCTGTTATTCAGATTAAAGTAAAATCACTGTCTGTACTGTAAGTGGTCAAACAGTGAAACCTGTGTAACCTGTGATCATGCTTTTACATGCACATTCTATGATGAGTGATGCAGTCGTGAAATTACATTTGGGAAAACCTTGAGGACCCCTGGCGGTCCCTGGATCCCACTGTTTGTATAAAGATGAGAGGTAAATGTTTGCTGGGAGTCAGCTGCATGCAACATGAGCCACATCCGAACCCATAACATTTGAAATACATGATGTTATGTAGCCCAGTGCTGGATTTATAAATACATTTTTTCCAACATACTGTATGCTCTTTTTATTTTTCTTGTCATGTGTATCTATCACAAAACTTTTTTCTAGCTATTTCAGGCAGACTCTTAACAATGACAACCCAGACCAATCAGACCATTACACAGGGAAGCATCAGATATACAAACACAAAGAACTTTCTTCTTGTTCTCACCGATGTAGAAGTTGGTTGCAGTCCTCATCTGCCTGTGTTTGGAAATGACATAGATGACCAGAGAGTTTCCCACCAGTCCAACCAGCATGATGAGGGAGAAGAAGAGGGGGACCAGCCAGGCGTCGGTGAGGAAGGGGTGCTGCTCCCCTTCGTCGTCGTCCCTATCTCTGTCCAGAGTGGAGTTCAGGTCGGAGCTGTTGATCCACAGCTGCTCTGTGGAGTTCCAGAGATCCTCGGAGGAGAACATCGCGGCGGGAAGGAGGGAGGAATGAGAGGGAGGTGGAAGAAAGGCAAAAGAGGAGAGAGGGCTTTTTAGCCGCTCTGTCAGGTGAAAGATGATGATGAGAATGAGATGAGAACGATGTTATAGGCTGCAGAGAGAGAGGAGAGTGGATGAGAAAAAGAGGGGAGAAAAGGGGGGGGGGGATGGAAGAGAGAAGAGTGTATGAGAGGAGAATAATGAAAAGAAAGAACGAGTGGAAGTGCAGATTAGAAAGAGCTGCACTTCCAGATAAGACTACACAGGAGAGAGGGGGGAAAACAGCTTGGATATAAAAGGGAAGAATTAATGAGATGAGCAAAAGGAGCAAAAGAATGAAGAGATGCTGGAGTCAGATGGAAAAGAGGGCAGAGACTCTGGATGAAATGGATAGAGAGTAAGAGTAAGTCCTCGTGTGTTTCACTCTGACAGAGGAGAGGTATTTATCTCATTGCATTCCACAGCTCAAAGAGGAACTTGCAAAGGAGCAAGGAGGCAGAGAGAGACGGAGCCCAGTTCATGTGAAGACAATACAGAGGAAGAGAAAATGAAAGAGAAAATATAAAGTGGAACTCATTTTCCCAACAGCTGGCTCCCTTGTCGCGATCTGCGTTGTATTTCAAAAAGCTCTGACTTGACAAATCAGCCCTGTTCACAAGGAGGAGGCTGAGTGTTGAGAGGCATAGATGTTAGTCTTCTACCTGTCTCTCCCATCAAACAGCCCTAGGTAAACAGTCCTTCTTTATTTCCTTTTCTTGTCTTCTCCTCCAGTGTTCAGTTCAATCCATTTCCCAGGACCGTGCCAGTCTACATTCACTGGTTTCCCTTTTAAAAGAAGCCGGGGATCTGGAGCAGGCTTGAACAGGAGTGAGTCTCTGATCTGTAACTTTGACGAAGAGGACTCCCGCTCAAACACTCTCTATGCCCCGAGCGCAGTTAAAACTGTTGTTTTTCAGCTGAAACGGACCAGACCTCACTCGACTTGCGAGCAGAGTGGAGGAGACGCTGCCGGTTTTATAGAAGAGCTCAAGGACACACACGCAGTGGGAGAAGGAGGTACACACACACACACACACACACAGCGTGGATGCACGTGGGCTACTGCATGATTCCAGGATAAATAGCTGATGTCAGGGTCTCCTAGCAACATTATCCTTCAATCCCCCTTTTTGCAAGAATTGCCATAAAGTGCACACACACGCACACACACACACACACAGCAACACACACATGCATTCACACATGCACCTTTACTTTGCTGCCACTCAATCTGCAGTCTCTTTTTTTCATCCTATCCTGCAGGAAGTTCATTAACTCCATGAGATAACACAGCATACTGTACTCAGAAATACTCGAAATATGAAGAAGAAGAAGAAGAAGAAGAAGAAGAAGAAGAAGAAAAAGGACACAGTTACAGTATTATATGGAGGCTCCACCTGCAAAACTTAAACCTGAAACCTGTAAATCCTTGATTTGATCATTGATCATTCAATACAGAGGATCCAGTCTGGCTGTATTATCCAGTTTAAATTTGTGAGCCAACCAATTTTGTGCTTTCAGAGCACAAATGACATAATGATGAGCAAAAGACATATTGGTACCACATTGGAATTTACATTATTAATTAAGTTGAAAACAATTTATAAATCATTAATAAATAGTTATAAACACATTATAACACAGTTTTCTGACATTGATGCAGGCTCACTCTTGGGCAAGATCAAGTTTCCGCTGATAACCGCTGATATACCGCTAATATACTGCTAATATACCGCTGATATACCGCTGTTAAATCTCAGATCTTGCTAATTGCTTAGCTTAGCAAATAGTAAACCTGCATCAGTGTATGAATACTGTGCTATGACCTGTTAATAACATAATTATAAACATATATTGTAAGGTGGCACCAAATATTTTTTAAATACTGTATGTTCAATGAGCTTTTCCTAATGATGCCCTGGATTTCTAATTTACACTGACTTCAGTCAAAATCCTATTTACCAGTATGTACTGATGGATGTAAGGTGTCTACTGTGATGCTAGAAAAACAGAGAGGGAACACTGCATGTGTCCAAAATGCATTATTTGTGCAAAGTCAGATGTAAGGCAGTCAGTGATTTTACCAACAATTTACTGTACATTCTCTGCTCTGCATCAACATCAATGTAAAGTCTCCAAACCCTAACATGTATTGCAAGTGCTGAGTTGATTTAGAGTCTGTGCTGTTTGTGTCTAAGCAAAACAGATTTCTGCCCATTGTGAAAATTAGGCTGAAGCAATTATTAAAAGAAGAAAAAAAAAAAACATGTTACATATTGTATTATTAATCATCTTATATGAGTAGGTGTCATTTAATCAAATGGCAAATGTCTTATTTTGGACAAATGGCAAAACTCTCAAAAAACAAATCACCTGTATGTAAAAGCCAGAGTTCATACAGAAAAACAACAAAAGCAGTCATTTTAGTCGGAGTGGCAGGTAGTGACTGTTCTCTCTGCAAAATGACACCAGACAATCAGGGGTTAAGTGGTGCTTCTTGTAGGATCGGGTGGGTGTTTTGTGTGCTGCTCTTCGCTGCCCTCACTCTGAGTGAAGCATCAAACATCCGATCTGAACGCATCTGTTTTATTTTTTTATTTTTTTATTTATTTTTAGCCATGTGATGTTCTGAAATGTCTCCCTCGACAGGAGTGTAAAAACTCATTTTGAAACGCAGCAAACAGGTGTTTACAGATGACACCCAGATGGAAGGTGGGTGTTTTCAGCAGCAAGTTATTTCTGGTGATGGATGAGCACGCCGTTCAGTTTTACCTGTGACCACTTACCATGTGAATTACTGTGAAAACTGGTAACTTTTTAGCACACAATACACTGTAGCCACTGTGGAAGTCACCCATTATGTTACCCTATTGTATTATATTATATAACATGCATTACGGACTGGAGCTGGAGGTACTGATAATAACTGGGCAGCACGTGTGCCAGTGGAGGTGTTATCTGGAATCTGGGGAATGTCATATCTTTACATGAAAACACATTTCCTGTTTGGCTGTAACTTTTTAATAAAAGCAAACTGTAATGTAATATATGTAAACTATAAGGAGCACTGCAGCACTTTACAAATGTATTACCTCTTCTCAATTCATCTTTAGCACAACTCCCAACAAGGAATAGTGTTCTGGTCTTTGCACTGTTGCACCTCCATCCCTTCTACTCATCTCTGACAGCTAACCCTTAACCTCAACAACTTTTATGAGCACTGCAGCACTTTCCATGAGCACTGTAGCACTTTATTACACTGTATGTCTTTGGTTTCGTTGTGTTTCTCAATCCATCTTAGCACAACTCCAACAAGAAACCCTGCTCTGGTCTTTGCATTGCTGCACCTCCATCTCACTTATCCATCCCTGACAGCCCATCTTGGCCAATTTTATTTAATTGCATAATTGATTGTCTCTCTTTTAGTGTCATTGTCTGCTGGTCTCTGTTTCCCACATGGATATGTTGTATTCTTACTAAAAATTTTTAAAATTTTATGTCTCCTGTGTTTTTATGTATTATGACCCTTGTGTCCCTTTTTGTATATTTTAATGGTTCTTTAACATCATGCCGGAGGACTGCGGTTGTAAACTAGCCTCTGGCCAACACTGGCACATTTACAGCAATGTTATTTAATGTGCACTGTCCTCTCTAAATAAATAAATAAATAAATAAATAAATAAATAAATAAAATTTTATTTGAGAGGGGCACAAAAACAAGCACAACAAAAGTCATAGGTAATCATAGTGTTTGGTGCAAACACACTCATGTTTGTATTCTCGTGTTGTGTTGCTCTCTGTCCTGGCAGCAAACTGAATCGCTGCCAGTGTGTTTTTTTTTCTTTTTCTTTTGTTTGTTTTTGTTCTCCTCCCTCGCCGAGCTGTCCGCTGCAGTTACATGATAGGTAGAGAGAAGACAGACAGAGTAGCGTGGAGTGATGCAACGGCACTGCGTTAGCTGGGATTTGAACTCACGGCATGCATGTACCCTGAAACTGTGCACCCTCCCGAGTGTATTCATTTGTGTTTTAGTTCAGCACTCTGAGCTCCGCAGGCACAGCGAAGCACTCATTGGCATTCTGAGGGCTGAGCACTTGAACTTTAGGATTTTTTCAATAGAGGAAGTGAAGATAGAAATGGAGAAGAGAGGAGAAGGGAAGAAAAGAGAAGAGAAGAGAAGAGAAGAGAAGAGAAGAGAAGAGAAGAGAAGAGAAGAGAAGAGAGGAGAGGAGAGGAGAAGAGAAGGCGGTTGATGTTTACAGATTTGCTCAGTAAAAGCGGTGGACGTTTCAGCAGGTTGCTGCTGGAGAAGTGATTGGTCTGTGAGCTGCTCTGTGAGGGCAGAGGGACACCAGGAGCCTGCAGATTCACCTCCACCAGACCACAATACAACAACAGAGCAAATGTCTGATGTGGCTTGCAGGGACATTTAAGTGCTCATTGCTTGAGAATGAATTAGTCATAAAGCCATGAATGACAGGGTCGGCAAACACAATGAGCCGAAAGGCATGATGACCTTGAATTTAATCAAATGCAATTGTGGAAATTTAAACATTCATTACTCTTACTCAAAACTCATAGCTATTCCTCTTCACTGTGTGTAGATAATTGCTTTAAAATATAGATGTGTTTATTGTTCAATTGTACCATATTGTTGTGCCTTGAATCAAAACTTCACTCAAGACTTAATATATACACTGTAAGCTAATGAACAGTGCTACTAAGCATAAGGACATTTTTACATTTAATCTGAAATATCACAAGGAAATGTATGTGGATGCTTGTTTTTGCATGTTTAAATCCAACTGACACACAGGAAACAGCACAAAAGAATTTGCATGAAGGAACAGATAGAAATGTCAATTATGAGACATAATCTAATCAGTTTGGCTGTGTGGTCAGTGAACGTTGTTGTGCGTATCGAATTCGAATTTTGGGTTGATTTGAGAAACAAGTTAACAAATGATTTATTACCAATTTTGTGTTGAGCCGTGTTTTGTTAAATGTTCATGAGCTAACAAAATATGACCCATTAGACTTATCCATCATGCAAATATTATTTATAGATGTCTAGGTCCAGAGATGCTCTAGTCCAGGGGTGTCAAACTCGTGCCATGGAGGGCCGAGAGGCTGCAGGTTTTCATTCCAACCAACAACTCCACCAGGTGATTTCACTGATTAGTCCCGCCTCTCTGTTTGGAGGTAGGGTGATCAGTGAAATCACCTGGAGGAGTTTTTGGTTGGAATGAAAACCTGCAGCCTCTCGGCCCTCCATGGCACGAGTTTGACACCCCTGCTCTAGTCCAAATTTCATGCAGACAAGATAAAATTCTAAGAATCCTTAAAAAAAAAACAAAAGAAAAAATTTGAAAAAATGACTATATTTGACTGACTACATTTCTAAAGGTTAAAATATATAGTCAGATGGAAGAGCCTATGAATTGCAATAAAATATATATACATATATATGTATATTTCCAGGCCATGATTTTCTGTAGCCACAAGATACAACTCGTTTATTCAATTTAATTGCATCTGCTCCCAGGAGAGAGAAAGAGTCCTGCTCACTTACCTCATAGCCACAAATTAACTATGATGTGTGAATTAGTAATTCATGGCCTCAAAATATTTTTATTCTTCTCATTGCATGTTTTAAGGTCATACTGGGCTGAATTGAAAACAGTGCAGTGTAAGTCCAAAGTCTGCTGTGTGCAGGTAGCTTTAGAGCCACAGAGTAACGCGTGTCACCAACAGCTGCTGTGTGCAGTGAAGTCTTCACTTTAGGCGACAACATTTCTGTATCACAGACAACAAACTTTAAGTTCTTGTTGTGCACATGCACACAATGTCAAAATGTAACTACATTAAAATACAGCTGTGCCTGATCTCTTTCAGAGTAGAAATGAAAAGTTAATGAAAAGCTAATACCCAGCTGTAACTCACAGAGAAACTGAAAATGAGGGAAATGAAGCTGAGTGATGAAGATCCTGAGGGGGGTTTTAAACCAATATTAATCTTCTACTTCTCCTTTCCAGCTTGCTCTCTCTCTCTCTCTCTCTCTCTCTCTCTCTCTCTCTCTCTCCCTCTCCCTCTCTCTCTCTGTCTCTCCATTAAAAGCAAATCTGAAATCTATCATCTGTTCCAGAGAATGGCCAATAACTCATCTGACAAATGTGTGATTATGATCCCAGTCGTCCTCATTTGTTACTGGCATCGGAGAGAAATTCCTGATGTCCCTGCACACACCTTTCCTTTTTTTAAACTTTACTCCTCCACAGGATTCATTCACTCATTCATCCATTCATTCCACACATACTGATTCACATAAGTTACTTGGCACTGACAGTAGAGGGCTAATGTTTACCTTAATGTTGACTGTAAGTTGGGAGATTTACTTTGCAGGTAATGAAAGAGTACATTTTGTTCTCAAAGTAAGCAGGATGTAACTATATAACTATCCTTTGTGCTCTGTGGGGGAGTTGCTGTGTAGAAACTGAGCCTGGCTGTGAGAGAGAAGGGAGGTGGGTGGAGAGTGGGTATATCAGAGGGGTGCTGCTGCTGCTGGCTGACCCCTCGGGCTTGAAATAATCGCCACGCTCTTCAAAATCCAAACTGTATCAACAAACAATAGATTATGTGACTCAGTTGTACCAGCTGTTGAGGATAGTGCAGGATGACACACTTCAGCTTCCACAGCTGCGTTATCATATTCTGCATTGAAACACTTATCAGGGTCTGAGAGTTACAGAGAACCTGCCACATACAAAACTCATCACCGAGCCAGCGCTGTAGGCGAGTGACTAGACCTCGAGTCTCAGTCGAGTTTTGAGTCCTCAGTGTTTAAGTCAAGATATAAATTAAACAAAAATGACAACAAAAACTGTAGACAAGAAAAAAAAAAGTTCCAGTCCTCAACTACAGCCTCCAAGTCCAAAGGCAGTTAATGCACGAGTCTGAGTCTGAGCCCGAGTCATCAGTGCTCGAGTCCGAGTCCTGGATTCCAGTCCTACAAGTCACTGAACATTGCTATTCTGGAAATGAAATGGCTGTCAATAGGCCACTTTGAAATGGCTGAGCTTCTAAAATTAAAACGAAAATAAAAAATTGGACTCCATCCTTGTGGCTTGGCATAAACCCTGCGGCGACAGGTCCACAACTTGAAAGCCTTGATACACCCCTCAGAAAAAAATGAAAGCCCATTTTTCAAAGGGTATATCAAGGCTTCCAAGTTCCTTTGCGCCCATATTTTTTTGGAACGAATTTGATCTCAGAATATGATTGCATGAAGCTGGAAACTGTATTTGAACTTGGAAAATTTACCTTTTTACATCCAGCTTGAAAAAGAACTTCACAGTGTATTACTGGGTCTGTCCAACACATGTGAAAGGTTCCCACATGGGAAATGGACAGATGGCAAACCCCCCAAAACGGATAAACGGCATCTGACTCATCATCTGTGTTCTTGTCAGACACTGACTCACTTCTTTGAGCATACTGTTGTATTAAAACACAGGCCAGACAAATATGTTTAACTGAGTTTAAGAAAATGTTTGGTGTGTATCTTATGACATCCTCAGACCTCTGCTTCAGTTCTTAGACGTCAAACAAAGCAGCATCATTTCTCAAGTCCTCTGTCTAGTAAAAATAAATCAGAAAAAACTCCTTAATGCAAAACAGCATCAGCCAAAAATCCCTTAATTGTCTGAGGGAGTTTTGCCTGAAACTGTTTTGTCTGATGTGCCGTTGTCCTCGAGGCAGGACAGTTTTTCCCAAAAAGTAGAGCCTCTGAGTCTGGGGAACGATGTTGTATATCTAATGTCTGAGAACTGAAGCTGAGGTCTGACGATGTCCTAAAATGTACACCATAAACTATATATAATGTTGATGTAATTGTGGGGATCAATTACTTTATTTTATATATGTATTTATATTTTTTGTAACATTTTGAATGAATTTGTGTTCCTGTATCTGTCGATTGTTGTGGAACTGAGGCTGAGACACTGTACAATTTAAGGTCAGAGTGAAATGTATGTCTTATTTTCAATGTTTGTGAAAAGGAGAAAGAAAAGCAAAATTAAAATCTAAATAATAATACTGATAATGATAAAAAAATAATTACAGTAATAATAATAAACACATAGTTGCATGTTTGTTTTATGGGTCCTAAATGATATGCCTGGTTTTTACACTGTCATTTATCTTTTTCCTTTTAGGGAGTTTGTCAATGTCTGCCTTATTATTACAGCATGTACTTGGGCCTAATATTTCTAATTTATAAAAGCTCTTTTAGGATTAGAATCAATCTTGCTTTCCACTATCATCTGGGGGGTAATTTATTCCTGTGTTGCCGTCATAAGCCTCCATAGCAGAAGATAAAGATTAGCATTATATCATAAGTCCCTGCATCTCAAAACACTCTGGCAAGTCATCCTCGATTTTTCACCGCTTAATGTTTTTGTGGTGCCAACAATCATTTCGGTGCTTGTGGGATGGCTGACGGACGCCCTACATTTTTTTTCATACTGTAAATTTCTACAGCAGCTTCTGTCTGGCCGTTTTCACACAACCACTCTTTTTCTCGATAAAGAACGATTCGATGCAGAGAAAAGTGCTGTCCACAGCCTAAAAGCTCTTGACATAAGATTCAGACAGCAGACAGCTTTTGAGATGACACTGTTTTCAGATCAATTTCACTCCTAGCGGACAAATACAGAAAAGGAGTTTGGAAAAAAAGACTAGAAAGAAAGAAAAGCAGGTACACTCATAGTATGCTGGATATGCTATCTGCACTGCAGCCTTTGAAAAACACACTCTCTGTTCTTTATGAGACCCAGGGTCATAAAGAGAGACTAAAGAGATACAAGGATAACACTCAGATGATCCACATGAGTGACAGCATGATATTGCACATTGACTTTTAATTTGTTCTATATGTCACTCTAATGAGCCATGTCAGATGAAACTGTTTTAGGCTTGCAGTCATTATTATGCAAACGACATTTTTGTTATCAATGTTGCGTTGGATTGAGCAGCACATTAAGTTAAAGAATTGTGTCTCCTCTTAAGAGATGGGGATTTTTCCATGACATTACTGATGCTCGAATGCAGAGAACAAGCTGAGAATGGGCACACACTGCGATGTTTGACCAGTTTTAGATGAGAGGGAGACTAAGCAATCTGTAATTTCTTTTGACCTCAGTGAGTCTCACGCTTCCCATCTCCTCCAAATGCCTTGTGATGGGCCTCCACTATGGTGCGGTGATTGGACAGTGATTGGAGGGTGATTGTCTCACAGTTTTATTGTGTGAGGAAGTTTTGCTCTAAAAGTGAGATGGAGGAGCCGGGGCCATTACCCAAAAACACATTGTGTCAGTGAGGAGAAATGGAGCGCTGCTTTCTTCCTTGTACCTCACGGGCTGGATAAAGTGATGTGCAGTAATGTGCAAGGACTTTAATATGAAACGCCATTAACATACCAATCATAAAATGTAAGTTCAGGGGCATGGAGTGCACAACTAAGCTTGAATCACTGCAGAGAGGCTCATCTGCCACACAGTTAGTTTTCACAAATCTGTTTTAGCCTCATTAGCTGCAAATTGTGTTGATTTTACTTTACTGGCTGCAAACCATTTCCAATCTGTGAATTGTAAACATGCACCTTTGTCATTAAAAACATCTACAAATTCATTCGGAAAAAACAACAGACATTTCTCACATCACTCACGATTGGCACATAGTCTAGAATAGGCTATTAAAGAGAAAAATTGTTTCGGTAATATTTTATTCTCCGTGTTTTTTTCTTGGGCGGCCCCTCGATCCAGTGTTGGGTCCCTAAATTGGTCCTGAGTCATCAAAACATTGAGAGCTCGCGTTCTAGACATTATTGATGCATTTACTTAACCTTTCTTTACCCAAGGTAGGCAGGCAAGGCACAGCTGCTCTTCTCCAGAAAATCTCCTCCATCACATTAATAATGTAAACTATGCATGCATTGGTTCTCTGTGGTCACGTTTCAGAGCCGCGCTGAGCTGCATGAGAATGTTCAATGAGACGGCGCAGTATGATGGACAGCGGTGTCCTTGTTTTGAGATGCCTTCAATGGCTCGGAGATGATTAGTCTTCTATTACACAGATGGGAAAACAGTAGGGATACAACTTAGATTCAAGGAGTGTTACAAATCATGCAGTAGGCTCACCAGGTTGGTGCTTGCAGCGTCTTTTTTATGATCAAGCTCTGTTGTCTATGAATGTGTGATGTTTATTTTATGGATGTGTGAAAACCCAATCCAAATGTCCTACTGTGTGGAACAATAAAGCGAATCTCTTGAGTTAAACAATCAAAGATATGGAGTTTCAGTGTTTTCAGGGAATGATCAACACACGCATGTATGTGCTATGGACATTTCATTTTTATTTTCCAGTATCATATGTGCTCCATGCTACATCGTGGGAACATACAGCGCTGACAGGGTACACACTCCTGTCTGTGTATGTTCCTACCCAGAACATACTGTATGTTGTTTAGACCATCAGTGAACCAGATCTATATGTCTAATTTGTGTATTTGTTGGTATGCTGTGGTATTAGCCATGCTGATTTTTTACATCCTTCACTCTCCACAGACTGTGAAGGGATAAGACGTGGTGACTTTGTAAAACCAACAGCTGCCAGCATCAGCTGTCATCACCCGCAGCAACCCAGATGGATGGTGTGGACACGTCTAGTTTTCTGCTATTCTGCCGTTGTTTCACAGAGGAGAGTTGAATTTAAAGGCTGAGCACACACACAAACATACACACATGAGCACAAGCACACGCGCACACACACACACACACACACACACAGACACACAGTAGAGGTGGAATTAAAATATTTGTTTAAAATGCTGACGTTTTGTGAAGTGTGTCCTTTGTGTGTGTGTGTGTGTGTATGATGGTGAGAGAGATGGATGTGACTTGCATGGCAAATATATGTGTGTGTGTGTGTGTGTGTGTGTGTGTGTGTGTGGTTGGGTGTGTATATAGCCAGCTGTATTACTGCCAGAATTATTGTTATTCAGAAGGACTTCAAGTTTATGGAGAGGAGAGCTGGTGAAGGGAAACACAAGCACAAAATCTGCCTCCGATGGACTAGATATCTCCAACAAGATATAAATTATGAAAATTGTCTCTCTCTGAGTTTTAAACCAATATCAATCCTCTTCTTCTCCTTCCTGCTTGCTTAATGTTCCTTTTTCTCTCTGTCTCTTTCTCTCTCCCTTTAAATCTAATATGGTGTTATTTTTTATGGTGTTATATTTGATTAAAGTCATACTCAAGACTTTGTGAAAGACATCAAAGCAGGTGGGAACAGAGGCAAACAATCAGGTTCCATGCCACAAAAAAAAAAAAAAAGAGCAACTAAATTATGCGCTGAAATTCTCCATCAATAACATGAGCAACTGAGTAGAACTGTAGGACAGGAAGATCCTAACCAAACACAACAGGAGTCAAACTGAAATGTAAGATGTATGTAGCGCTCCCCTCAATAATATTAACAATGAGGGAGGGCTTTTGGGTTCTTTTAACAACTAATTTATTTAACCTACAATTAACTCAGTTTTATTATTTTAATATCTTGGACCTCTTTTTATATAAAACACACACCCATAGTTTAAACACCATAAATTATGAATTAACCTTTCTTTTTCTTTTTATCAGTTTTTAAATCTTAAATATTAGGAAATGAACCTTTAAAACTTTTTAAAGATTTCACCATATATACCCTCTATCTATAAGAAAACCAGAGCAATAAATTCACACACACTCTAGGTTTTAGAAAAATAATTCTCAACTATTTAGTAAATGGATTATTAATACAAGATCAACAACCACTTAACATAGACAATAGAAAATATTTTTAAACTTATATATATGAAATTCCCTCCTTCTTGAAGGAAAAAGTAAAATTAGGCAATACCTCTATTGCAGAAATACAAAGAAAAATATATCTTTTCCAAACTGAATTTGGCAAAACACACAATAATATTAATGCTCAATATCACATAAGCGATCAATGTGGGCCCACACACACGCACACCTTAGCAGTCACCTAAAGCCGGCAAAACTCACTGAATAAACAAATAAAAAGTTGCAGGCCTGGTTCGATGCTGGGGTACGTAGTGGCCCAAAACCACAATGGCCGCTTCACTCTCCAGTGAGCGAAAACAAAACTCTGTGTTACCTTAATGTCTCAGTCAGTCAGACAGTCACTCCCGGGCAGGCAGGGTCCATAACAATGGCGCTCCTCACGGTCACCGTCCTCTCCTCCCCGTGTCCGCAGAAGATAGGGTGAAAGCTCCAAGCTTAAACTTTGTGGTCCTTGTGAGTCTTCTTGTTGAAAACCAACAGCTAAACCCGTAACAGTTCAACTGGTGAAGTTAAACTCAGGCTATACTCCGGTCCATTCACTATTAATGCACGGCGCAAGGCTGTGTTAGCGTTAGCGCTAGCATCAAAATTAGCGCACACTCAAAACAGTCTCTGAACACAACGAAGATATTCAGCTGTCTCTCCCAATGCGTAGCTTCAACTCCAGTCACTGACAGTTGTGCAAACTATCCCCGGAAACCTCCACACACTGGTTGGTGCACTATAAACTATAAAAAAACAAATACAGATAACCTCTGAATTGCGTTACTCTTCACCCGTCTCTCTGTCGGTCAGTCCGTCTCTCTACCAAGTCCGTGCTGAAACACACTGCTACGTAGCTCTGCGGAATGTTAAAATTTAACCCCATAAATGCTGAATGTGACTGTAGCTTCAATAACACATTGGTTTTTACACAAATAAATGAATACAATGAACTTAATAAACTAATAGTGTTGTACATGAAATAAACACTATATTTTTTAAACATACCAGACACATCACGTCTTTTAGATCCTATTAAATCCTTTTTTAAACTCAACCATATTTAATGATTTTAACACTATTTATAACATATTTATTTATTTATTACATGTTTTTTAACTGGGTTACACCCTCCCCCTTCTAAATGTTTTTGATGTCCTCATCAAACCAAATGAACTTAACTTTTAAAGTGAGTGAGCAGAAAGGGTGCATGAGCTAACTCAATTAACTCTTACAAATTTTAATGATAACACCTCTATGAACGATTGTGAGAGGCTGATCTTTCGCTCTTCCAGGCTCATCATAAGTTAGTCTAATGACTGGTTTCACACTTCTTTTTGAGCGAATTTCAGGTTTGTTAGTCACTTCAGGCATAGTGACTGCCTCTGGAGCACTTTCTTCCTCAGGAAAAGAATCTCCATCTGTATCCTCTTCTCCCATACTGTGGTGCTCCTCTTCCACACTGTCATCCTCTGATATGCTATCCTCTGCATGATTTCCATCCAACAGGTGATAAGAATTTCTGTCATCTGGGATGAGGTCTGATGACCTGTCAGGGTCTCTTTCCTGTTGCAATATCTCCTTCAGGTAAGTACTATAGGGTTTCTCAGGTCTGTAGTACTCCATGTCTGAAGATGAATCTGAGTCTTGAAACTCTTGAAGAACTTCCTGAGCTTCAGGTAAGACTTTCTCTTGTTTCTTTTTTGTCTCAGCCCTTGTTCTTGGCTTGACATGTGAGTCGTCCTCCGTCTCCATTGTTGGCATTCTCACCAGCTGTCCAATAGGCAGGAGATGATCACGATGAAGGGTTTTGACTCCTCCTTTTCCATCTTCAGGTTTCACTCTGTACACAGGAAGATTGGGCATCTTTCCCAGCACAACATAAGGGATAGGGCTCCACCGGCTCTCCAGCTTGTGTTTCCCTTTCAGTCCTAAATTCCTCAACAGTACTCTGTCACCAACATCCAAGGTCTGAAATCCCACTCTTGTGTCATATGACCTCTTGTTTCTTTGATGTGTCCTATCAGCAGCTTCAGAGGCAAGCTTGTAAGCTCTCTGCAAGTCCTCTTTTAACTTGGCAACATAACGTGAATGGCATCCTTCACCTTTGCCATCGGGAGAGGTTCCAAAGCACAGGTCTATGGGAAGCCTTGCTTCTCTGCCAAACATTAAGAAATAGGGTGAGTACCCTGTAGCGTCACACTTAGTACTGTTGTACGCGTGGACTAGGTATCCAAGGTGCTTACTCCACTGCCGCTTCTTCTCACAACCCAGAGTTCCCAGCATAGAAAGTAGAGTTCGGTTGAACCTTTCAGGCTGCGGGTCCCCTTGAGGGTGATACGGAGTGGTCCTGGACTTACGGATTCCCATCATTTTCAAGAGCTCTTTGATTAACTGACTCTCAAAGTCTCTCCCTTGATCCGAGTGGATTCTTGCTGGTAGGCCATAGTGTATGAAATACTTGTCCACCAGGATCTTCGCTACTGTCAGCGCCTTCTGGTTTTTGGTGGGAAAAGCCTGAGCATAGCGCGTGAAATGATCCGTGACCACCAACACGTTGCTAATGCCGGAAGAATCTGGCTCCATGGACAAGAAATCAATGCATACTAGGTCCATCGGTCCACTGCTCACAATCTGGTGTAATGGAGCTGCTCTTTGGCAAGGGGTCTTTCGAGTGACACACTCTCCACAGTTCTTTATGTACTGTTCGACATCACCAGCCATCTTAGGCCAGAAGAACCTGTTTCTCAACAAGTCTGTAGTTCTTTCTACACCAAGGTGTCCTAGGTCGTCATGTGTGGCCTTCATCACAACTTCTCTGAACTCCCTTGGCAAGACAAGTTGAGTGATTTCTTCCCCGGAGAGTCTTTTGCTAAGGCGATGAAGTAGGTCGTCTTTCATCATTAGCTTCCCCATCTCTTTTTTCAGACGAGACATTTCTGGACTGGATCCATTATCGTCAGGCCATTTTCCACGTTTGACTGCCTGTCTAGCAGATCTAATGACATCATCCTCTTCTTGGGCTTTACTCAGCTCCTGCTTTGACATTTGTCCCAAGGACCTTAGCTCCAAATGCATTGGGAATGCATAGGTGTCAGGCACACAGTCAGGAGAGGCTCCCAACTGATCCACATACCTGGGTGGATTGTTCAAGGATCCAGGGATGCAGATTCTTTTGCAGATGGATCTCACACCTGTCTGTGGTATGGTCTCCCATTCCACTGAACTCTCATCAGGCATGTTCCTAGATAGCAGATCGGCATCTATATTGTGTCTGCCAGGTCGGTACTGAACATCAAAGTCATAGGTGGATAAGGCAGATAACCACCTGTGTCCTACAGCACTAAGCTTGGCAGTTGAGAGCACGTACGTCAGTGGGTTGTTGTCAGTACGTACAGTGAATCTGGCCCCATACAAATAATCGTGGAATTTATCCACAACTGCCCACTTAAGAGCCAGGAACTCCAACTGGTGTACAGGATAGTTCCTCTCTGGTGGCTTCAGCTTCCTGCTGGCAAATGCCACTGGCCTCAGACCCTCACTGTGCTCCTGATAAAGTACGGCGCCAAGCCCCTTTAAGCTGGCGTCAACATGCAGGATGTATGGCTTGTTAGGATCTGCAAAAGCCAAAACAGGTGCATGGGTGAGACAGTAAATAATCTTGTGGAACGCTTCAGTGCAGGACTGGTCCCATCTCTCACCAAAGGGCTCAGACTCTTTGAGGTAAGTCTTTGTGCTGTCTTTGTCTGGCTTTTTACCCTTCTGGGTTGGGGCGTAGCCTTTCGTCAGTTCTGACAATGGCTTGACGATGGCTGCATAGTTGGCTATGAAACGCCGGTAGTAGCCACAAAACCCCAGGAAGGACTGAAGAGGCTTCAGGTGTGTAGGCTGTGGCCAATTTGTAACTGCCTCAATCTTGGCTGGGTCAGGTGAGACTCCATCGGCCGACACAATATGTCCAAGGTATTTTACCTTTGGCAGGCAGAACTGACATTTGTCGAACGAGATCTTCAAACCAACCTCTGCAAGACGATCGAGGACTTTGAGAAGTCTCTCTTCATGCTCCTCCAAGGTTCGGCCAAACACAATCAGATCGTCGAGATATACAAGAACCTCGAGCAGGTTCATGTCACCCACAGCCTTCTCCATTAATCTTTGGAAAGTAGCTGGGGCACCAGTTATCCCCTGCGGCATCCTTTCAAACTGGAAGAACCCCAGTGGGCAGATGAATGCCGTCTTCTCTTTGTCTTCCTCGGCCATGGCAATTTGGTAATAGCCACTCCGCAGGTCGAGCACGGAGAACCATTTGCTCCCTGTCATGGAGTCCAGCACATCATCGATGCACGGTGTTGTGTACTGATCGGGAATTGTTCGGCTGTTCAGCAATCTGTAGTCAATACACATCCTGATGGTTCCATTTTTCTTGCGAACAATCACAATTGGGGATGCGTAAGGGCTACGAGACTCTTTGATGATCCCCGCACGCAACAGTTCTTGGAGATGCTTTCTCACGTCTTCCAGATCTGCTGGAGCCAGGCGACGAGAACGCTCCCGGAATGGCCGTGGATCTGACATCCGGATGGTGTGCTCTACGCCCTTAGCCAGTCCAACATCCCATTCATTTAGGGAGAACACCTGGGACCTTGTGGATAGCTTTTGACGGAGTCTTTCTTTCCACTCCTCTGAGACAGGTGAGTCTCCGAAGTCAATCAGGTTAACATCAAACTCTGTTGAATTTGACTTGGAAGGAGTGAGGGAAGTGACTGCATCAGTCAGATACATATGCCCAATAATGGTTCCCTCTGGTATGATGGTTTCGGTAAGGGACTCATTCTGGACCAAGATTCTGAAGTGGTTGACATTCACTTCTTCGCTGGGCACCACCATAGGCTGAAGTAGTACACCAGCTGGGAGTTGAGCTACAGGAGAGGAGTCAACCATCAGGATTTCTTTGTCAACTTGCTGTCTTAACTTGACTTTGCAGACTGCCATACAGTCACCACCAGGAGGTAGAGTCCGTGGGCCTGGGCCTTGCCATGTCACACAGCCAACATCATCGTCCTCCTCAATGGCTGCTGTAGTGCTATGTGGTGTTATCTTTGTGTCCCTGTAGCAGGCTTGTATCCCCAGTGTCTGTGTGATGTCAATGCCCTCCTCTTTGCATCGCTGCACAAGACGTCGGACATGACTGGCATTAGTCCCCACAATGACAGGAGTCTGGTCTGCAGTTCTAGGGCTGGGGCAGATAAGAGCGAGGATGGTCATAGTCTTGTCGGCACCTGCGACTTTCTCAGGATATTCAAGGTCGACCACCACATAACCACGGTAAGGATAGCTGATGTCAGATTCACTTAGCCCCCATAGGGCAAGACCAGATACTGGGCGAATTGGGACATCTGACAGATATGTTTGATACCACGACTCAAAGATAATAGTCACCTGAGAGCCACTGTCGAACAAGGCGTCACAAGAGTGTCCATTCACTTTCAGTGGTACAATGCTGGGTGGACCAATCAAGCCTTCAGGAATGCCAGCAGGCTCTGGTGTGGTGACAGCACTTTTCTTAACATCACAGTTAACTTCACTGGTTGTGGCATTATCTGACCGCTGTTTGTCTTTTGTCACCTTCAAAGCCTGTATTAGCTTCTTGATAACCTTTGCTTGATTCTCAGGACTGTGACACTTCGCAGCAAAATGACCATTTTCGCCACACCGATAGCAGAAAGTCTCTTCTGACCTCTTTGGTGCTCTCTTGGGGAAATTGGAGCTCTGTTTAGAAGCCTCCATGGTCGATACTGCAGCTGTAGCTTTGTGCTCAGTCATCTTGTTGTTAGCTTTCTGTTTCAGACGTTTTAGCTGTTTCTTCAAAGCAGCCAGTTCAGTGTCTAGGTGGTTCTCTGGGCCAGGCGGTGTATTCTTGGGTGTAGGCTCCATGTAATCTTCCTGTACATGAGCTTGTTTTGTCACCACTGATGCTACCATTGACTTTAGCTCTTTCATTTCAGCTTTTAAGCTCTGGATCTCAGCTTGCTTCATATCCACTTCTGGATTGGCATGTACTTGGTGTACTGAGGCAGTGAGCTTCTTCCTAGAAGCTTCGTACTCCTCCTCCGTACGAATCTCACTCAGGAGCTGCAGAAAGGTTGGGGGCGTTGCCTTCCTTTCTCGCAAGCGCAGCTGGATCAGCATCAAGTCGGAGCCGGTAGCACCCCGCAGCAGTTGTTCCAATCGGGCTTTATCCATGCAGCTAGCATGGAGGCCACCTCTTTGAATCACCTTTGCTAGAGACCTCTCTAGACGTCTGAGGAAGTCAGATAGCTTCTCTCCTTTTTGCTGTTGCATCAATCGGAAAGCGATATAGAGATCGTCTCCAGACTCAGCACTTCCGAAAGCACTTTCAAGGGCTTCCAAGCAGTCTTTTGGGCTGGCGTCAGGATTGGCGTGCCGCACTGCTTTTGCGATTTCTAGCGCAGACCCTTTCAAACTTGCCATTAGACGACGTCTTTTCTCCCTGTCAGAGCAGTCAGTCTCCTCCACCATAAGCCATGCTTGCTCTAGCCAATGGTCAAGGGGTTCTTCACCTGGTGGGGTTGGTAGGACTCCTGAGAACATGCGTAATCGACAATAGCTCCCACCATCAGATGGCTTTGTCGTCTTATCCAAAAAATCACCAACGGCACGTAGAATAGATTCAGTGGAGTTAGTGGGTGGGGGTGCACTGGGGAATAATGACTTAAGGTCCTCCATTGTCTTTCCTTCAGCCTGCAGCAACCCCTTTAGTTTATTGTTAAACTCTTCAGCAGCTGCTTGTGCTTCTGTACTTCCTATGATGATAATAGGCCACGCCTCTCCACCATCAATAGGCACAACTTCAGAAGGAACAATGTCATCCTTAACTTCCTCTCTGCTTTCACACAAGACCATCCGACGGTTTAGTCTTGCACTGAAGTTTCTTCCCCTTACACGAACCTTTCCCAAACACTTGATAGTGTGAAGGGTTTCTTCAACTTTGGTGATCTCAACATCCTCTGGGATGATGGTCATCAGCGCATGAGTCTCTTCCAAACCCTCGCCACGGCACCAGCTTTTGAACTCTGACACTAGGTTGGCATATTCCATTTTAACACTTATTTTAAATTAGCTTTGTACTTTAAACTTTTTTTTTTTTTTTACTTTTTACTGAGAAATCCAAGACGATCCCAGCGGTGCCTCCATTTTATGTAGCGCTCCCCTCAATAATATTAACAATGAGGGAGGGCTTTTGGGTTCTTTTAACAACTAATTTATTTAACCTACAATTAACTCAGTTTTATTATTTTAATATCTTGGACCTCTTTTATATAAAACACACACCCATAGTTTAAACACCATAAATTATGAATTAACCTTTCTTTTTCTTTTTATCAGTTTTTAAATCTTAAATATTAGGAAATGAACCTTTAAAACTTTTTAAAGATTTCACCATATATACCCTCTATCTATAAGAAAACCAGAGCAATAAATTCACACACACTCTAGGTTTTAGAAAAATAATTCTCAACTATTTAGTAAATGGATTATTAATACAAGATCAACAACCACTTAACATAGACAATAGAAAATATTTTTAAACTTATATATATGAAATTCCCTCCTTCTTGAAGGAAAAAGTAAAATTAGGCAATACCTCTATTGCAGAAATACAAAGAAAAATATATCTTTTCCAAACTGAATTTGGCAAAACACACAATAATATTAATGCTCAATATCACATAAGCGATCAATGTGGGCCCACACACACGCACACCTTAGCAGTCACCTAAAGCCGGCAAAACTCACTGAATAAACAAATAAAAAGTTGCAGGCCTGGTTCGATGCTGGGGTACGTAGTGGCCCAAAACCACAATGGCCGCTTCACTCTCCAGTGAGCGAAAACAAAACTCTGTGTTACCTTAATGTCTCAGTCAGTCAGACAGTCACTCCCGGGCAGGCAGGGTCCATAACAATGGCGCTCCTCACGGTCACCGTCCTCTCCTCCCCGTGTCCGCAGAAGATAGGGTGAAAGCTCCAAGCTTAAACTTTGTGGTCCTTGTGAGTCTTCTTGTTGAAAACCAACAGCTAAACCCGTAACAGTTCAACTGGTGAAGTTAAACTCAGGCTATACTCCGGTCCATTCACTATTAATGCACGGCGCAAGGCTGTGTTAGCGTTAGCGCTAGCATCAAAATTAGCGCACACTCAAAACAGTCTCTGAACACAACGAAGATATTCAGCTGTCTCTCCCAATGCGTAGCTTCAACTCCAGTCACTGACAGTTGTGCAAACTATCCCCGGAAACCTCCACACACTGGTTGGTGCACTATAAACTATAAAAAAACAAATACAGATAACCTCTGAATTGCGTTACTCTTCACCCGTCTCTCTGTCGGTCAGTCCGTCTCTCTACCAAGTCCGTGCTGAAACACACTGCTACGTAGCTCTGCGGAATGTTAAAATTTAACCCCATAAATGCTGAATGTGACTGTAGCTTCAATAACACATTGGTTTTTACACAAATAAATGAATACAATGAACTTAATAAACTAATAGTGTTGTACATGAAATAAACACTATATTTTTTAAACATACCAGACACATCACGTCTTTTAGATCCTATTAAATCCTTTTTTAAACTCAACCATATTTAATGATTTTAACACTATTTATAACATATTTATTTATTTATTACATGTTTTTTAACTGGGTTACATGTAATTTCCAAATCCCGGCAATGCCAGCTCATCCCAGGCTGAGAGAGGGCCTAAGCCTTCTGTTTTTCTTCAGATTATTCAGCAAACGGAAGTCACTTTAAATTAGGATTTCCTAAGACAACACAAGGAAGGTAGAAAGAACTAAGGCACAGGACGTCGTAGAAACAGCGTTCCTGACTTGCACTGGTCCCAGATGTTGGTGCCACTTTACTGAAGTAGAGTTTCTGATTTGGTTTCTGACTCGCTTCTTAGCAAAACAACAGCACGACAACACAACACCACGGTTGGTCTGGACAGCACAGCAATTTACATCCAAACCAAAAGCTGCACAAACTGATGCAGTCAAAAAGTGTACCGCTTCCTGAATAATGACCAGACCCAGCGGACGGTAATTACTACACTACACAATGACATAATGTCCCTTCCTTCTTCGTCCGCTCCGTGAATGGTCCACTTGGTAAGACAGTGTTGTCTCATATCGTCATTTGGGCCACAGAGTGTCAGTTTTCCTTGGAGCAGCAAAACTCAAACCACACTGCTGGCCTAAGACAACTTCTCCCCTCCCTTTACAGTCTGAAATTAGTGAATTATGAAAACCCTGTGTGCCAGAACCTGATGTTATACTGTTACCCTGTAAACAAAGTATTGGTGTCAGGGCTCGAAAGTGCAAACGAATCACTTTGAGAAAAAGAGTCTAGGTCTCTCAAAGTGAAGGCGACAAGTTGTCCTTCCTTTGCCTCTCATTAATTCATCATTCAGTCTATTCATCTCCACCATGGACTCTATACAGTCTTCATACCGTCTACAGTCCTGAGGAAGGAATGTGAGACCGAGGCCTTGTTACTTATGTCTGAGTCTAAATATAGATATCTAATTGTCGGATGCACAAGCAAATTACTGGTTTTGCAATTTGTCTGCAGCATCCTTTGCTATAGCAACAGGATGGTGGAACAGTTTTCAAGTTAAAGTTCAAGTGTATTTTTTGCTGTTTCATTGCTGCCTCAGTTTGTTCAGCACCAAACCAAGCAAGTGGGACAGGACAGCCTTCAGCCTCTGTGACGCATTTGGTCATTTAATTAGACCAACCTTGTGTCACGTTGCATTTCACTGTGATTTAATGTATTGCAAATTGTCTTGGGTACCAGTGTACCTCAAAGGATTTGCCCCTTGGTGCATTTTAGAACTACAATTTACCTCAGAAGTACTTTTTTTTGTGTGTATAGTGATTCTTGTGTGAGTCATTGATCTGTCTGATGTGAATAAAACATATCAAAGCCCCCCAAACTGGATTTTAATCAATGCGTCAGACACTTTGAACAAACGTTACTTTCATCAGTTCACTTCATCTTGAGGAACAGCCTTCATGTAGTTCTGCTAATTGCCACCAGGACAGCATTAGTGCTCTCTAATGTTGGGCCTGTCCACTTATTATCCCTTATGGGAGACTGTCACTCCTCGCATCCATAGTGGATGAAATTAAAAGGTAAAGGTGGAAACTAGCTCATCAATCACTTTAAGTTGGTGTTAAAATCTTGCAGGTGATGATCATGATAGAATATGGCATCCAAATTTTTTTCATTAAAGCATGACTTGTTTGCAAACTACAAATCCTGATTTGAAGTCAATCACTTATAACGCAACCTTGAAAAGTCACCTCACTCCATTTTCATCAGCAAAATCTCATCAAGGCTCTGAAGAGAGGATGTATCACGGCCGTCCTGCCTACTCAATCAGTTCAAGATGTGGTTTCTTTAAAAGCGGTCGATTTAAACACATCTTGATTCTAATTCTAGTTCTTTAAATAGCTATCGCCCAGTTTCCAATCTCCCGTTCATGTCTAAAGTGCTCGAGAGAGTTGTCTTTCAACAACTCTCCACCCATTTGGCAGTGAATCAGCTGTATGAGCCTTTCCAATCAGCTTTCAGGGCCTGTCACTCCACTGAGACAGCACTTACTAGAGTTGCCAACGATCTTCTGTTGGCTATTGATGCGGACTCTACCTCTGTGCTTTTATTACTGGACCTCAGTGCAGCCTTTGATACTGTTGATCATTCCATTTTATTAGAGAGACTAACTGAGAATTTTGGTGTCACGGGCCTGGCTCGTGCATGGCTTAACTCATACTTATCTGAAAGAACACAGTCTGTCATGTACAATAATACTAGATCCAAATTCTCCAATGTTAAATGCGGGGTACCTCAGGGCTCAGTCCTGGGTCCTCTTCTCTTTTCCCTGTACATCTCGCCACTTGGACAAATTATACGTAGCCATGGTATTAATTTCCATTGTTATGCTGATGATACTCAGCTATATTTGCCCATAAAGGCTGATGATCCCACAGAGATCAATAGATTAGAGGTCTGTCTGGCTGCGGTAAAGAATTGGATGTCACTAAATTTCCTGCTATTAAACTCAGATAAAACTGAGATGTTAGTAGTCGGCCCTCCCAGACATAGACACTGTTTTGAACAGTTAACAGTTCTACTTGACAACTGTGTGATTTCACAAAGTGTGGCAGCCAAAAATCTCGGTGTTACTTTTGATCCCTGCTTATCCTTTGACAGGCACATTAAGGATATCACCAAGACTGCCTATTTTCATTTACGTAATATAGCACAAATTCGGTCTTCCCTGTCCATGGCTGACGCAGAGACCTTAATTCATGCATTTGTTTCAGCCAGACTTGATTACTGCAATGTCCTGTTTTCAGGTCTCCCACAGGCCAGCACCAAAAGTCTCCAGATGGTTCAAAATGCTGCAGCTAGGGTCTTAACTAGAACTAGAAAATTTGATCATATTACTCCAATTCTGGCCTCCCTTCATTGGCTTCCTGTGCATATTAGATCTGACTTTAAGGTGCTTCTGTTAACCTACAAAATCTTAAATGGGTTTGCCCCATCTTACCTTTCGGATCTCCTTAAACCCTACATTCCATCGCGGGCTCTCCGCTCTCAAAATGCGGGGCTGCTTTGCTTACCTAGGATTAAGAAGAAGTCAGCAGGTGGCCGGGCCTTTTCCTATCGTGCCCCGCTGCTGTGGAATAACCTCCCTGCTGACGTCAGGCAATCTGAATCTGTTGATTCTTTCAAATCTAGATTAAAAACTCATCTCTTCGGCCTAACTTATGGCTGACGGTTAGTGGTACGGTGGGCTGGTTCTCTGTCTCAGTGAAGTAACCCAAGCACTCACCTGCCGACGAGATTATGAAATTATTGCTCTCACGGAGCTAATTATCAATTAGTCTTCTCCAGATAATTAATGTGCCACCTTTGTCTCTGTGTGAGTGTGTGTGAATGGTTGATGTGTGTTTGTCCGAGTGCGTGCTGTCTATTTTAGATCCAGGTCGTCGTGGTGTAGGTGGCTGTGTGGCCCGGGTCCCTGGCTGCTCTGGTGCATCCAGCTTGCCTTGGCGTCATCATCCCTCATCTGCCACCTATCTATCCTCATACATTTTATTGTTTGTTATCTGTGTTTACAACATCTATTGCACGTCTGTCCGTCCTGGGGAGGGATCCCTCCTCTGTTGCTCCCCTGAGGTTTCTTCCTATTTTTCTCCCTGTTAAAGGGGTTTTTTAGGGAGTTGTTCCTCATCCGATGTGAGGGTCTAAGGACAGAGGATGTTGTATTTTTCTGTAAAGCCCTTTGAGACAAATTTGTATTTGTGATTCTGGGCTATACAAATAAATAAAATTGAATTGAATTGAATTGAACAGCCACAGTGGCGCAGGGGGACTGGCAGGGACACAATGGGGGGCAGCTGTCCCCGCTGGTGCCCCCATGTTTGAAAAAGCATCACTAAACTGCTCTCTAGAGTGCCAAAAATGAGAGGAAGTGCCCCATTGTCTGCCCTTCACATAAAGATTGAATACCCTCTAGTGTGCACCTTCATGCAGTAAACAATAACAATTATAAATTATAATAAATGAGGTGCTCCCCTAATGGAGAAGTGGCCCTCCAGTGGGTAAGTGCTGTAAAGGCTACATGTGTGAGGATGTGGAAGTTTCTTAATTGATGAGCCGCCAGTGGAGAAAATGTGATGTGCTGCTGTAGGACAGGTGTCCTTACAATGGGATAAAAGTGAAGTTCCCTCTGAGTCTTTCTGATGACAAAAACTCAGAAGGTGCTCTCTGAGGTGCTCTTACAAGTGACAAAACACCATCAAGTGTGCGTACAATGGAGAGAAAAAATACCAGGGCCGGCTTTCAGCTGTCAGAGGGGCTCCCACAGGCTGAGCTGTAACCCTGCATCCTCCCACAGAGTGGGAACACAGCACACTGTCTTCAAGCTGGAAACTTTTACCAATTACCAGCAACAAATGTATGTACACTGCAAGTGCTTTTACAGATACTGTAGCTCTATCACATTTTTAGCCTAGATGCTTAGCTAAGGAGCTCACTCACTTAACACGTACCTGGCTAAGCTGATTCTATGCTAACGTCAATTTGGAATCAAGTAAAAATGTAAGGAAATGTAAAAAATCTTTCTCTAAGGGAATTTATTTTACAGTAATTTTCACAAAAAGCGTCTCCGGCCTTGTAGCATTAAAGTTGGATGTAGAATGCATTTTCACTTAATTTGAGAGAGGTTTTAGTATTGAACTCCCCTGAGGTTACAGAGAGAAAACAGATTGAAAAGGACCAGAGGCAGCTTGTCTTGGACAGGACGGCTCCAAAGCTGCAGCAGTAAGGCTGGGGAGAGAGATAAAGGGATGCATGGCTGAAAGTCCACTCACTGCTAGCTGTGTATTGGCTTGTGTTGCAGAGCCTTAATTTAGATTATCACTGAAAAAATATGTAACTGAAAAAACAAACAAACAAACAAAACTGAACCATCCTTTCAAACTGAGGGAGAATACATCTTGTTTTGCATGATGGTGAGGTTAATTCCAGGCTGTGTTCTTTTGCAGTACAGTTATAGGACAACATTATATGCAGTACAATTATATTCACTATTATAATGCAAAAAGTGTTATTTGCTCTGGACAAAGATTATTTCATCACTGTAGCTTTTTGCATGCTGGTGGGACTGCTTCTCATGCAGGAGGTGCCCTTCAAACAGCCTGAGTCCACCACTGGTCCAAGGGAAAGCCAGGAAATAGATTTTTCATGACTCAGTTTTTTGTGAGATGTTGTCTATCTATCTCAGCATTAGTGATAAAACAGTCCCACAGTTTTCTCTCGATCAAACAAGTGCAACATCCCCATGGAGTGCCCTCCTGAATTTATACCCGCAGGTATTGCTTTTATTGGCAACATTCAAAAACAGGCTTACTCACTATTGCTGAGGGAGGAGAGGGAAGCCACCCACTCATTACTCTGATGCAAAAGTCTTGATTCTTTAGATGACATCAGCGTTTCACCACATATTGCCCTCTTCAGGATAAAACATCACCTCAGTGGCAAACAGAATAAAGCAAACAGGTGTTCATCACCATAAACACAGAGGGCTCTTCCAGCATAGATTAGACAGCACAGAATGGCCATACGTGACCAAGAAAAGCCATTATCATATCAGTTCCATTGAATATTCATATAAAGCATTATGTTTAACAGCGCTTTTATTGAAAGTGTTTTGGCCTTCTGCATCATCTGCTGTTTTGGGAATGCTCCTGAGGTGCAGAAAAAGTCTGGTAGAAAAATGCTAACAACAGCCTCTAAACTATTAGGTATCATGTTACCAAATATAATATCTGCAGAGATAGATTGATGAATAAGAAAAAAAAAAACATTGTGGGAGACAACAGGGATCATCTTATGTGCTCATTTGAACTGTTACCATCTGGACGACCATATTGCTCCCCGCTATTCACCAAAAACAGATCAAAATTTTTAGTTTTTCCACGAGCCATTAAGTTTTAAGACAGGCAATGCGTTTAATAAATTAAGCGATGCGGCCAGCTGGTGTGGGAAGGAGTTTTCCCCATCCTAACTATGGTTCTCCTGCTCCCAACCTGTGCGAGGTTTTGTGTGGAGGTGTGTGAGAGCTGACTGTCTATTGGTGACTCAGTGGTTTTGTCATGAAATGCCTTGGTAAATAAAGTATCTATCTATTAATTTAAAAAATTAAAGTAAGTAGAAAGAACAGAAAAAAGTCACTCATTAAGTATACCCAAATCAGGGAAAAAAAAGAATTTTCAAAGCCTAAACAGAATAACAAGAGGGCTGAGAAAATATCACTGTATATTTTGAATAACAATATAAAAGTACACAAAAATGAGAAAACAGGCCTTTAAAATACATTCACATTAATTAAGAACGATCACAAATACACTCATTATTCTTAAAACGAACACCTAGGATGTGACAGACCACAGTCACCACTCTAACACTCCAGCTGTGTTGCTGGAAGGACACAGGGATACTATAACAAGGCATATCTGGTTTTCTGCTGTGTTTCCTCAGCAAGACGATATTAAAATGAGGAGGAAACGACCACCTTTGCTTCAATAAAAAAAAAAAGGCACGTTGTCCTTATATGTTTAGATTTTGGTGAAATATGCAAAGACAAGAGAGAGAAACCAAAACAGTGACCGCTGTGGCGCCAAAACAGAGATTACCCATCGGTGCTAAATAAAATTACGGCGGGAACACTGCAGCATCATCATTAAGCTGCAGCGCACAAACAGATCAATAGCACTGGGTTCTGTCTGCCTGCTGTTCCAGGGCATCAGAGCGCCGGTACATGATGAATTAGGCAGTAGTAGCCAAGCCAAAGGGAGCTGATGGTTGATTATACTATTCAAGAGCTGGAACAAACTGACAGATTATACACAGTGGGTGATTTGTTACAATTTTACAGAAGAAGAAAAAAAAAATGATGGTGAGCACTTTTTTTTTGTTTTTAATTTCTTCGGTGATCCATGATGTCGGAACAATCAGTCAAAACAACATGGCATTACTAAGCAGTCTTTTGGCAAAGGTTTGAAAAGATGTGATGGTATTAAAATATTAAATAGTTCAACCTGTCCTCTGCAGAGTTCATCTGCCTTGTCTGTTGTGATTTTATTTATTTTTATTTTTTTCATTTTATACCGGCACAGCATTTTGCCATTTGTTATGTAAGTGTGCACCAAGGTGAGTGACACAACAGGCTGCATCCAAGACCGCCAAGTACTCACTTGTAAAAAGTGTCTTTTGCTTACAAGCTGTAAACCAGGTAAATACTCCATTGTGACACTACTGTTGACAATCCAGTTCCAGTCATGCATCATCATTTCACCAGGTATAGCGAGCAAGCTGGCAAACAAGCACACAATACGTTAGTTGAGGTAAGTAGCTTCCAGTTAGAAATTAGTCACACACTTATTAGCACACATCTCACTCTGCGCTTTCTGCTTGCATTCTCCACTCGATGTACTTTTCTAAAGATAGGTAATTTGTGAGGCTGAAAGTACATGGAGTCTGTTTGTTTTCTAAAGCAGCATCTGTGGCATCCACAGACAGAATTATACACTCACTGATGTCAATGAATGATGATTACAAATTGGAGTTGGGGGAGCGGGGAGGGGAGAGTGGAGAGGGGGGTCCAACAATGAGACAGACAGAGGCAGACAGAAATACAACAATTTTATGTGTGCGCGGTACTTTCCATAATTCTGGTCAGGCTTTTATTTGTGAAAATGTGTTTTTATGCATTATCATATCCCACATGCAGAGCTCAGTCAACATGGTGCTTAGGCAGATCACAACCAAAAGCAGACAACATATGAATGTGTAAATATCACAACGTTCTGGCTAATCCATGGAATTTTACCATATTATATTTTTCTTAACCAGGATTCAAAGATAAGCTGTTTCTGTGCACTACATAAAAAAAAAAAAAAAAAAATACACTACCTAAGTATCCCAGAAAATAACAGCCCATTGGTGTGCGTGTAAACACATTGAATGGGGCATCGTTAATAGAGCTTGATGAACTGGAATGGAACATTATGCTGCCTTTCTCTTCTGCCTTGTCCCTTTTATTAACCCTTGGCATCTGTCAATATCTGAACATGCGACATTTGAATTTAGCGTGTGTGTGTGTGTGGCTGGGTGGGCGTCAGGGTGGGGGAGACGGCTGTATAAGCAAGTGTGTTAACACAATGTTCTTCCTCTCTGATTTACAACCTGTTGTGCTGTGCACATTGCACGTGTGAATAAATTGCACATTGCTGACCACTTGCCCATTTTTGTGGTTTTCCAAAAATCCGTTTGGTTCAGGACACTCATCCCAATCAATTGAGTCCGAAATCAGAAACTGCACTTTCTATCGAGATGTTTTTGTGTGGAACATTTTCACCTCTTCAGGTAAGTGCAGCACTTTGTACAACTGTCACGAAAAGTGCTGTACTTACACTGCTGTTAGTGTTATTGTGTGAGGAAGGACAAGTTGGAATCCTTTAGGCCAACAGCACATTGGTCAAAGAGCTTCAACTGTGGACTGTTACTGTTATATTGTTGTTGTTTATTGTTGTCTATATTCCCTCTGCTTTACTGAAAATCAAAACATGCAAAACAGAGATAATGCAGATTAATTAACCAACAGCATTCCCAAGTACTGTAGGTTGGTTTTGTTGCAGTGGGAAGAAATTGTCACATTTTTCATTCGTTGAAACGTCACTGTCACCAAGAGTTGCACTGAACATAGAGTGGTGCTGAATGGCATGACCTTTCCTATTGCTGTTTCCTTAACGGATTTTGATTTGTGACTACGTTTCACTCAAAGTGTAGCTGTCTGCCAGTAAGTCTTTGTTATCTGTACAATTATAAGCAAGAAAAAAAAAGATGTAGCCAGAAAAAAGCAAGCTGAAATCTTTGGAATTTCTGGCATTTGTACACTGTCCTATCACCTCAAACCTGAGCATTATTTTTTGTTCATGCTATCACAGTTGTTCCACTGGAAAATTACTTACTAAGTCAAATGCCAGCAACCTGGAATAACCTGCCTGTGCATCCTGGTCCTCAGCCTCTGCCCTCAACACCAAGTGCTGCTGTCTAGCTGTCTAGCCAGCTTGCTGCTGAAAGATGAAAACTTCAGAGAGAGAGAAAGAGAATGAGAGAGAGAGAGAGAGAGAGAGAGAGAGAGAGAGAGAGAGAGAGAGAGAGAGAGAGAGAGAGAGAGAGATCAGGATACTCTAATATGGTGTTTTTGAACTCATAAAATGTGTATACTTCATATACTGTCCACGTTAACTTGGAAAGTCTCTGTTTATTCTCACTGGCATATTTGTGATAGGGACATGACGATGCATGCAAGCAGCACATCATGAAGAAGACCTTAGCTGGGTTATGAGCTTTTTAGATGGAATACAATCTGCATGTAAACACACTCATAGAGGCCAACGCCTCTGCATCATAGATATGGGGAAATGTGCCTTGAATCAGAACTGGCCATTTAGTACAATAAGAAGGTATGATTTCACCTGCATGCAGTCACATTACAGCTGATAAGCTTATAAAATAAAAGAAATGTTCTGTTCTGATGTAATGTTCAACCTTCCATGAGTAAGACTCTGATTTGAAACAGCATGCTACATAGTTACGACTACATAGTTAATTGGATGTCTTCTGGATGCCAAAGGCTGATTCAATAGGTTTACATTATAAATAAGAAGGAGAAAAAATGGCTCCAGTGTTCAAACCAAGCTATCATTTCAAGAATTCTGCTGTGCTTATTGGTCAGTTTTTATGTTGAGGTCAGTGTGCCCTGGTGTTTATATGGAGCAAACATCGTTAGAGCAGAGGGAGCTCATCCATGGGGAACTGGCCTCTCTGCTGACCCTCGGTCACCACCACTCAGTTTATTTTAAAAGCACCATCTTAACATCCTGAGCCTGTTTAGGGCAGCAGAGTCGACCAGCTCAAGGTCATACTGACTCTGAAAACTGGAGGAGAAAAACGGAAAAAAACAAAACAAAACAAAACTGAAAGCTGCAAGCCATTCAGCATGATAATTAATGATGCAGGTTGACTTTTTGTTTTCACAGCACGGTCTGCAAATCATTCTTGAGCTGCAAACACTGCAATGTGGACTAAAGCCAATTATTTCATTTAGTGTCCAAGGTCAATTTGATATGAAAAGCCGGTAAAAAACAAGCATTATTGCCACTGGAGGATTCCAAGTGGTTCTATTGTTGGAGGGTGAACCGCATTTGAACTGAACTGAACAAAACAAGCTAAAAGGTACAGAGTTTGATCAGACTCTGGAAAGCCTGAGGCAGAAGTAAACCCAACATCAGGAACAGAAGACCTCACAGTTAATGATGAGAGGCACAGACGGACACCGAGCTCAGCGAATGAGAATTCATTAAGCACTGCAGATGTGCATCTCCGAAGTGAAAGAATTTGCAGAAGTTCTGCATTCAATACAAATAGTCTGTGACTAATACTGACTAACAATGTCATCATGAAGTAAACACATCTAAGTTTGCACAGTCTGTTCACTAAATCTGAATGCAGATGTAAATATAAGCAGCTGATTGGCTCATGTGCCAACACAGAAGAGGAGTCAGATGTGTTCTCTGGATAATTTATGATGTTTCGGTACAGTGTGTGTACTGAGCTGCAGATCAGTACAAATAGCTGACTACATGTGTGATTTATTCACAGCTAGGGCTTTGTGAGACACGCAAATGAAGACAAAACATGCTGGATTTTTAGAAGTCGGCATGCTAATAAGTAACAAAGAAAACTCAGCCAGAGTATTGCTATGAGGATTTAACTATTACCTCAGGGAGGCAATTTATCTGCAGTGTTTTTCCCCTCGCCATTTCCATCAGGAAACTCAACTGAGAGACAGGCTAGTAGCCACAAAGAGGTGCAGTGAAGTACACAAATTTGAATGTATTTGAATTGCAGTGGATTTGAATCCAGAAGATGGTTTATGTTTTGTGTTGATCTATAACAGCTTTTAAGGTGGAATATGGACTGACCTGAAAATCAGAAAGACCCAGGACTTGAAAACTGCTCAACAACAGTCATACTTGACTTGTGTGTGAATCTGTTTGCAGGGATTACAGAAGAATTACTGGTTACACCAGAAGCTTAGCAATTAAACATCCACAATTCATATCCTTATTGGCAATGACAGGAGATAAAAGGATATGGCATCTCATTTATGAAATCAAATTCTAAGGTGTTTCATCCTGTTCACTATATGTTAAAAAAATGATCAAAAAAGTTTGGGGTGGACAGGGCCTGACTCAAGTTGTTACACTCAAGCCAATTACCTGATAACTCTGTAGAACAATATGAAATAATGAGGAGAGCTGGCCAGGCAAAGTCTTATGCAAAAACAAAGTTAAAAGAAACACGCTTTCTGTAATACATTTACAATGGCTGTCATTTGGAAATGTAGCACTAAATGGATTTTATGTTTTCTGGAGGCATCAGCTTGATCAAGCATTTGCAGTCAGGACCCTGAACCTTTGGCCCAGCCTGACTGAGGATGGATGTATGGATGCTAACAAATATGAATATAAGAATATGTTTAGGCTGGTTATGAAACAGTGCCTCAGGTGGTCTGGTTGTGTGTTCCTCAGGTGGGAAGCAGTCACTCCGTCTCCATGGTAAGGAGCTGGAGCATCATGCTGTTCATTTTCTTGGGGGTGCTCATAAAGATTATTATTATTATTATAATTATTATAATAATTATTATTATTATTATTATAAGTAGCAGTGGTATAAAGTAGTAGTAGAATAAAGATAGAGTGATTTTAACCAATTTGTTTTTCAGGGCACCAGATTGCAAAGTGGTGAATGAGTAAAAAGCACTGAGGCAATCAGATGGGAGCAAAACATCCTCGGGCTAGAGGTAACAATTTCTGTAATAGTGAGTGGAATTACCTGTGAAGGCTTCTCAGCCTCTGAGGTGTTCCTCCATCTAATCTGAAAATCAGACAGCGAGGGAGATGGTTGATGGTGGGGAAATGCTTTGTCAAAGTTATCATTGTAGATAGATAGATAGATAGATCTTTATTGTCATTGCACAATCATATACGGTATAATAATGCAACGAAATTAGGGCTCTGTACTTTCGATGCAGGGCAGAATAGAAAGCATCGTGCAAACTGCTAGTTGAATAGCCGAGTCTCTGATATGAGAAAAATGCAGCAGTCACGGAAACACTTGTTGGATGCGATGTGCAGGCGCAGTTCGTTGATTTTGTTAGTTACGGACCTGGCGTTGGAAAATGCTGGGAGGCGGTGGCTTAAAGGGTTGTCTTTTCAGCCGTGCTAACACACCGGCCCTGCAGCCTCGCTTTTGTTTTGTTTTGGTGTCCTCTGGAATGTCCTGGTAGCGATGAAAGTCCGGTGAAATTGGTATTTCGCAGCGTAATCCCAAGCTCACAAGGTCCTGATGACTGTTGTTTCCTTGTAGCAGATAATGATAATAGAAGGGACTGTAGGCAGAGACTGCGTGGCATTCAGACACATTCTAAAACATTTTCATTGGCAACACTCAGAAACCACCCATTTTGGATGTTATCACACCGTTGAATGAGGCGTTAGGAGTTATAATCACCTCTGCAGGGTACAATAACTTTTAAGTGTTAATGTTCTTCTGAAGAATGCTCTATGAAGGCTTTGAGGGTGTCTGAGAATATGATCAGAAATTCAAAAGAGGATAGAAAAAGCACATTTCAAACTCCTCTTTGACAGAGAGGTCAAACTAATTTCTCTTGGGTCACCAAATATAATGGCTATGACCTCATGCGGCTGCAAAACTTTCAATCATGCTGTCATTTTGTATGCCACAGTTGTCAAAAGAACTTTTTTTTAGCATCACACAATGCTAAAAAACAACACAATAGAGACATCTTTGGCAGTAGAATGAGCTGAAGAAATTGCTGTTTAGACTCCAAAACTTCCTCTGGACCCATGCAAGTTAGAGAAATTGCAGATCAAAGGTGTGTGTGTTGTCCTCAGAGGTGACAATCGAGCAGGCTCTAACAAGGTAGCAACAGTGAAATTTCCCCCAACTAACAATAATAATAATAATAATAACAATGCTGTTTACTTCATCCGTGGTCGCAAGGGCTGTTTCTACAATATCTAAAGCTTATGAGTAAACTACCCTCGGCAAAGATGCTTGTAGGCTAACTGCCTCGATCTAATTCCTTGACCAGCCACCCTCCATAGCTGTTTCTGTTTCTTAATGAGCTACCATGGAGGATAAATTAAACCAAGGTGCCTCACCGGTGACTGAGCCACGGATCAGCCTCCTTCTTTCCATCCTCTTACCATGAAGCAGACCAAAACAAATGCTCAATTTAGCAAATTTTATACTTCTGTCTCAGTGGACTTCCTTGCGACCGAAGCTACACTGCATGAGCTTGTGGCCCCAGAAGTTGCATCCATCCAAGCCCAAACAAGAGGCTTGTCTGTTTATCTGTGTCCTAAAATCATCACATCTGCTTCATATGTGTATTCCACAATGCCCAGAGATGATTTCAGAGTTTGCAACTACAATAGCTGGCAGCCATCACATTATTCCTTGGGTCCACTCCTGTGGAGCCTTCTGTCACTGCAGCTTTGTCCAGCAGTCAGAATACACCCCTTCCATAGCATGTCTGAGTGGTGTGGCTTAAAATTTTCCACTGAGCAGGCTGTCAAAGCAAATATAAGGCCAGTGCATAACTTCCCACCTGGGCTCTGCTGGCAGCTGACACACCTACTTCATGCCTCCACATCTACATCATGATTACTTTTCAGATCTGACCTCACTAAGTGAGTGGTAGGCTACAAATTCTTGGTGTGAGTAAACCGTCACACATATTTGGGCAGCAGGATGGCATCATGAATGGATAATCCTTTAAAAGTAGATGCAGAATTGCAGAAGGTTGATTTACGTGAGCACTCCTTAAACTCAATTGGCAAAAATGCAAAATAAGCACATAATTTGTCTTTTAAACCTGTGATTGACATGTTTACCTCATGTTTTTTAGCCTGAAATGTCCCCACCCATGACAGTTTGAGATAATGCAGCTGTAACCGTAGGATCCAAGTTCAGTTCCATGTATAAATCAGCATTTGCCCTGATGAGATGCAAGACATTTGTGTTTTGCAAGATTTATGCAAGACACTGAATCTCTGCCAGGTCTGGAGGTGCTGTTCTGCCGCTGATCCTGACCTCTGACTTCCCTGAGGCAGGAAGCAAGTGGAGAGAGAACTTCTCTGTTCCCTGTGGTCTCACAGTGTGTTTCCATACAGTGTGTAGACGTAACTCATCCAAAAAAGGAATCAAGATTATAGGCATTTTGCAACAGTTTCTGTAAGATGATGACATGCTGTTCTAACAAAACCCTAATCCTCAAAGGAGGACGCCTCAGTTCACTGAGGTCCAATCCTAAAACACCCCAAATTCAGTAGTTTTAGCACTGGCTACTGTGAATTCAATTCCTGTGGTGTTTATGCAACACTACACTTCTCATGTCAGCCAAGAACATTTTCGGAAAACATGGTCCTCTTGCAAAATGCAGTCCTTGAACAGTTTGGCTGCAAGTCACACTAAAACAGATGTTGAGTTTAAATATGCCTTGTGCAGAAACAGGAGCTGTGATGTGATTTGATCTAAAGATTGCTATTTTTTAACTCAAACCCTCTGAAAATTTAGACGTGGGATAGAATTTCAGCCCTGATATCGGGCCCATAATGCTCTCTAAAGAATCAACACATTGAGTGCAACATCATTATGCTCTTTCAAATGTCTCTAAATGTTGGAAACAATGTGAATCACCCTTTAAAATTCATCAGTTTCATTGGTTTCATGAGGGGTTGTTCACTGAACAGAATAGAAAAAAACAAAAAACAAAAACAAAAACAGTGAACTAAAAAATGTTGCAAAGTCATATCACATCATCTGCCAAAACACTGTCAAACATAATCCTGTATGGAATAACAATTAATTCAAGTTAGAGGTAAGTAATAATAATGACAACAACAACAACAACAGTAACAATAATAATAATAATAATAATAATAATAATAATAATAATAATAATAAAAATAGTTTAAATTAATTACTTAAGTAATACTACATATACAGGAATAAAAGCAACAATAAAGAAATGAATAAAATTCAAATAAAATAAAAAATAACAAACAGATACTGTGATGTAGAGTTTACTGATAACGTATTTTGAAAATCTCGAGGTCTGAACTCTCCTCTGAGCCCCAGGTAAATCGCAGGTAAAACCCGACCTGTTATGCAGTCCAAGAGCGACATCTAGCGGCCATTACGAGCGCTGCACAGGTAACTTCCAAATGTCCGGAATGGAACGCAGCCTTCCTGGGATGAATTCATTTCCAGGATAAATGTGCGCTGTCTCGCATAGTGTGTGTGTGTGTGTGTGTGTGTGTGTGTGTGTATGTGTATGTGTATGTGTGTCACTGGCATGGTATAAGCCCAGCATGCTACTTGTGAGGGACTCTGTGAGCGACAAGCGACGGAAAACAGTAGCTGCACATTTTGAACGAGGGAAGGAAAGCAATAGCCGGTCGCAGCCTTGGCGTCGTCACGTCTCTGGTCACATGCAAGTCAAGTTTGATCAGCTGACACAAGCCAGCTTCCCCTTTCGATGCTGCTCGGCTTTCCTCCATCGACTGAAGTCGCCTCACAAAACCGACTTATTTAGGTTTTTGGGGGGCGAATTGGCGTCAGTTCGGAAATCCAAGCCACAGATACCTTGTTAATATTTAATTAACCATCAGGATAGATGCTACTAGAGTGGATGATGAACGGACACGCCATTCTCTACACCGGGGTCACTTTGGCCTTCTGGAGCACCATACTAATCGTCGGTAAGGCGATATTTTCGCTGAATTATGACTCTTGAATTAGCCAGCCTATGTGTTAGATTTGTTTTGCATCCACTGTTTTTTCGGTCATTTATTTTGTCGTTGGAATAAATTAGTAGT
Organism: Myripristis murdjan; assembly: GCF_902150065.1. Lineage (NCBI taxonomy): Eukaryota > Metazoa > Chordata > Actinopteri > Holocentriformes > Holocentridae > Myripristis > Myripristis murdjan. The sequence continues at coordinate 10,216,204 of NC_043996.1, forward strand.
TGCTTTTGGTAGATGTACAAAGGCTCTGACTAAAGCTTGGGACGAGAGCGTAGGGACGGCTAGGTTGATGTTGTTAGCTAGTACTGTAACACAACGGAGATTGTAAGCAAAATTCATGCATGTCGACAGTGAAATTGATATAACTTTATTATTGCTCAGTAATATGGGAATTTTACATGTAGTTCAAGTCGCAGTGTTGTTTCACACTAATTTTACTCGGTCAGTTCTTGCAAATGAGCGTTAACGTCAGGTGGCTAGCAGTTAGCTTTCAGAGCAGCTGGCCTAACGCTGTCTATATAGAGTTAACATGGGCTTTAGTGTGCTGCTATGATAATTTTAGAGTTATTTTAACATTATTTAGTAGGAGGTAAGACGTGGTGCCGAGTGGCTGCTCTGTTCAAGTCAACGAAGCCTGTTTAGCCTTCTACCTTTGCTCGCTCAGTTAGCTAGTTGGTTTGAAATGAACAGGAAGTGCAGCATCTCTCATGTGAGTGTGAACTATCACACACTCACAGTACAGCTTCTTTCCATGACTTGAGGCACAGTAATGTGCTTCTGCATACATGGTGCACAGATGGAGCTATTTTAATGCAATAACATTCAGTTTAAAGTATGAACAAGATATTTTCCCCCTCCATATACACACCTAGCTCTGCCATAGGCATGCAGCTCTAAACACTGTCTCTTGTGTTCATTTTCTGATTTTAAGATATATTTTCCTCTTTATTCCTGTAGGTATTTGCTATACCATTTTTGACCTAGGATTCCGATTTGACGTGGCATGGTAAGTCGTTAGAATGGTCTCAACTTTTGATTCGCTCAGCTGTACAATATCCTGTCAAAATAAATTTTTGTTGGTGAAAAGAATTGACTGATCTTACAGTCCCAGTTTGACTTTACCTGGTTTTAGTAACTGTCCGCTTTTGGTGAAAGTCCTAAGAGAAATAATAAAGTGAAACGAGATTTGACTTTGTAGGTCGTATTTTTTCACAAATGTGGCACCAGGTTTGCAGTCTGCTAGACATTTTTAATTGTTCATCCGTTAGCCTCTCATCTGACCTTGACTTTTCCCATTTTTGAGTTGTGCTTTAAATAGATGATTTCTCAGCTGTATTAAGGTTTTAAATTAAAAAATAGCATAGAAATGAATTAGCACACCCAGCAGGGCTGTGCTACTCTTTAATTGCTCACATAAATCTCTTCTTTTCTCTTTTCCTTTTCCCTTTTTTTAAAAATTTGCCGTGCCATTTGTGATTAACAGAATTACACTAATCCTGTTGCAAACGAGACTTTGACTCAATACTATAGCTGGAAAACACAGAGAATAACTGAAAGTAAAGTAAAAACACAACACTAAATGGTAGCCTGCCTCATTAAGTGTGGTTGTAATCGGTTGTCCCTCTTTGCTCCCAGGTTCCTCACAGAAACCTCACCTTTCATGTGGGCCAACCTGGGCATTGGCTTGGCCATCTCTCTGTCTGTGGTGGGGGCCGCCTGGTGAGTACCTACCAAAAAGAAGTGTATTTTACAGGGCAGGTTTAAGATTTGATTGTGTTTAACAGTATGACTGTGAAAGGTGGCAAGCTCAGTTAACTTCCCTGGATAAATAAAGTAAACATAACATCCAGAATACATACATTTAAAAGATATTGCTGATGCCAGACTCTCAATGCAATCATCAGTCTTTTTACATGATAAACACTGAATAAAGTGAAGAAAGGCCCTTTTTAGATGACAAGTGATATAGCTTGCCAAAGTGTAATCCGAAGAGCGATAAAAATATGCCTGCAAGAAATTTGTGCTCAGAGCAGTTCAATATTTCTTTTTATTTTCCCTGTTAACACCCTGAAATATTGCTTACTCAGGTTTCTCTTGAGATCTGACATTTAGTTAGAGATCTGTTAGTGAGCCTGAGCTGTTGCACTGGGGATCTGTTTTCAGAAAAACACATATACAAGCATGTATATATACCAGTGTTTCCCCTAGGATGACTGCTTTGAGACAGCGGATGAAACGCGGTGGGATGTTGCTCGTAACCCAATTAATTACAGTAAGGGGAGCTTTTTGCAAGGGCTAACCCCCTTATGCTTTTTCAGCGGTTGGGGGAAACAATAAACCAGACTTTTTTTGGTCTTGAAATGCTGCAGCATATATTAACTGGCACACTGTAGCCTGTACTGCACATTTGCTTCCCCATTGACAACTTACTGCTAACCTTTTTCCTCCGTTCTTCTTCTTCTCACTGTCTGTTTTCTCCTGCTGAGTCCTGCTGGCACCATCACTGATGATTTGAATGGGGCTATTGTCCCATTCAAATCACCAGAGAAATTTTAGCAGCAGTGCTTAAAATTCTGCTCCAATTCAGTGTGAATGCAAGGGAAACACTGTACTGTTAGGCTTCATACTGGCAGTTGAAAAAACAGTACAATAAGCCCTGAAAGTTACAATAATTGTCGTTTCACTGGTGTTGTATTTCACTACTTCTTCTTTGTTCCTTCCAAATGCCTGATAATGATTTTGTTTGATTCACCAGCACAATGTCCTGCCTCCTTACTGTCCAGCAGCATAACGCCCATGCTTGTTTCCTTTTTCTCAGAGGAACTAAGCTCAGATCACCTTTTTATGTGATCTTTTAATAGAAATAATTTCCTCTTTTTGCAAACACTCATAAGAGTGGAAGATTGTGGAACTGGAAAACTGTCATTAGTGCTCCAACACCACTCCTCAGTGCCTTTGGCATGAAGTTGCCTTCCTTTGCAGGTAGATGGGATAGCAGGTGAAACTCTGGCCATATAATCAGTTCCCCTCACACTACATAGTGTTAAAACAACTTTAAATGGGATTTGATGTTCAGGTTAGGGTAAGAATAAAACTCTATAAACTCTATTTTGTCCATTGGTTGGAACTTCTGAATCCTTTCATATCACCTGGTAGTCTTCTCTCATCAAAATATGTTGCCTGATGTTGGTTTTGCTTTTCAGGGGAATCTACATCACTGGCTCCAGCATCATCGGCGGTGGTGTCAAGGCTCCACGAATCAAAACCAAGAATTTGGTCAGGTAGGCTCATTTAGGATAACCTGTTCTGTCGGCTGACCTCTGTGTAAATACATGTACAAGCTGTGTTGTGGGTGCATGGCACCTGTGGTAGTGAGTTTTCCCTGTAGGAGCAACTATGTAACACCTGACGAGAAGCTGATCTTTTTCTCTTTTTTGTTGATTGTTTGTTTCTGGATCTTTTGCTCTCTCTAGCATCATCTTCTGTGAAGCTGTAGCCATCTATGGGATCATCATGGCTATTGTCATCAGTAACATGGCTGAGGTAAGCAACAAGCTTTTTATTGTTTTGGTAATGATCCCCGTTGTCTTTATTTACTGCTGGTTAAGGCAAAGTGGATTACAGACAGGCGGAGCTCAGCTCAGTCTCTCTGCTTGAAGGAAGTTTAATATGACATCTAAAAGTGAGTAAGGCTAATTGAGTGATAATAAAACAATAATCTCTCCTGTTGTAGAGCTTCACTGGAACAACTCCTGACACCATTGGGGCAAGGAACTACCAAGCTGGTAAGAAAAGAGGCATAATGCATCTGAATACAAAATCCACCCTTGTTTGGTACTGTCTGTGGCCATTACTATTGCTCTTTCCAAATGTAAGCATAATCAGAAGCAGAATGCAACTGAAGTAGATTATGCAAGTTAAGGGAAAATAAGTATAAGAAAAAAACAAATTACAATATAAAACAGCTCTTGGAATGCATGCAACATCAATGATAATATGTAACCTTATAAGAGTACATAGGGTTGAACTTTTTTCTTTTCCTCTTTTCCTATGTGGTCAGACATACATACACATCTTGCTGCTCCATGTTGGCTTGAGTGTTGGTTTGTAAACTTGATTGGCTATGGTTACAAAAATGAGATGGTAAGGAATGGAGGGATTCAAAACCTGCAGAATAAGAAATATGTATTAAATATGCATTGCTCTGTAAAGTTAAATTCCCCCCCCCCCAAAATGCATATATTTTCATTCTTGGAATTGTCACCTTGATCTGTGGACATCTGTGGAAAACTGCTCATATATCTGTCACTACCAGAGAAACATTAACTCGGGGTGCTCTGGTAGCTCATATAGTAGAGCGCATACCACGTCTACACTTCCTTTCCTGTCTCTCTATACCATCATAATTGAATAAAGTAGAAATATCAAAAATGTTTAAACAAAAGGTATTAAATTGCACATTTTAGTGATCAAAGACCACATCAGAATCCGACCATTTCTAAACTTAAACGCGTCAACAACTCCAGCAGCTCTGACTCACCAGTTCCAACTCCTGACGAGGAACTTGACATGTTTGGTTGCAGTCCTATTATTGTGGGTTATAAATAATGTTGACTGATTTGGCTCCTGTCCCACTAGGTTATTCCATGTTTGGTGCTGGTTTGACTGTGGGCTTTTCCAACCTCTTCTGTGGGATCTGTGTGGGCATTGTGGGCAGTGGAGCAGCCTTGGCAGACGCCCAGAACGCCAGTCTTTTTGTGAAGATCCTCATCGTGGAAATTTTTGGCAGCGCAATTGGTCTGTTCGGTGTCATCGTAGCCATTCTGCAGGTGAGTAAGACAGATTATTTTTTATTTTGAGACAGCGCCACCTGGACCGCATGTTGTTGTTTTTTTTTTTTTAGGGTAGTATAGTTGCATATACTCTGTGGCCACTTTATCAGGTCCACCTTTACAGTCTAATATAGTTTAATGCAACATCTCTGCCATAAATTCTACCTTTTAATAAAGTTTATGATGTTCAGTTTTTCTTCACATTGTGGAGAATGTGTAGATTTGATTCTGTGTTTATTATTGAAATTATAGTCTGCAGAGTTCCTGTACTGGATTACATTTTATTGAGAGGTGTTTCTAATTTTTTGTCCTCTGTATTTATATGTACATGAGGAGGACAGAACAGTGGAAACACCTCTCAGTAAAATGCAGTCCAGTCCAACAGCAACACTAACTATGAGCTCAGTGCCAAACATAGAGCTGAATGAACACCTCTATTACTGTGACAAAAAGAAAACCTGGGCATTATATGGTCATAAAAGTAAACTTTATGGCTGAACATTTTTATTGGATTGTACAGGTATATGTAATAAAAGCCGCCACTGAGGATAGGTAAACACTGAGGCTCTGATCCTTCTCTCCAAAAAGTTCAGTCTCATTCATTTCCTTGCAAACTCTGCATGACTGCTGAGAGGTCCTGGGGCAAATATACTCATTGTTTCCACCATGATCTAGGAATATGTCATGACAAAACACATGATTAAGCTTTTCCAACATCTCAGTTCAGCTGAACCAATGTAAACTGTTAGATTTGCTGTTGCTGCATAAACCAATTTTGTTTTAACTGTGATTTGATTTTTTTTTTCCAGACGTCGAAAGTAAAGATGGGAGACTAGAAGATTTATCCACAAGATGAGAAGATATAAAGACACTGCTGGAAAATAAGATGGATTATTGTGTAAATACATCGTAAATTATTTAAATGTCTTTTTTTTTTTTGTCTGTGATTGGTTTTTAACCATCCATTTGCTGAAGAGTGGTTCATGCACAGCCTTTTGTCTTACAAGAAACACAGGGGTCTGGTGGGAAAACACGACAGAAAAACACCATACTCTTTAAAATAGCTTATGACCCATTACTTTTCATTTGAATTACAACTATTTTGTACATCTCACTTCACCTTCTCTCCATTCATCTGTTTGCGACTGCTTTCATAACACCAACCATACAGATGATGGTCATGTTTGCCTTTGGCACAACAAATATTAGCTATTTGAACTTAAAATAAATGACAGAGTAGAAGTAAGTTTATTGAAAAATACAGAGAAATAGTGACTCATCTAGCTGTGTTTTAGCGATCTTTATTTTTATGCCATCAACATCTTTTTTTGTGTGACCACTCTTTATGTATGATTGGTTAAAAATGAGACTAGAGTATTTGAAAATATTTGTGTGTGTGGGTGTGTGTGTACATGCAGGACACATGATTTCTCTTTTCCTGTGAAGCATGAGGGTGTTTACCATTATATGTACTGTAGCCTGGTCTGTCAGCTGTTTAATTTTTTTTCTCTTGTTTTTTTAACTGTTGTTTATTAATAAGCAAGTGGTCCTTATCAGCACTGTGGCCCAAATCCAGTATTCATCAGGCCTCTCGCTATCAGGATTCATGTAGAGTCAAAGAGTTTTGGAAGACACCACAGAACTGATCCGGGATCACTGGTGAGGTCACAGGACAAGACAGACTTAGCTCAAAACAGGGTCAGATCTCAGTTGCAGATTTCAGTCTCACATCAGCAGCTCTGCTCCAAATGACTATCCGTCCATGATCCCCCTCCATCATTCCGTTCATTATGGCTTGGAGCAGTGTTATCCAAAAACATGAAGGCACGAAGATAATCTCCATTTGAAACCCATGAGCCACTCCTCATCATCGCTCTCAGCCAGCACTTTATTTGCTCTGAGTCTCCCTTCTTTATTTTTTCTTTATTTCACTTTTAACAAGGTGGTGATCTTCTCTAGTAGTTTTAACATGATGAATCAGACATTAAATTGAAGATTCTGTGTTATTTTGTAAAGTGTTGGCAGGCAGATTTTCAATACCGAGGGCCAAGAGTTGTACTCTAAAGCCCCCAGGTCACTATTCATCACTGAATCTAAGTCCAGAAAGAGGTTTTAGTTTTTCCTGGCCCAAGTAGAATCACCATCACTGAGCTAGAAATCATTTGAGCAGAGCTCTTTGTGCTAAGATATTAAAAAAAAAGTCCTAGTCCTGACTTGTGTGACTTAGATCTTATATTAACTGATGTATGTGGCTCTTCCCAAAACTCTTGGTGAAAATGGACTCCACTGCAGCATGGAACCACTTGACTGTTGCCGAATTCTTTTGCAAGTCTGCGATCTTCTGTCTTTTTTTCATTATTTGTTTTACAGCCGGCTTGTTTTGAATGTACACCTTTACAGGCACACCCATTTGACAGTGTTGCTTCAAGTGGTGTTTTTTTGTTCCCTTATTTTTCCCTGGTTCTTTTTTTTTTTTTTTTTTAACATTCCTTTAAAGAGGAGCTAAACGTGTGGGTAGAAGAGACATCCAGTTGGGCCCTGAGATACTTGCAGCTGGGCAACTACTAGCAGCTTGAGTGGGTGACAAAATTAGATTCCTGCTGCATCACAACACATCATTAAATCCTTGTCATCCAGGTCTGTGTATACTTTGATGTCGACTAATAGCTGCGCAGTGTTTGCAGCTTTTTTGCCGCTGATGTGGATCTGTAAATCAGGGTAAACAGGTTATTTCTCTGGGTTCCCTTAATCATCCCAACGTTTGGTTGTTGGCTGAGAAAAACAAAGATGGTGAGAATGCTGATTGCTGAATGCTGCAAAACAACCTTCAGTAAGATTGCAGAGTTCATGTAAATGACAGGAGGAACTTGTTTAGCAGCCCTTTTTATTAGTAATGCATCATTCCTTAAGTCAGAAATGTTAAGATGACAGACCACGGCTGATTGTTAATCGTCTCAGATCTTTCCTTGTAAAATTTCCCTTGACACCTCTTAAAAGTATGTGAAGGAGAAACAGTATAAACATTGTTGGAGAAGGGTGAAAAAAAGGTTGGGTCATCTTGTCCATATCTAGACTTGTCCTCCCATAAGCGTCTTAGCAGTTAGATCGTATTTGTCCTTGCGGTTTATGATGAAGCTGGGATTTAACTCCAAGATGCTTTTGGGAAATCAGGCTCTGTATGCAGCCCTAGGCTTCAGTGACTGTAGCTGGTACCGTGTGTACATTATGTTGATGTGATGGTGATTAAAAAGAAAAAAAATACATATTGTTTTGACATTGTGTATAATAAACTGATCTTCTGGCTTCATAAATGTTCTTGAAAAATAAAATGTTCCAATCAAGAGCTTTTCCTCTGCTTGTGCTCATTTGAAATGATGTTTAATTTAGTTTGTATTAGTTTGTCATTTCTGTTGCCATATACTAGTTCCCCGCTGGTAAAAAGATTGCTGGTGGCTGTGTAGTGCTGGAGTAGCTGTAATAAATGTAAACCATTGACCTGACAGGCGACAAACGTCATTTCTTCAACCAGCAGTACTCGCTTGCTGCCACTAGATGGCGCAGGAAACCACAGCGCAGCCAGTCCTCCTCCCTGATGAGACGGGCTCGACCCTGCAGCGGAGGGCACAGCTTGGGACATGGACACACTGACTTTTCTGCGCAACTTTACAATAACACATTTTTATGGAAATGTGTTGCTATGCTGCGCAATATTTAACTTTTCAAAATAAAAGGGCATCATAGATATTCCATTTAATTACTCATAAACAGCTGGATTTACAAGAACAGAGCATCCCGACTTCCATTTAATGTGAAAACATGACAAGGCTGAATGACAAATCTGTTGAGGACTACATCTTGGAAAGGCCTGAACATCTATCAAATTATCCAATTATAATATTCCAGCTATAAACACTGGTGTCATGTCTCTGTCTCTGTCTCTCTCTCAGGATGTGATCATTTTCATGTTTTGTTTTGACTTTTGAGGTTCTCTTTTTCCTTTATGTCTTTTGTGTTGTTGAATTCATTTTAACAATCCCAGCCTACAATACAAACGTGACTGTAATGAACTCACACTCATAACTATATGAAATATTTATGAAATAGATCCTTACTAACCATGTTGTGATATTAAGAAAAATCGGCTACAGAGCAGCTATACAGTAAATTAATTACAGCAACATTTTAAAACTATGCAGTCATGGGTCACATGATGCAGCAGTATAGAAAATGGCCTTTTAAGTGTCTCTGGCAATTACATACCATGTTTATAGCCCATTTTTGTCAGGGTTAGTAATATATGTGCTGTGTGTTGATGCATCTGGCCGGAAAAGTGTGAGTTATTCCCTCCCCAGCCGCCGCTTCCCCTTGTGTTCAAAAAGAAGAATAAAAAGCGATCTCGTAGACCATCCCGGCTTCCGTAGGCAGCAGGAGCGAAGGGACCTGCTCGCTGCCACAGCCTCAGAGCATCCTTTTATTTGCCTTCATATCATCCACACCAAAACACAACGGGATGACGGAAAAAGGCAGGAGATAGCTCCCACCCGCTGCCGGTTCGCGGTAGAATCACGCCGCGGTGCGCGTTAGCCAGTCGGCGGGCGTTGTGTTAACATTATGACTCTTTTTCCTGATAAAGAGCAGGCGTAACAGCCTGTCTGTGGAGACGAGAAGAACAGTTTCCCTTAGCAGAGCCAACTAAGCAGAGGGACACTAGCTTCTCATCCTTTTTTCTTCATAAAATTCCCTCAATAATTTTTTCCCCAGCGTTTTGCAATGAAGCGCACACTGCATTGACATTGTTTTCATTTGCAAGAGTATTTTTTTTTTTGTACTCAGATGGTCTGTATCCATTGGTGCTCCTGCAAAGCCAAGCTGATGCATGGATAGAGGAGTGCTCGCTTGACAACATTAAGGTAGGTGCTCTATCTGCTTGTGGGATACAATGCAACTGCCTCATCCAGCATCGCGTCCATGCTTTCTTTTGTTTCCAATCTAGCCGTCCTGCCATCTTGCGACCTCCTGCATTTATTAGATCTGTGACTATTCCGGAGATGTGATCGGAAGCGCTGCCCCATCCGCCTTCCCCCCCTTTGTTATCATGCACATTTCCACGAACTAGCAGCATCTTTAGACCCGCCATACTAGGCTTCACTGAGCCTCCCTGCAATGTTTCCTGTGGATGAGCCACCTCAGGGCTGTGGAGCCTGGAGGCTGCTGAAATAAAAGGTCCCCCTGCTCTGTGTGTGCATCAACCTGGAGATCCTGGCAGCTGTGAAACCCACTTACTAACTATATAGAATAAGCACTTGTCAAGAACTGCAGCCTCTATTTTTGTGTCCCATCTGCTCACTGTGAAGATGTAAAGACCAGGGGGTGTCATTCTAATCTAAAGGTCCTGAGAGCAAGTAGATCCAGGCTGCACAGCCGCTAGATTTAAGAGGAGAGCCTCCAACGCGCAGCTTAAGCTCAGCAAGCGTTTATGCAAGAGCCGTGCACCCACACCATAATCACATCTGACATCTCTCTCATTTTGTGGCGTGGCATCTCTTTAGGGCTGTATTAGCAAGTGGACTGGAACTTCCTCGCCCTGTGCAGCAGCCTAAGTAAGTTGTCCACTGCAAGAGTGCGTGGGACCACACTGGAGAAATGCGGATTAGCGGGACATGAGATGATAAAAACCCACTTGGAGAGTAGTTTGGATTGAGCCTGTGTAGTGTTGCCCTGTGAATCCAGGCTGTGCAAAACATATCTGCTTAACGGGTCTTATTTTGAAGAGACATTCAGGGTGTGTGTGTGTGTGTGTGTGTGTGTGTGTGTGTGTGTGTGTGTGTGTGTGTGTGTGTGTGTGTGTGTGTTTTAAAGCATAGCACTGCTGCTGAAATTCATGGCAGAGAGGTACTTATGTCAGCTCCCAACATTTGTTTACCTCAGGGCTGGGATAGACTTTATACTCCTCTGTAGCCGTCAACATCAAATTCCATCAGTGTACAACAACACTCGTCCATGGAGGTTTGATTTGTAAGCTCTGTGTACACACTGCTTGTCTCCTACACTCAAATCCAGCGTGGATGATGTGAATGTTTCCCACTGCGTGCGTGTAACTAGTTCAGTATCCCAAAGCGTATCGGCTCAGTTCAGCTCAGTCCGATCGAGCTGGATGTTAATGTGGTAGCCTCTTTTGACCGTCTGCTGTGGAAACCCATCGTGTGTTATCTGTGGCCCACTGTGCCTTATCTGTGACTGGAGGCCTATCAACAGTGTGCAGATAGCAGAGAGATGGTTATGGCGTCAGGTCGTTTAATTACAGGTGGCGGGGTGGCCTCTGGTTAAGCGGACAGGCCCTGTGACTGGAAGGTCATGGGTTCAGTCCTGGGGTGAGAACCAGCACTTATCCCTGCTGAAATGCCCTTGAAAAGGCACAAACCCCTCAGTAGCTCCAGGGCTCTGATCCATCGGCTGATTTGCATAAATATGAGTGTGTCTCAGGGGTATGTAATGAAAACAAGTTCCTCCGTTTTCCTTCCTAAGGCTTCTCTCAGTGGTGTTTTTTTAAAATGCTTCAATTGCCAAATAGTTCTGGATTCAATACATCCCACAGGAGACAGCCCTCCGCTGTTGCACGAGCTTACAATAAAGACGAGCTGAAAGTTTATATCTTCATAATTGCTTTTTGGATAAAAAAAAAAAAAGAAAAAGAAAAAGAAAAAAGCAGAGGACTAGACGCCCCGCAAATAACATTTTAGAGCTTCAGCCAAAAAAACAAGCGGCTGCAGCTCCTGCCTCGGTTGACCGGAGCGTGTTGTGTATTTTGTTGTAACCGAATGTTGTGATCAACGTTGTGTAAATAACATGATCAGGGCCTACAAAGTCATTTTTCCTCACCTTTTCCAAGAGTGATGGTCAGGGCAGCAGTGCATGAGGGGGATTCTTCTGATAGCTCTTCCATGTTGGGATTTGTTGTCATGGGAACTAAAAAGGCCAGTCCTGAGCAACCAAGGGGGCGAGTCAGAGAAGGACACCTGTGTGTGTGTGTGTGTGTGTGTGTGTGTGTGTGTGTGTGTGTGTGTGTGTGTGTGTGTGTGTGTAGGTGGGTGGGTGCGCTTGTGTTGTTTAGAGCTAATTGAGGCCATGAAGTAAATCAGGATCAAAGCAGGTCATTCTATTCTCCTCTATTTTACTTTATTCTGCAATTAAAATGTAGCAGCAGACTTAGGTGCTATGGACAAAAACAAATACCATAATATCTTTGCCCAGTTATCAAAATATTGTGTTGATATTGCAGGGACGACTATCAGTACTTTCATAAGCTGTGTACACACAAGAGATTTTTTGATAAACAGTCATTAGTAATGTGGATATGATGACTAAGCAGATAGAGGCCAACAGCAGAACAGCTGCAACAGTCTAATAATTGCTTCCATTTACTGTAATGCAACCTCTAAACCCAGGAAGAGGCAACACTCGTGCTATATCGTGATATTGTGATAAAATCCCAGATGACATTTGGTCTCATATCACAATAATGATATATCCCACAGCCTTAACTACAAAGCACATCATTTTATTCTCCTCCATTCTACTTTATTCTGCGATGGAGACTTTACAGTGCATCTTTGGGAGCTCCGAGACAAAATGCTGGGGCCTTTATGGAATCATGAAATCTTTTTCTCTCTGGTGAAGAGAATGCAGATTCTGCCCTCATTTTTTATCCCTCGTTGAGCTAACACAACAGCTGACAGGGCCAGAGAGTGGAGGAGAGCCAGGTGAGGAGGTTCAGTCACCATCTGCAGGTGTGACTAGCGGGCCGCTGGCCGCTGACAGGTACTTGGCGTTTAGCACTTTGCCCTCGGCCTCGAACGAACCCTGCAACCCTCCTGTCCCTCCATGAGGTTGCACGGGATTGTGCTATTTACCCAGGGATGCGCCGTATTTTTCCTAGAGGCCAATACCGATATCTGATATCTGCCCATTCATAATGGCTGATGCTGTCCAACCAAAACCTTGTATCTCCATATCATCAACTTTTCAGAAACTAAGGAAAACAGTCTTGTCACTATGTTGGCCACTGTACATTTTTCAGTTTATATAATAGTTTATTAGAGGTTCCTCTACAACCCCAAGGGTGGCAGAACTTTCTGAATCCACAGAGCAGCATGTCAGTACTCAAATTAAGCTTAAACTTTAAAATCACCAAAATTGGAGATACAAGGTTTTCATCTGACAGTGATGATATATGCATATTTGTAAGAGTCATAATGCAAATGCAGGCACAGCTTTTCAGAAAAGCCAGTCTTAACGTAATTTTGAAACAAAAGACGTGTGTGGTTCACCCTGTGGATGATTTTATAATTGTTTTAAGTGACACCCCCCCAGAAAACAGGTCACACAGGTGCCAGTGTCAAATATTGTCATTAGAAATAATACTGATACTGATAGTCTGACAATATTATTAGTCCATCCCTAGCTTCAAAAAACCCATCACTTGAAAATAATCCAAAATGCATTTGCACAGTGGGAGTATTTTGACTAAAAATGAGTTAGCATTGAGGGACTCCACCACTGTACATCAGTATACAAAATGAGTCACTAATGGGTTACTGTGGACATTCATCACACTGTGCCATAAGCCTGTTGTCCTCTAAATGGTGAGCACCCCCTCTCCCACAGATAATAGCAAGATGTTTCTGATTGCTGTTTAAAAAATGAACAGCAAGAGGAAGATATAGACAAAATATGGGATTATAAAGCGAAGGAGCTGCCGTTCAGTGTGTGTGTCTTGGGTGTTGGTGAATGACACTGCTCTCTCTGTTGCAGCCATTTACTCAGCAGTTAGTGGGGAAAAAAACACAGTATCCAAGGAAACAAGTTGATTAGATTCACCACCACTGAAAGCGTAATTGGACAGTAGTAGCGTAAGCCTAATGTCCCGGCAATGTTTTAAGGCGAAAAATAGACACTCATTTAAATAAACTGTCTTTAAAACCCCTCACCAAATCCTCATGTCACTCTCTCTACCCACAATCCTTTTCCCAGCGAAGCCTTCCTTCCGCTGGAGCACTTCATTTATTTCTTTGCTCCTCTGCCAAATGAGCAGCTGGATCTGAGGGAGGGAGAGAGAGAGGGAGAGAGAGACAGAGGGAGAGAGAGAGGAAGAGAGAAAGGGAGAAATGATGATGATGATGCCGCCGCTGTCGCCGTCGTCTTCACAGCCGCGGATTGTAGCTACAGACAGCACTTTTTGTTTTATTTGCACGGCGCTTGTGTGTAGGCCACATGCGGAGAAAAGCCAGACAGCGGAGAATGCCTTGAATGGCTTACCAGTTAGTGTCGTCTGACTTAATGTGATAGTCCCCATTCAAGAGTGTCATCAAATACCGCCTCACACCGGGTTGCCTCGCTCGTCGCTCCGGTTCTTGTCAACATTGTCTGGGAAAACAAATACACAAATGTGCGAGGAGGAGGGGAGCGCCTCCCCGCCTTTTTCAAGATAAGGTGGCAGCACCTTCCCTTTGTGGGGAGGAAAGCAGAGAGGAGATGTGAATCGGACTTTTAAGTGGTCCAGCCTCCTTCAGATCAGAGCGGGCTCAGAGGCAATTTAATATCTGCATGGGCAGAGCACTGAGAGCTGGAGTTTTGCTCTGATTTCGGTTGGATTTTACTCTCATCAGCTCCGTTCCCTTTCCTCTCTCTCTCCTCTCCTCTCCTCCTCTCAGTTTTTCGCTTTTTTCTAATCAGTAGGAGGCATGTCACAAGAATCGATACTTCACTGCCCAGTCAATACCAAAATTTTGCAGTCAGTCCCAATTCTAGTGTTGTTAGTATTGATGATATCAATACAACTTGACCTCACTCTCTAGCTCAGTGCTCTGTTCTTTTTTTTCCAAATATATAATTTTTTGGGGCATTTCTGCTTTTTTCAGTAGTGGCAGCACAGGGAGACAGAGGGAATGACAGGCAGCAAGTGGCCTGGGCTTAGAATAAAACATGGGCGGCTGTGGTAAGGACACAGCCTTGATACATGATACGCGCTCTACCAGGTGAGCCACCGGGCCCTCGGAGTTTTCGAATATGGCCTCAGCCTTCATCTTTAAATACTGAACCACTTAAATTGTTTGTCGTGCTGACAGACAGGACTGTAAACCAAAAGGTGAGCGCATAATCAGAACATTGTATTTACTGTTATAGGCTAACAGCATACTTTTTTTTTTTTTTTTTTTGAGTATTTTGCACTTGTAACTCAGTGCTCTTGTCATTAAAGTTGCCTTATATCCTGAAACAAGGCTGGGTGGGTGATATGACTGAAAAAAATAAAATCTTTTTCAGACATGTCACCACTGTAACTAACACATGTGATCATGTGACAGCTGATTGGCGCATGCGTTTCTGGGCATGCACGTTCTGTGTAGAGGAGTGAACTGGGACTTGTTTGACAGATTACTCGGCGTTACATGTATTCCACATCTCAATTGTACAATTCAGCTGTATTTTGCATCAGATTTACGGCATAAATTCACGTTAATCGATTTAATTGATGTATTACCCAGCTCTAGTTGAAACGTCAAGTTTCTGTTAACTTGTTAATGCTCACAAAGGCAGAGTTTTTCTCAATAAAGGAGTGTGTGCTGACAGAGATGTTCAGTTCTGCCATGTTATCGACACTAGGAATCAACAATCTGCAGGAGTTTCTCTGGTACTGGTATGAATTAGCAAAATTCTGGCATTGTGGCATCTACGGTTGGCGATATGTTTATTTTATATTGATTCTGTGATATGAAACTAGATATCGTCTGGGATTTTAGATATCGTAATATTGTAATTCCTGGCTGTAAAAGCTGCATTACAATAAAAGATATAATTTTCTGAATGTAATAGCTGCTCTGTTATTTGTCTCTGCCTGCTTGGTCACCATATCCACATTACTGATGACTGATTATTAAAAAACCTCTTGTGTGTAAATATGTTATGAAAGCACCAACAGTTGTCCCCACAGGATCATCTTCACATCGCTGCTGAGGTATGGGGTTACATATAGATAGATAGATAGATAGATTACCTTTATTGTCTCACAGAGTGGGAAATTTGTTCTGGGCCCCAACGCCCATGCTGCAGCCACACATATCGAACAGTACATAAACAGAGTGTTGCACATCACACAAACAGAAAAAAAAACAAAAACAAAAAAAAAAAACATGAAAGGAACACGAAATACGTACATAATACAAGTACAGGAACATAATACCAATAATAGATAGTACTATAAAAAAAAAAAAAAAAAAAAAAGAACATGAAATACGTACATAATACAAGTACAGGAACATAATACCAATAAATAGATAGTACTAAAAAAAAAAGAAAAAAAAAAAAAAAAGTACAGAGTAAAGTGCCACCTGTGCAAGACGCGCAAATCAACATCCCACTGGTCTAACTGGCCTTATTTACTAGATTGATAGCCATAGGTATGAATGAATTTCTAAATCTATTTAATCTGCAGTGAGGAACTCTATACCTTCTCCCAGAAGGTAACATCTCAAACTCGCTGTGCAGAATGTGTGATGGATCATTAATTATCTTGTTGGCTTTCTGCAGAGTGGCCTGTTCATAGATATTCTTACTGGAGAAATGCTCCTTAGCACCCATGATCCAAACCTGGCGTATCGTGATGTTTGATTTGGTCCACATGGCCCAGCCCTGGTGACAGCACGGTCGCTGTCCATGTGCACAGAACCCAAAACGCCTCGCCAGGTAAATCTGCACAGAAGGCAGTGATATGTGAAGGACTCCACAGTGATGTTAAGGTAAAGATTAGTGCTTCATCCTCTCCACTGCTCCTCCTGCTCTCCTCTCCTCTCCTCTCTTCTCCTCTCCTCTCCTCTCCTCTCCTCTCCTCTCAGTAGTGGAGAGGGCAGAGGCCACTGCCACCCTCATTTGACGCTCCCTCTCCTGTCTTCGCTTCTTTCTTCCTGCATCTTTATTTGCTCTTTTCTCTCCCCTTCTTCTCCTTCTCTCCCTCTCTCTCTATCAACCATGCACCGCTCTGTTTACCCTCCCTCTGTCTGTTTTTCTTACTGTTTATTAAGTCTACGGCTAATTTAAAAACTATGCTAATTAATTGCAATACCTTGGTATAATTAATGTAAACATGGACACCATGGCTGAGACAACCGGTAGCCTATCAGCTTTCTCTTATATTGGTATTTTATCATTTGTTAATTTTATCACTGCTGGTCTTTTGTTTGGTTGCTCGTACCTGCTTTGCAAAGTGCTCAATAAATTGAATTTATTATTGCTATTATTATCATTACTATCAGAGGATGGCATTGTTCTCTTGTTTGCTTACGGTAATGCAATAATGTGACCATGATTAATTGATGTGAAAATGCTTATGCTTGTGGGACGCTTATGGGATGCAGGCTCGCCCGGCTCTGTGTTCTCACTGTTTACATGTCACATCGGCCCTGCCGGTGCCATTTGTTTTCTTTTATTTGTTTGTTTGTTCGCGCACGGGGGTGCAGGAGTGCCGCTGACATTATTTCCGTCACAATGAGGGATGCACTTGGTAAACTGCTGAATCCATTCCGTTCACAAACACTGAAAGGTCAGTGTTGTGCAGGAGCGGAGTAGAGTGGAGTGGCTGATTCACTCGTGACACGCTGTAATGTGTCTCAGCGATGCTCCGCCACAGATAGGATTGAAGTCTGCACACTGCAAAAATAATCACAGCCTCAGTGCATTCAGAATATCCAGGCGAGCCACTGGATTTGTGATACAGCCTGATTGGCCTTTGGTGCGCTAACAGGCTTCAGAAATCAGATGTAATGTTCACTGCAAACATTTGGCAAAAATGTGGACTTAAGGAACCAGTGCATTTTTTCTATTGGGAAAATACATTAGGGTTTTCGCCTAATCCAGTCTATGATTCAAGCTACAGTTTAAAATTTGAAAGCTTTTATCTGCATATTTCTCTGCAAAATGCGACCAGATCCACTGAATTCTGCTTTCCAGTCGGAATAAGTATTTTGCTAATAAAAATCTAACACCGGCTCTTTAGAATTCCAAAAAAAGGAAATAGATTATCCATAAGCTGACTCCAAACAGCTTGTGCAGCATAATCCAAATGCTCTCAAGCCAACCCACTGCACTTTGGACTCTGACGTCCAACATTTACCTCATCGTTTAGTAGATTCTCTTCACTGACATTCGGTTGTTCTACAACAAGCCAGCAGAGAAGCTACAGTAGCAGAAGCTGCCATGAAATGCCATTCAGTAGAAATATTGCGATTATGCATAGAGCATGATTGACTGACCCAATAAAATGGTTGAAACCAAAGGAAAAGTAAAATTCTGCATAATGCCCTTTGTTTAACTTTTAGATGTCAGACATTTGTAATATGTTTTAGCCATAAAGCTTTTTAAAGGAACACACCAACATTTTGGGAAAATAATACCCTTTTTCCAACTTCCCCAGACCGAGACAAGATGTTCGATACCATTTTCACCTCTGTACGCTGAGTGGTTCGGTTCCTCTGGGTAGCATTTTGTGTTAGCTTAGCATGAAGACTTGCAGTCTATGGGAGTCATTAGCCTAGCTCCGTCAAAATGAAAAAGCAAGCCTTACATCAACCCTGAAGCTTTATTATTTACACAGTGTACCATGTGTATTTGAAGTACATGTCACCATTGAATACAAGATGAGTAGTATTTGCGACTCTCCAGCTCAGAGGCAGCATTATACAAGGAGCACATGAAGGCAGCGCAGCTCCTCTAGCAGATGGCTATTGAGCGTCCAGAAGTCTGTGAGTGAGGAAACCCGGGAGATAATGAGGTAAATATTGGACTTTTGAGTGCAATCGTTTGGTTAAAAGACCCCTTAGATTATGTTGTGTGTTTTGCCCTTTTTGGAACTGCAAAGAACCAAACTCCAGTCCACTTCAGCTGTTTTAGAGATTGATGATGTGATGTCGAATGGTTCAGTAGGCATATCTATAAGCAAAAGCAGAGAGCAAGAGAGAGAGAGAGAGAGAGAGAGAGAGGGGGCTAAAAAGGTAAAGTGCCTCTGAGAGTGTATAGTACTCTATATTTACTATGTGACGGGACAGCGGTATAATATAGTAGTAGGGCATTTCCTGAGCTCTTGCACAAGATGTCTCATCGTTACCATCAATTCCCTATTTCTTGGTGACATGACCCAGATCCTCCATAATAAATGTGTTGACTCTCTCTCTCTCTCTCTCTCTCTCTCTCACACCCTCTCTTCTGGTTTGTGCTGTGATCAGGGAGATAATCTTCACTGGAGCCCTGACTAGGCTGTTCTTTTCTTTTAAAATAAATTCGATTTGTTGCAGTGGAAAAGCGATCATTGTTGATTTTAGATTCGCCGCAATACCTCTGACTATATCGGGAAATTGCAAATAGGGATAATTCAGTGGTAAATGGAGATAATCGAGTGTAATGCTATTAGACAGGCTATAAGTGACCTCCTGTTTTGTCTTCTGCAGTGAAGAATAATCTTGATTACGCTCCTAAAAAGCCTTAATGGGAGCTGATACAGGGCATTTGTGGCGATGTGGCGGGTAGTGCCGAGCCAGAGATACAGGAACTTCTGTCCACTGGTGGGTTTCTGGGAGATGGACTCGCCTACAGCAAGATGTGAGAGGCTACAGCATTAGAGCTCACACAGAGCTCACAGGCGCCACTGCCAGTCCATACTGTCAAGTGTAGCATGGCTAATGCATTTTTGATGAGACCGGGAGGGCTGGCTTGTAGGTTGAAATGCACAGGGCCTGGGGCTCAGTGGAGGAAGGCAGAGATGAAGAGGAGTGAGAGACAAAGAGAGGGAGAGACTCTGGCTGTGACCGGGATCCAGCCAAGGATTTTTGTTGTTCTTTACAGTCAGACCCATTTTGGAAGGCTAGTCCGCCCATCTGCTACAGTGAAAATGTGCAGCAATGAAAAAATGTCACTATTTAAAGGCGCATTCCTCGATTTTGGTGATATGGTGCAACCGCCGCCCCAGAATCTAAACTGCAGCAGTAAATAGATTTATCAAATTCAAAAGCAAAACAGTGTTTTTGTACTGTTTGCCTCAAACATTGGGGTGCTGTGAATAAAAATCAAGTATCCTTGTAATGACCAAAAAAACTCCAAATACTAGTCCAAAGTGTGGCTGAGCGATGCAAACCAGATAAAATCAGATAACATGATAATTACAGCCACATGTGTCAGTATTGGTATTACCTGGCAGATGTTGGATCATCAGATACACTGATATTGGCTTATGTGTTGACCAATATGCAAAAAAAAAAAAAAAAAAAAAGGCCAGCAGATATTGCCGTAAAACTACTTGAGATAGTTTAAAAACAGTATTTGTCTGTCAGTCTGTTTGTTTTGTCTGCGTTGTTTCCAGGGCTTTGTGTAGCACATGAGTTGGCAGAGTAGCGCGTCACAGCTGAGCAGATGATGCTGCGGGTTGTGTTAAGAAATTTATTTTTCAATATCAAGCCTCCAGTGCATAGCTCTATTACAACTTTTGGTTTACCAAATACGATTTCCAAAACCCAACAACTATTGGTCAGGTTCTGATTCATACTGTGATGATATTATAGTGATAACTGCTTTCATGAGATGCTTACGCACAAGATTTTTGATCAACAGTCATTAATAATGTGGATCTGATGACCAAGCAGGTAGAGGCAAATAATACAACAGCCATGACAGTCTAATAAGTTCAGAAAATTGCATTTTTGGACTGTAATGCAATGGTTTTTAAAACCAGGAAGAGATAGTGCTTTTGCCATATCATAATATTCCCTTATTATGCCAGCTTAGTAGCATCAGAGGAGGCTAGAGGAAAATTGTGGTTTTCCGCAAATAGGAGAGTATATGGGAGCCATATTCAAACCAAAAAGCCTCTTAAATTGCCACCAGATCTTGCTTGATTGACATTTGACCTTTGTTTAATCTTTAAAGGTTAGGGTTGGGGACTTAATTAAGAGCCAAAATGAAGGTGACTGGTTGCATATTCCTTTTGCAGCCATACCTCACACCTTGGTTTGCTACAACCATTGCGAGTCCAGTGCTGAATTTCCTGTGTATTTTACAACCAGCAATAATAAATAAAATTGGGGAGAGCAAAGCCAGCTAGGTTCCTATGCCTTTGAAGAGTGCTTTTTTAGAATTTTTTGTGATTTTCCTCTATGGGTAAAGGAGGTTATGATCTTATCCAATAGTTTAAAGAAGGCTTTTTTGATCAGAATCGGAAAAGATAAATCAGTTTCAGCAATACAGTCATTTTAGTAATGTTCACTTACTATAGATAGCTGTCCTACATTTTTCAAATAAAATTCCCCATATCACAGTATTACATGTCCAAAATCCAAGATGAAATGTAATCCAATATAACAGTACCAATATAGTATCGATATATTGCCCAGCTCTAGTCAAATGTAGCTGTCAAGGCTGTCAGCTGTGCATAACCTTCAAATGAGGCTGAAGTGTGTTGTCCTTCTACATTAGGATGAGTAAACAAAGTGAACAAAACAAGACTCGTAGCCCGAGGGCCCCGCTGAGAACATCTGCTGGAGTAACACAGAGCCAGGGACACAGGATGTAGCATGGAGGGTGTGTATGAGTACGTTTGTCTATGTGTGTGCATGTGTGTGTGTGTGCGTGTGTGTGTGTGTGTGCATGTGTGTGTGTGTGTGTGTGTGCGCTTCGGTAAAGCATCTCAGGAAAGGACGGCCTTCCGCTCTGTTGCATTAAGCCTTATTATGAGTGATCATCAGGGATGATGTCACTAACAGGGACATCAAGGCCTATTTTAAGTTCTGTATTCTTGGTTTATTTGACATGCTTTGCTTTCTGATGACAAATGGATGGAAATGGGTGGAAGGGTTGCCCCCAGGCAATACAACTGTACCATTTTATCTCCAAACAGCCCATCTGCAATGTGTCTCTTCAGTATCAGATTGAAGTTTGATGCTTTCAGTTGATGCATCTGCACCTGATTCAGCATTCACTCATCCAAACACTCCCCTCCCTATCATATCCTTCCTACCGTCTTCTTGGGAAGGCAGGGTGGCAAGACTGTCCTTCAGCTCAATGACCTGGGCTAAGCCCCCGTGTCGACAACTATCCGCCCTGCTGAAGTGTCCTTGGGCAAAAGACCGATTCCCTCCCCGCTCCTGTGGCGCTGTTTTGTAGCTGAGCAAAGATCAGTAAAGTATCACATAGCTCTTCACATCAACCGCCTGCAGAGGTAATTCTGTGTTGAAGCGGACTCGTGTTGCAGTGTGTGTTGAGGTGCCAGCAGAGTGTTGCGCTACCTGGCTGAGACTCGCACCTGGCAAGGCGGCAGAGAGAGGCAATTAGAGGTGTGGAGACGACTGGGCGCAGAAGAAGAAGCGGCGGTGTGAACATACTAGTCAAATCCGAGGTGTTGTTTACCGTGATTACTTGCACAGCGAAGGGAAGCTTTGGAATCAATGAAAAACCTGTAATTGCAGTAAAAAAAAAAAAAAAACTTGCATAGTGGTGATATGGCTTGGATAGCTGCCTGTGCATATGTGCTGCTTTTAAAACTTTCCCTCAGTGCAATGTTGCTTTCATGCCGTATGTAAAAAAAAATGAAACTGAAGAAAAGTAGAGAGGTTGTTACTGAATTCCCCCTGGGTGTTATTGAACTCCCCGGTTGCCCCTAGTTACAGTAATTTAGCTGGCTTATGGCCCAAAATGCACTGGAGGCACTATTTGATGCGTGTCATTTTACATTGCTAATTCGATGCCTCTGTGGTGCACTGCAGGCAGGAGACTGGCAGCACCGCTACCTGCATTTCTAAATTGAGATAGATACTGTTTCTATATCATATTGTCTGTAATCCGTCCTGCGCTGCGGTGTGTTCCATGTATTTGACAGCCAGCTTTAATATAGTCTTCACATTTTAATTGCATGCTGCTATATTACGGTTTATAGTCACGTATCACTGGGCATTTCTTGGAATTTGTGATATAACTTTTTTTAATCCACGTCTTAGTCGTTCCTGTCCTATAGCCCTTGTCTGATCTTTGGCCTCAGAATAAAACAGTGGTGACTGCTTCATTTAAGAGGCTTGACGTATCACTTTGCATTTGGAGAGCACGTTGACATTTTTTTTTTTTTTTTTTTTAAATCTCAATCCTATTTGCTCGGCTGGAAGAAGCAGTGGTACGGCATGAGGAAAGTTGCCTGTGGAGAGGAACAGTAGGTATGAGCAGAGGCGTGAGTTCAGCAACCTCCTTCGTTTTCATTTAGAGTTTCCTTGACCCGACACAGAGACACTCAGTGAATCTGAGCTGTGCCGCAGAGTGTGGAATCGAAAGCCCTGTGATTCGAGGAGAGGCTGTTTGCAACTAAAAGATTGTTGGTTAAAACCTCCAGACCGTTTAAGAGTTTTAATAGATTGAGTGAAAATTGGAAAATTGAAAACCGGTTGCTTATGACCCCTGTCCCCTTAAATTGAGCTGAAGTTCAACTCAGCCTCCAAATTGTCCAGCAGAGTTGCCCAGAGGTTAACAGAGCAGGATAAAAGACTCTCATGTGTAACTGTGTGACGGTGAACCATGGTTAGATAGTTAAAGGAGCTATTCACCCAAAATATAAAGAAATAGTTTCTTACATGCCCCCGGTAGGCCTGAATAATTAACCAAAATATTATCAAAATTGCTGCAATTTTTTTGGTAAAAGCAAAATGTGTGAAAAACATTGTTGTAAATAATTATGGTACTACAGAGACACCCTGGCCACACCATCATGACTTTAAAAATGTTTTCAGTGAAAATGAAAATTATAATGCAAAAATTATAATTCCTGGTAATCCCTGTAAAATTAATAGCAATATGTTTTTTTTTTCTCCACCATATCGTTCAGCCCCAGTCTGTCCATCCATATAGTTCCTGTGTGATTTGGTGAGGATTTCCAATTTGCAGCGATCCTCCCTGTCTCCCGGCTCCCCGATACAGAGGGGCTGGGTGGGCATTTGTTCCTGGGGCTCAGACAGTGACAAACTTACATGGGGGAAAAACTCAACAGCGGCTCTTTCCAAAATCAATTACAAGGATACCCGGCATAATCCACAGCTCTCGAGGGCGAAGAGTTTCATTAGGAACCATTTCCTGCCACAGAACACGGTAAACTGTATCTATCTGGCCCCTAGGAGTATACATTTGGGGCATGTGGATACATAATGCGCGTATTCTGGATGGATAGATTGCACCAGGGGTAAGTGGGAATTTCTTCTTTTTATGCGTTTAAAACCAAGACAAAATCAAGCTGTTGAAATGGCAGTGAGCGATATGGTGATTATTTGCCTTCATTAAGAGATTATGAACATTGTGCTGGCTTCAGTCCCCACATAAGTTTTGTTACAGGGTCCATTTTGCTAGTATTTCCAACCAAGAGCACATGAACGCATGCCGAGTCCAATTTAAGACTCAGGGGAAAGCTTTGATGAGGAGGAGGATCTTGAAGGCAGCATCTGACGCGACTGAGACAATGTAACATGCTGCCTTCAAGGTGCTGTTGGAAATATTAGAATCACAAGCTGAGTGCACAAGAATGATGTAACCAAGCAGTAAATCAGGCAGGGGAAGATTATTCTGTGAGTTCCCACGTTGACATTTACAGTTACAGAACATGGAAACCTTGTCAGCAACTCATGGTAATTGTGATTTTTTTTTAATTATATTTTGAATTAAAATATATTAACATTACTGAAATCCAAACTTCAGTTTAATTATTAGAATCAATGGGTGCCCATATTGTGAAAAGGCCATAGGTATATTTTCTGTATTATCTATATTTTTATCTCTATTTTTATATGAAGGCCAGTAATAGGTTTTTTCATTACTTATACCAACAGAGTTCAAAATTTCAATGTAAAAGTCTTAACTTCAGTCATAGGCCATCCCTCCTACCAGCATATGTTTGGCCCTAGACACGATGAATTATGTACCCTCACAAATTACCAGGCCGCCACCCGTCTGGCAACCAATTAAAGTTTTAAGATACAGATGTTGTCGACGGTCTGAGAGCTTTAGCTGGCACTTCATTTGAATTTCCTTTTTGATGTGTGCGGGTGTCTGTGTGTGTGTGCGTGTGTGTGTGTGCTAAAAACCAAGCATCCATTACATTCATGTGACAAGTCCAGAAATTAATTATTCATCAAGTACAGTTTCTTAAAGATTTCATTTAAGGCCTGTAGATATGCATGTGTGTAGCCATACAGTCGTGCTTTGGCCTGTTTCATGTTCTGCGCTCCAGACTAAATGCTTTGACTTAAAACACACACAAGTGTGCCGGCTGTGCTTTGTGACAGATCGGTGCGAACACACGTTCGTGTCTCATTGAGTCATGCACATGCTTTATCTCTCACTTTTTAATCTTATTTCCGTGTTCACATGTATCCTCTTTGGTACTTCCATGTTACATCCACTGAATTGAAGAATTCATATACTGCATGTTATTTCTATCTCTTTTCTGCGAGAGTCAAATCTCTCTGCATGTAAACAACCCATAACCAGAGAGCACGGCAGTAAGACTAAGCCCTGCAGTGTTATTAAAATGTAAATTTCAGAGCTACACCTTAAAGAAGGAATTTGCGGGAAGAAATAAACAAACTGTAATTGTTCCATCCAGGTGAGCATCCAGGTGGATTTTCATGTGGACACGGATATATTCTTTGATTCAGAAATTATATCATTACTTTTACAGTCACTTCCTGCAGCCCCACCCCCCACATCTGGATGACATCACAAGTTCATAGCTTGGCTGTTTGGATTCTGGCTTGGGGAAAGAGGCGTCATAAATACAAATATTGACTGTCATATTCTTGGCCGTAAAAATAAAGGCTCTCAGATCCAGCGGCGGAAGCAGGTGATGACGGGCCGGGTACAGGAAGTGCTCACAGGTCCCAGCCTGTTTCAGTTGAGGGGTCATCAGAGCTGAGCTTTCCAACATCTAATGACAACATCAGACCAACTGGCGAGAAAGCTTTCAGCACCAAGGACAGCATTCTGGGTCTTTTGAGCACTTCACCAGTTCATTGATCGATCAGTGGTCCTCAAACCTGCCCTTCAGGACACCTGATCCAATTAGGGCTTCAGTGCTGATAGGTTGAAACAGAATTACCTGAACGGGGTACTCATGGAAGTGTGTGAAGGTCCAACAGTAAAGCTGGGTCAGACAGGTCGTAGCTGAAAATTGGGTTGAGAACCACTGTTTTAAATCATGAAATTATTCAGGCATCACGTTATTCAACCATTAACTGGGCTAACAACAACATAGATCTATGGATAGATAGATGGACAGATACTTTATTGATCCTGGAGGAAATTTAAGATAGACAGAGCTACTGAAGTAGACACAAAATAAGAAAAACTAACAAACTGGGGAAAAAATATTTTAACGTAATTTAGCACGGTATCATATTAAATACAGTATGAAATACCAGCCTATTCAAATTATTGTCTTTAATCACCTATTAAAAAAAAACAAAAAAAAAAAACAAAAACAATAATACAGGGGTTCCCATCGCTGCTTAAATCTCATGCCCTGCACTGCTAGATTCTATCACACAAAGTGAAAAATGTTGTTTTTTTGTAAATATGCTGAGTGATATGTGGAATTTACTGGCCGTGGTATTTGCTGCTCTGACCCCTTGTTCTGAATGTGAGGTCTTGTTGTTCCCTCTCCCGCGTGTGTCAGTACCTGCATTTGTCACGATGTGAGCTGTCAGTAATTTCCTGAGTCACCGTCACCGAGACCAAGGAGATATAGATCCTTCAATTGACTGGAATGTCCCGAATATATGTTTAATTTTCAGGCGACAGATGCAGCTTGATGCAAAAAGAAATTGTTTGGGAACGGGTGACTACCGCGCCTCCTGTCACTCTTGCATCTGATGGCAATAAAAATCTGCAACGAAGGAGGTGTTGATATGTTCCTCTGACAGCACGTTTCACGGCGTGAATCCCAAACTACACATGGCCGCGTCAGTATCCAGATGAAACAGCAAAAAAAGATCCTCATCTCTCGTTCCCGGCGTTCCTCGGCCACTCCCTTCCTCTCATGTATCTGTTAAAGTGCCACCCTGTGACCGCATCAGTATGCATTTTCCTTCAATTATCATTTTATATTTTGACAAATGGAGCATCATATGTGTCCATGTGTTTGTGTTATATTTATCTATGCATTCGTGTGAACTGTATGTGTGTATTTGAAAATGTTCCTCAGCCATAACCATGCAGAACCCAGCAGGCTTCTTACCTGTCAGGAAAGGAAGAATATTTCTTAGAAAGATGATTAAAACGAAAGAAAGTGACACATCAAATAAATGCACCCAACCTTTCCAGAAGTGAAGCAGTGATGACAGCCTGTTTAGTTTTATATTTTTCCCTGTCAGTGTCTCTCTCACACGTATCCTCACTTTTTATAAGGTCAGCCGGTGCTGTATATTTTAATATTCTATTAAAAGCCTTGGTTTTGGTGCATCAACATACCAAATGCTGATTGAAGTCATACTTGGATTAAAACCCCGGTCTCCATCAATTCATTTTTTTTTCTGCAATGCTGAGCTCAAAGCCTGACAAATATCCATCATCCTAACTCCAGAAGTAGAATTGTCAAATAGCAAGTTGTATTTATTTTCTACCCGTGTCCTGAAGTGACTTTTCTTAGACTTCCATGTGACATCTTGGAGTTTGGTTTATCATATTTGTATTCGACTCATCTGTGGCTCCTAATTCCTAGCACAAATATATTGCATTTCTCCTAAATATGGGAACCCAAACAAAACCAGATGTATAAGAATGTTAGGCGGCCCACCTGGCCCTTCCTCCAATGCAGTGTGTTAAATGTGTATGCACTTTGCATTGTGGGAAACTGCCACACAATGTGCAACTGCAGTGTATGTCCACCTTATCTAGAGACTTTTAAAAATAGCAATAAAGAGTGTATTTGTCTAACAAGCCTAATCATGCCAGTGAAGATTTACATAGTTTAACAGGATTTTAAATTACAGTAGATGTTGCCTTCTTAAGGGAGGTGATGTTGAGACTGCACTCTTACTTTAAAATGACATCCCTCTGTCTGTCTTCGTATCTGTCCTTACTTCACCCCATGCAATGAAATCAGAGGTGGGGGGGACTAAGAATTGGATTGCGTCTGTTCATCCATCAGTCTGTCAGGTGTGATATCCCAGGTGTTATTTCAGACGCTACGGGTCTGATTTCACTGAAACTTCGAGGGAAAGTGTGTCTCTGCACTGTGTTCCACTCTGCGACCTCATGTGGCCGCTATGATTAAAGGTCAGAGTTCACAACTCAAACGCGAAAATTGAAGAAACCTGAAGGGATGATGCATTTTGGCACTGTTTTCTGGCATTTAAAAAAATACAGTCATTTTGCTGGCAGGGGCTGCAGAATTAAAGGACAATACTGGCCTTGCTTTACCTTCTTGTCAGCCATTATCATCGTTTCTGTCTGTCACAAATATTGATTGCAAACTGCAGAATATGCTTTGCGGGGTTTCCTTCAAAAAAAAATTGCTAGACACATTAGCAGTGTGGTGGGGGGCGCTTTACACACTCAAACTATTTGCCACGAGAAAAAAGAACAGTTCCTTTCATGTGTGAAAATTTTGGATTCACAGGCCAAGTATGCACAAGATGGAATTACCTACGCATAGCAACATTCAAGTTTCACAGAGCTGTTTTTTTAAAATGTCCTCAGCATGAATGGGAGTGAATTGGGTTAAGTTAGCCTTGAATTCTAATCTGCCAAACCGAATTCGGCACACATCCTGTACCATCACGGCTGTTTACTAGAAAACGGGATCGGCAGTGTCCTTTTAAAGGTTAAAGTTTCCAAATTGGTAAGCCAACATGTCCCAGTTATGCAAAGTTTCTGCAGACGTCCTTACAAAGGGAGGCTTTTTACAGCAGCCATTTTGACATGAATAGCAGGGTAAACACAGGCGTCATTAATGGCACTGATTAAGCTTGGTGTTCCATTTAAAAGGACCACAGTCTTTCCAGCATGAACAACATGAGCAGGACCCTGGCTCTTTTGGACCAGAATGGAACAGACCCTTCATTAATGTGATTCATAATACCTGTGTTTACCTGCTATTTCATGCCAAAGTGGCTGCTGTGGGGAAAAAAGGCTATTCCACTGATTGATCTGAGGAAGCTTGGAGAGATGATGCAAATTGACCCTTTGGCCTAATTGGTGCCTTCAGCATTTGTTCACTTCCTAGATAATTCCTCCTCAACCACACTTTCTCACGCCTCTATCTTTCACTCGGTTGGGCAGGGCCACTCTTCTTTGGAAGGTGACATCTGGAGTGTCCAGGCAATCTGGAACTGAGTGGAAACAGAAATGGGCCGTCCTGCTCCACTTCAGATGTGTTTGCGGCATTTCTCTAATGCCAGTGTATTTGGTTGAGTCTTGCTGTTGTAAAAGAGGAATTACTGTGATCCTTGAATAAATGCAGTGCCGTCTATCTCTCATTCTGTCACTGTGGCCGTCCACCTCGCCGCGACTCTCATTTGTCTCTCTCCATCCCTCTCTGACTTTGCAACTTAAAAGAATTCACTGACTCATCCCTGGCTTACTTCCTCTCCCAAGGTAACGTTTACATACTAAGTTGAAAGTGAACACTCAGCACCGCCTTGTAAACAGGCCCTGTGAGCGGAGTTAAAGAAAGAGAGGGAGAGAGCAAGTGAGATGGACAGCTCCTCTGCACCTTTTTATCGGCCACTGTTTTGGTCAACCCAAGGCAGTAGTTTACCAAGATAGATTACAGCGTATCCAGAATTTAGCCGCGTGAGTTCCAAACAGGACAGAAACGTTACTGAAACCTCCGAAACCTTCACCGGCTACCTGTTGTTTTCAGAACTGGAAAATCCTCCTCTTGGTTTCCAAAGCACTCGCTGGTGTGGCTCCTCAGTGCATCTCAGACATGCTGTCAGTTTACAATCCCAGTAGATCCCTCCAGTCAAAAGCTGGAAATCCCTGCTCCATGCGCCCAGAACGTTTTCCAAGTCTGGTGAGACGGCACTCAGCATTTATGCACCTAAAAGTCTGGAAGTTTTCATGTTGATCTTAGACTTGCTCCAGCGCTGTTCTCTTTTAAAACCAAACTGAAGACATCAAACATTCTCTTAAATGAACACACTGTATTTGTCCAGTTTGTATGTTTAAGTCTTTGTGTCTATTTATGTGTATGTATGCATGGATATCGCCGTTTATAAGCACATTTTTGCTGTTATATTTTGTTTTTAATGTGTAGCACTTTTGCTTTTGTATGAGATGGGTGCTATAAAAATAAAATTTGAACTGCATTGAATAGTTGTTATCTTGGAAAATCAGTTGAGTGGATTGTCTGATGATAAATACCTTGTGGATTTAGTGCTTGTGGGCTTGTGTTCTTCATAGCAGCCAACACAGGAGACAGAACTGTGATGTATATCTGTATATGTATGTGTCATCCACATTGATCCCTGATAAGTCTGTTTTAGCCACTCATCTGTGATGAAAAAGGCTCTCCTGCCTTTCTCTTCTGTTTTTTTCTCTGGCGTTTTGACATTTATTTTCCCGGGGCGTGCTGGTAAAACTGAGCTCTTCTGCTCTTTTTTCAGCAGTGCCATGCTGTCACGCTCACATCGACACCTGCTGGACACTGAAGGGAAGCAGGTGGCTGTGAGCGCCACTGGCGAAGCAGAATAAAGCAGAAATTGGCTGCTCTGATTACATGTCTGACGGACTGGATGTTTGAAATTCCTCTGTTGATACATGCCAGCCTGTTAAATATCACTGCAGCGTGGCACAGTCGGGAATCAAACCCTGACCCAAACGGGCGTCAGGGTGCGACTGATGCGCCGTGGTCGGGTCCTTCGGTCAGCAGAAATCCCTCTCATTAACTGGCAGTCTCATTTCATACACAGTGCGCACGCGCGCGCACACACACACACACACACACACACACACACACACGGACCCCTTGAGGCTCTGTCTTGGCAGCCTCAAATTTGCTGTCCACAGACAAAAGACAGCCACAGCAAGAGGCAGCCAACTATCCGGACATGCAGCGGCCATCAGCTGAATCTGCCCAGCATATGTTTTAGTTTGCCTCAAGAAATAACATAGAAACATGTCTATTTTAGGGATGCACAACAGTATCATCACGTCATTGGTATCAGCCAATAAAGGCTTCAGAATAAAACATCAGCAGCGACCTGAAGTGGAAATGTCTGCCAGTGTTACTGCCGACATTGAGTTGTACAACGCACTTACTTTCGCGTGATCCCCGTGGATGGAGATTACATTTTATTTGTTTTGCGACTTGTGAAATAGGTCAGATTTTCCCTGGTTGTGGCTGTTGTCAGGACTGTCAGGGAGAGCGTCCTCCAAGCCTGTTTAAGTAGGATGAAACTCACAGTTTTGCTCGAGAGAAAATGAAATATAAAAATAAATATGGCATGTTTAACATATCCTAAGTTGGAATAGCTGACTTATTTTGCCCAGTGAATGTGTACATTCTGAAAAAGCATTTTATTCATTGTCAATAAGAGGAGGCATAATAATATCTCAATTCCGCTAAAGGAGAGACTTGATGTTCTCAATTAGGTAGAAAGAAATATGTTTTGCATATCAGCATCAGCATCGGTCAAGAGTTGGAAAATATTCAGTCAAACAGCACATTAATTTGTGCTGCGTGTCACCTTACCGGCTTGTGGCGTATATTTAAACGAGAGATAAACGGCAGCATTTTCCAAAACTCAAGCCTGGTTAAAGCGTCAGATAAGTATGATTGGAAATGCTGAGAAATGAAATGGAATATGAAAAGTGAACAGCAGGTGTTAGGCAAAGGCAAAAAGTCTTTTCTTTCTGTATTAAAGTGTGGCTGACATGCCACCACAGGAGTGGCACTGTGTTTTTTGAGGGACACGTTTGACATTTCCCAAATTTGAGGGATGTCTCTGATGTCACCACTGAAGAAAATCTTTACTGACAGATGCGTCAAATGTTATTAATCCTTGCTTCTCCAATTATGAACACTGGTATTTCTCTCTCTCTCTCTCTCTCTCTCTCTCTCTCGCTCACTCACTCGCGGTTTCATAAAAGTTGGTCAGGCTGTGTCAGTCAGGCTCTGCCCTGCACCTCCACCTCATTTTCTCCTTTTCCCTCGCCGATCGGAAAAGCCATAAACCCACAGTAGATATTGCCTGTGGGAACGCTCTAAATGCCCCCTCTCTCTCTCTCTCTCTCTCTCTCTCTCTCTCTCTCTCCCGCAGCTGCTTGCATGTTCGCTGCATTCTGTATTCCCACTCGCTGTCTCATTCCATCATAAACGCTTTTTAAACCACTTGACTGGAAAATTGACTTGGCATGTCAATTCTGCTGAACAGCCCCAGTCAAGGCTTCTTGTTTGTTTGCGTCCGTAGATGCTCTTTGTCGTTGATTCTGTTTCTGTCAGCCCACACTCATGTATACTCTCTTTTTCTGTCTATCCACAGTGAATTTCTAAGTTTGTTGCACTGTTATTCAACCAGGCACACCGATTAAGGACAGAGTCACTGTATACACAAACATCAATCATGCACGGTTGGATTCCATACAATAAATAATGCAATAAGTCATTATATGTAGAGAAAATGCATAACAGTGGCTTTAATTAATGCTACTCTACCTGTATTATTTAGTAATCAAAATTTGATCGTTTAGTGTAATTAAATCTTCTCATCTCTGCCGCTCCCACGGATGGGTTTGTCATTGCTGTGCAGCCGAGTTTTCTTCAAGCCCCCAGAACTTTATTTGAAATTCCAGAGCAGATCCCAAGGCTTGTAAAGATACCAGATATGTCCGACTGAATTACAGGGAGATGTTGATAGAATTATGCACCTCACATCCATCTGCTGCAGCTATAAAAAAAAAAAAAAAAAAAAAAAAAAAAAGGTATCTTGGGTTTGAATATTTCATTCAACGTACGTGTGATGTAAGTGTTGCAGCCAGCAGGTACCTGATATGTGTGCGATGTTGTCCTACAACACGGAAAAAATGTGTTTTCTTTGAAGCTTAAGAGTTCAGGAGGTTAACAATGATTTGGCTAATTGATTTATTTCCCCACTCTCCTCCTATCTTTGCCCCCAGGTGCCTGAGTGTTCCTTTAATTTCCCTTAAGATCATCAACCAAGGAGCTGCCAGTCTGACTAACCTGACGCCCGAGGAGACCCTCTGTTTTGGTCCCTGATGAATGCGGCTCACAGATTACCTGGACGTCAAGAGCACTAGTCCTTTGACGGATTGCGGTGGCTTTTAACAGCAGGATATCAATAAAGTACGTGATGACTGTGTGTCTGCTGTTAGGTAGTAAACCCGCAGTGAGAGCCCAGCACTGATACAGAGACTGACTCAAAGTATGACCACACGTTCATATCAGCAACATTCACCCAGGGCAAGGGCCTTATGTCCTCTGTTGTGTTTTACCGGTCATCTGTAGAGCAGGGACAACACATGACTGCCTAGATCAGAGGCTCTTGATGCTCAGCCTGCAACACCAAGAGGGGAAATTCAGTCTCAAACTGGGATCAAGGCTGATTGAAGTGTTTTAGTCGTCTTGTCATGCAGGGAGTCTCGGGACACAGGCTGTCAGCGCAGACTTTAGGACGCACCGCCCTAGACGCCCACATGCCCTCCCTCTCTTGATCAATGACCCCTGCAGAAGTCAGATAGTCAGGTATCAGCAAACCACATGCCTTCATCAGACATCTATTAGTAGAGGATACCGCCCGCCCGGCCGTCCAGATGAGCGCATGCCTGTAGCCGCGCCACGCCAGCTCTGTCGCGGCTGGCCGTCGCGGGACGGTCACTGTCGTGGGCCATGACCCGGCTGATGTTGGGCCGGACTCTGGAGCGCATCTGTAAAGGCGTCCTGCTGCTCTGCCTGCTCCACTTCCTCATCATGATGATCCTGTACTTCGACGTCTACTCCCAGCGCTTCGACCTCTTCAGCCGCTTCAACAACGGACGCAACGGATCCAGGAATAACGGGAGCGGAGCGGCGGGGAGCGGGCATCATTACTACTATTACAACCTGTCCCGGCCCAACGTGACGTTAGCCAGCTACCTGGCCACGGGGGAGCAGCTGGTGCCGAGCGCCAGGCCGGAGACCAATCACACGCCTTCCCCCAAGCCGCTGCCGCCGTGCCCTGAGATCCCCCCCGGCCTGGGTGAGTAAGCTCTTGTGTTTGAGTACATTTCCACTTCCAAAGGGCAGAGTTCAGAGTTGCAAAGTGCTATTAAGGATGATTCATACGTTTACTGTAATATGTTTTTCACCTCCAAATGAATCCACATGACTGAAATGAAGCGAGTTTCCCAGTGTGTGTTGTGTTTTATCATGTTTTATTGTCTGTGTGTGTGTGTGTGTGTGTGTGGTTGCTTGCTTCTACTGAAATACAAGCATTGTCTATCTATCTATCTATCTATCTATCTATCTATCTATCTATCTATCTATCTACGTATCTATTTACATTTATTCATGTTGTTTGAGCTTTTATTACCTAATATGGTTGCAGCCAGCATGTGACTGCCGCAGTCACAAGATTTTGTTTTTTGTTTTGTCTAATTAGCTGTTTT
The DNA here is from genome assembly GCF_902150065.1 of Myripristis murdjan. Classification (NCBI taxonomy): domain Eukaryota; kingdom Metazoa; phylum Chordata; class Actinopteri; order Holocentriformes; family Holocentridae; genus Myripristis; species Myripristis murdjan. The sequence goes on from NC_043996.1 coordinate 10,250,481, forward strand.
TTTTCCTTATGCAGCCTTCAGTGGGTTGGTTTCTGTTCAGATGGCCGACACACATGGCCAGTAATGTAAACCAGGAGCGTTAGCAGGTTATTGATTAGTGTTATGAATAGGAGTGATGAGACCTTGATGTGAGCTGCAGAGCCAGAGGGTACAATTTTATATTTTGTAAATAAATGCTTCTGCAGTCTTATTCCAATTAGTGGGAGAGCAAGTGCTGCTGTAATTCTGTTTTTTTTTTTTTATTTCTTTTTTTTTTTTTCCTGAGGACGCCTGAAACATAAAATGGATTTAATGTCACCGTTTTACACAGTAGTATTTCACCCTTATAGAGTCACAGCTAAGCTATTAGTGGAGATTCACACTAACACTAACACACAAACACACACACACACACACACACACACAAACACACACACACACACACACACAGCAGCATAGAGCACCCACATGCATGCACACACACACATATGGTAAAAAACCTTAGTATACAATAGACTCTTTTGTGCTTTCATCTTGTGAAACACCACACAAAGCCTGAATAGATGTACTTTGTACAAATTAAACAGCATGATGTTACAAGTATCCTGGTTAACTATGGATTTTTTTTTTCAGATTGTCCATAACTTTTTGAATTTGGGACAACACAGAGGCTGTATTTTTTTTTCAGCAGTTTTCAAATGATGAAGATACATTGTGAATTATTTATGACTATACAATTAAGGACTGGCCCCCAGTTGTGTGATATCATATTTTCAGGGATAAAAGTCTTGAAAAGTCGTTTGCTAAATATTATGTCTGCCCTTTATCTAATTTATCCAAGTATCTAATCACTAAATTTAATCAATGAAAATCAAAGAGCCCGATTGTATAAATTTAACCTTAATACTTTACATCTTTGCTGCAATTTTTCACACAACAACAATCCTCTGTGCATTCAGATAAAAATCTATACATCATTGCTATGAATGAACCATGGGACTCTAAAGAATCTGTAATTTTTTTTTTTTTTTTATAGCTTGTTATAAATCCCCTTCATCAGCAGAAAAGCTTCTACACATACATAAACACCTGCACTGGTCCCACTGGTCACAACAGGAAACATTATATATAGCATGTGTGCTTGACTCCCCCTACACATAATGTACTCCCACACACACAAACACACACAAACACACACTCCCATCCCTCGGCATCATCAGTATCATCCATTTGCCCAACAAATCAGAGGTTGATGGAGTCACGCTAAGCCCGGGCTTTACCAGATCTATAATTACATTGTGGAAACGTTTCCTCTCTCCAGCCTCGCTATCTGCAACAAACGCTCACCAACAACAGGGCAAATAATAGAACAAAGTCAAGAGTTCACCGAGAAAATCTAAACTTGGCCAGATATTTCCCTGCTGGCCACATGAACCACTTTGTCATGCGTTTTATTGTTTGGGAAAGTATTTCTTACAGTCGGTTGCACGCCTCGGCTGCAGCGGTGATGAGGAGAGTCAGGTAGCAGGAAGAGGTGGGCCTGTTGCTGAAATAGTTTGAAAAGATGGCGGTGGGGCTTTTTGCCAAGACGGAGGTGCAACCGGCTACATTCATCATCATCTCTGGAAACTATAAGGACACCCTTGGCCCAAAAACTCAGTTGGGTGGAATATATTTTTTCTGCTTCCAATAAAACTATTTATTCACTTAAATTTACCAAAATGAACAGTACTCATGTTTCCATTCATTGACAATATAGTGTCATTGTCTATGAAAGAGCCAGTTTTATTTAACCCTTTGGTGCATAGCGGTCACTACAGTGGACAGCTGTTTAAAAGTCATTTTCTCCTAAATGCAATGGTTTCTATGGTGGAACTGCATATCAGCTGTTAGAATGCTCTCTGCTGCTCCCCTCCATTGAGGTTTATGCAGAGACTGTCAGTTCTTGTTGCTGAAAACATATTAATACCAGTATCATGACATGGTAATACCAGTCCTACATCCTTAAAGAAGTATGGAGACTCACAAAAGTGTTCATGCCCTAAGAAGAGTAAACACACATAAGAAAAAAATCTTGACTCAGGCTTTCATAATTCATGCATCAAAGGGTTCAAGACAAATTAAAAAGTAGTAAAAAGTTATTCACCAAAGCTAAACCTAGTTGCAACTACGGCGATTCAGAAGAGGGAAAACAAGTTTTTGACGATTTATTTCTGGCCGCTGTTGCCGCCACCGAAAGGGGCCCTGCTCAAAGTCCCATGGAGGTGGGCGGGGCCACCGATATCACCAGCCAATCAGCAGCCAGTGGCTCATTGAATGGCGGTGAAAATTGCAATTTTAAATCAAAAAAAGGGTCGTTTGTGTGATTTGTGTAGTTCTGTTGAGTTTTTGAAATTGTGTGTTTTGAACGCTGGACCACAGGTTGGATGTAAAGTGAGATGTTAAACCTAATTTCCATGGAGTTGTTATATATGTTACTGCTGTTAGGGCGGTGGGACTGTTCGTTAACCACTGCAAACCATCACCATTTTACAAAACTTGATCATCTAACACCTCCACCCACCCTTTGAGGCCAATCTGCATTTTGCCAGTGCTGCACACGACTTCAGAAATGCTGGTTCCACAACTTGAAGCTGAAGTCAGTTTGTTTGCCGTTCTTCGTGGATCAAAAGAGCGTCGACGAAATCGTCCGACAAACTAAGACCGGGATAATGAGGAAGGCGGAGGTGCCGCCCTCTCGGTTTGTCGATGGTTACGCTTGGTGGTAGTTGTGTTGTCGTATTAGCCCTTAAGTGACAGCATGAAAGCTTCAAAGAGGAAGAGTCCTCTGTGCCGGGGACTCGGAGCCCTTATCTGTTGCCTAAGCCGCGCTCACGCTAAGCTCCGCCAGTTTCCCTCAAACTGTGTCTCTCAGCTGGAGACCACATGGGCTTTGTTTGCACTTTAATTGTCAATACAATGACTCTGTGGTGGAGGAAAGATTAAATTTGGGGGATGAAGGCGAGAATTCTGTCTGGCACTTTGATGCTTAATAAATGAATAGAAGAACAGCGAATTAAATAAATAAAGTAAAAAATAGCCAAGAAATTAATCTATGTACTTACCTATTTACTCATGCACTATTTATGTAACAGAGGATGATTTAACAAATTAATATTTCTGTCTATATTGCCAACATGCTACTGTTCATTACTTTGCCGATTAAAATGAAAACGGAGTATTTTTTTTTTGTTTGTTTCCTCCGGCTGTTAATGACTTTTGTGAACTCGTGTCGTGGACAGCAGATGCGCCCGCCGTCGCCACGTGAACCCCGCTCTTTTTTTTTTTCCTCGTTCGATAATGAGGTCTGTGACGCGACTTAAAATCGGGACTAGTAGATAAAGCTGTCAGGCTGATTTGTTTGAAGCCGAGGCTCGCTGATTCCATTATTTGGCCTGGAATTGGCTGTCAGTGACTCTGGATTTGGCATTCATGCCAGGCACAGGTGTACTCTTGTAGCTTATCTCTCTCCCTCTCTCTGAGATGGAGTGGGCGCCTCGGGGCTGTAATGAGCAGGAAGGCAGAGAAAGACTGAGCGAGTCTGTGTTTCAGTCACAGGTGCGAGAGAGAGAGAGTGAGAGAGAGAGAGAGAGAGAGAGAGAGAGGGGAGGGATGAGTAAAGGAAGAGCAGGTGTAGAGGTGAAGGAGAGGGTGGTGAGGGAAAAAAGAGAGAGAGACCTCGGATAGAGGTAGCGGAATACACACACACACACACACACACACACACACACACACACACACACACACACACACGCATACATACATAGAGTGAGAGAGAAACAAACAAACAAGCCCTTGGCTGTCCCAGAACACCAGCTGACAGGTGCTGCCTGTATGAGTGGCTAGTATCCACAGTTTATATCCTGCGTCTGTGTGTGTGTGTGTGTGTGTGTGGTGTGTGTGTGTGTGTGTTGGAGGTGGTGTGTGGATCATGCAAATCAACTACATGTCAGAAGTAAAGAATAAAAATAAAATAAATACATAAATAAAGCCTGCAGCCTAGACACTGCCAGATATCGCCCGTCGACGTTCATGCTCTTCCTCATGGAAATGTCATGGAATTTTTATTCGCAGCAAATGCAAAATAAATGAAAAATTTTACGAACTTCCATGTGAAGTTTTTTTGAATGTTTCCCTGGCTGTGTTTTCACGGCCTGTGTCGGAGTTTGATGTGGAAGCTGCCTCCGATTAAAAGCAGGCATTGCGGTCAGTGACACGTGAGGTTTGAAGCGCTCAGTTTTGATCTGTGGATTTCGACTGAGCAATTTCCTCTGACTAATGGCTTCATTTGAAGTCAGTTTAGGGAACAGGTTATGCGTGTGTGTGTGTGTGTGTGTGTGTGCGCGCGCGTGCATGTGTGTGTGTGTGTGTGTGTGCGAGAACAACAAATGAAGAGCTATCTTCAAGCTTGAAAGCGGTTATTTATTTTTGCTATACTATATTCACTTCTTCCTACACACAAGCATGTGTGGGTGCACGCACGCTCAGTTCCCCCCCAACACACACACACACACACACACACACACACACACACACACACACACACACACACGCCGCTCAGTGGGAGGTTAAAAGCTATTTTTTGAAGCTTTGTTTTAACTGGGAGCTCTGCAGGGTTTTCCCGATCAAATGTAATTAGGCAGAATGAACCGACTTGGCTTGTGTAGCGGCCAGCCACAGGAAAAGAAGCGCCTCCAGCCATCTTAATGCAGCGGGACTACAAATCTTCAATTTTTAAAATGACAAATCACGACTAAATTATTTTACAGCGCTTGTCTGCGCACCTTTACGTAAGTATGATCCTCTGCAGAGCTGGAAATGCGAGTGCGATCCTAACATTTGCTGTAAATTCACTCACAATTTGCATTCATCATAATCTCATATTATGATTTTACCCCCACTTCTTTCATGCTGCATAGATTTAGTGTATTTTTTTATTTATCATACACATGTATGAGCTTGTGAGTGGCTGCTAATGCATCCACATACTTGGAAATTTCTGTTTATATACCTGAAATTCTCATAATTTGCGTTCTTCATAAGTTCTTATTATTCTTGCTGTTAAATACCATGTGTGACTTTTTTTTATTCTGCATGCATGTCATATTTTTATCGAATTTCATATCATACATTAGTCTACATTCATTGTTATTAGTATTATTTTTTAGTTTTACAGCACATGATTTATCCTAAGGCGTGAACTTTCTGGATCCGCTCAGTTATGGATGCCACGCTGAGCAAGTTTCCCCACCACTTAACAAACTGGTGACAACACCTGTGTTAGCGATTACAGCGGACATTTTACAAGAGAGCTATTCCTCGCCTCAGTATCTGCAGAGCGCTCGCTTTGATCTTCAGCGTTAGATCTTTAGCTCTTCCCTTTACTTTAGAGGGATGGTTCATTACTTACACAACAGCCTCGCTCTCGTGCTGCACTTGAAGACGTGTGTGTAGACGAGACGTGTCGCCTCCTGATGCCGCCGCCTTCATCAGGCAAAGTCGCGTTAATTCTGTCATTAACGTCATGAGGTTCCCTCGTAGCATCGGGTTTAAATGTGAAATACCAACAAACAAACATTTCCCAATCCTCCAGTGTCGCCTCGTCGGTCGATTCTCCTTACTCTTGTCATGTGATCAGTTAAATCTGACAGCAAGATTATTATTATTAGTGTTAAAGTTAAACCTAAACTTGGTGTGTAAAAAAATTTAAAAAATATATATATATTTTATTCAGCCTGAGACATGACTGGGAGTGAACTGCCTTCACAAAGTGTTGGCTTTGTAGTGTAATACTTATTCTGAACAAGCACACCTCCATATTATTATAACAAAACAAACTAAAAATAACACTGAAACGAATAAAAACTGAAATAAAACTAAATATTTTTAAAGAACAAAAGCTAAACGGAGATAAGCAAACCCACTCTGGAAACTAAATTAAACTAAACTGAACTGAAAACAAAAATAAAATAAAAAATAAAATAAAAAGTAATGAAAAATATGTTAGAAAAATGTGCTGCCTATCTTATACTAAGAAAGAAAGAACAGAGTGCCAGTATGCAGTGTTCGAACATGGCGTTCTCATGTATCTTCTTCTTGTTGTCCATGGTCACTCTCACCATAGAGTGTAGCATCTTGCACCGTGGCATCTTGCACTGCACCCAACTTATTTCACTTCCTAGATGAGTCTCCATGGCAACAATGACATGTATGACTGGACAACAATCATGCACATAAAGACTCACACGCTCAACTTTTTCTTCAGATAACTCTGTGCTATTGTACTGACTTGACTCCTTGCTGCAAGAGAAATAAACACAACTGCTTTGACTTCGGTGACTCCGTGTTCATTTAAGAATTCTCCCAACAAAATACTAAACTATACAGTCACTGTGCTGGCTGCTCCGTGCTGCAGCTGCACAGAGGAGACGCTCTCCCTTTACTATTCTGTCGTCTATCGTCCGACTCCACACTTACAGTATTTTACAAATTAGAGGGTTGGTTTTCATTCGATGAACATGGGCCCTGACACATGAACATGAACTAAATGGGTTTTCTTTCTGTAAATCCTCGAACACCATGTAACACCAGGAGCGACCGCGGCAAGCCGAGCAGCCGAGCGGCAGTCTGGGAAGTTCCCATGGCCCGGCCCCCATGGGGTGGATTGCAACATGTCATCAGCCATCCTGAAAATCAGCTGCGATGAGAGCGAGGGCTTTAGCACAAATTTGCTAAGCCGTGTGTATCGTAGCCTCGAGCTCTTTCGAGTGTGATTTCTTTTTTCTTTTTTTTTCTCCCTACCTGCATCATCTCCATAAAGCGCCCTTTCGGTGTTGTGCATCACGTAGCAACCGAGGTCTTTAAAGTTGCAACCGGTCAGTGCGGTGCAAATGCTGGACAAATGCATGATGGGAGATGAGCGCTGAATGTCCGTGAGGCGAGGCGGCCCGCGCTAACTAGCTGTCGTTGGTATCTCCGTGAGGCGGCGTGGTCTTGTACTTTTTCATCCGCACATTTTCCCAGCTTCTCTCCCTCTCGCTCTCTGATCTCGCTCTCTTTAATTCACCATTTAGACCTTTTTTTTTTCCCTCTCCTACTAATGGCGGGATGCTGCATTAGTACTTATTCATGAGTTTCACTGTCAAGGGATGGAACTCAAAAGCCGCACCTTTTCTTCTTCTTCTTCTTTTTTTTTTTTTTCGCCCGCTTCCTTTTCTTGTCATCTCTTGCTCTTCTTCCTGTCTCGGTTCCTGCCACCTCCTTGTACTAATAGCACGCCATTCCATAACTGCTGCCATTTATCCTGCTCACTGTTCATGCGACCGCGTATATGGCAGGCCCGTTCTTCTCATCAATGTTTTACACTATTGCATGTGTGCAATCAGTGTGGAAAACCGCTGCAGTGTGGAAACTGCTGAGCCTTTTACACTTCCAAACCAGAGAGGTACAATCTTGATTTATTCATCGTCCGAGTCATTTGAAGGCATGAGATCACTCTTGCAACCCCCAAACTTTTACACGTGTGTCCCCTGTTAACTATGGGTGGTTTTTGGGGAGGTGAATTTGAACAAAAATACATATTACTGTTTCATGTGTCCTCCCTTGTTAAAATGTGAGACCTGTTAAACCCAGGCGAGATCTGAGGAGGCCCGCATCCCTTTACCCCTGCACCCTCACCTGCTCGGTGCTCATTGAACATTCAGTTTGTGGTGCAGCCTGTTGTGGAGCCTTCCTCGTGCAACTTTAATAAAGGGTATAAATGGGACTGCTTAGGCTTAGAACAATGCCCAACGTTGGCTGAGTCAGAGTTTCAGCACTTGTTCTGGGATACAGCTTCATGTTCTCATTATACACTGCAGACTGGAGCTGAAGACAAACAAGCCACGCAACATATTTAATTGGCAATCTTGCAAATAAGATCTAATCGAAAGCTTGTGAAATGCAAATCAGACCGTATAAAGCCTTCCAGCATACAATCAATAGGTTGTTTGACCATCTTGTATGATATCCTCATATATATTTTTCTGATTTGTAGATGGAAAACACAGCTTTACTGCTGCTTCTTACACATGTAGCCCAATGTTCACAGCAAGATACATCAGTCATGGCATCAAAACATCAGAACAGCTAAGCCCGTACGTATCAGAGTTGGAAAAAGTCCAAGTCTTTATTCAAATAAATTACAGTGTAAAGAAAGCCTCTAGTGGCTCATTAGCTTATTTAATTATGGACCGGGCCTTTAATTGCGCTATCACACAAGCAATGCCCGGGTTGAATGAAATGCATGCGTTTGCCCCCTCGGTGGGGTTCGTTTGGGAGGTGGAAATTCAGCGATTGCACTCAGGTGCAGAGCACAATGAGAGGCGAGTGAGCGGGAGGTGGTCTGGGCAAACGCTGCTGTGGTTCATAGCAGTTAGAACCCAATTCAGCCCTAATTCGAACCAGCTGCAGGAAAAGAACCAAATATGCAATGTATAACGGAGGGAACACTTTTAAGGCGATAGTTTAGATTTTATAGTGGTACTAGTTAGTTGCCCTATGCGATTGTAATACATCCACCAAGTTTGGTCCATTAAACCTTACACTCCCGGTGAAAATCCCGCCCTCATGACAGGAAGCTGCTCTATAATGAATGAAGACACATTTTTTTGAGTGGCGACACAATAGCTAAAAAAAATGTTTTGGAGGATACATGTTGCACAATGCACGTTTGTTTTGGTTTCACTCTCAACGCTGATTCCAGCACCTTTGTTACCAAAGTGATGGAAAAAAAGTTAAAAAAAAAAAAATTTTACAACACACTCCTGGTGAAGCTTGTGTTCTTATTACATGGTAGGAATCAATGGAGCAGATTTGGTGGCTGTATTACACGCACACAGAGCAGCAAATCCCACGATATGGGCAACAATCCTAACGACCACTTTAAGGATTACCTTCTCTGATCACACCAGTGTCTGATTGCAGCATGCTTCTTTGGATGTTGCTGGCAACCTGGAGCCTTAAAAATCATTTGGGCTCAAGTAGCATCTTCCAAATGTATTTGGCCGGAATAAAACAGGATTATAACCAAACCTCACTGTGGCACCGGCTCCATGTCCTCTGTGCTTGATTGATTTCCTTGATTTCTATGTGCACTTGTAAAAAGGTGCATTTCTGATGCTATATTTAGATTTTCGGATGCTATGTTCCTGCTGATGCTATCAGACTTTATAGTATGTTTCCGGCCCTGCCCCTTCCCGCTCACCACACACAGTTTTATCATTATTTTTTTTTCTGGTCCTCTTAAATTTATGCAGTGTGCATCCAATTCAGATCAAGCATAAAATTAACTGAAAGTATGGGTTTCATTTAGATTTGGATTAGGCAAACTGATTTGGCTTGCAGGTGAACACAAGTTTCAGGTTTTTTTTTTTTTTTTTTTTTTTACAATCAAGCAAAGAGAAGCGAGTATGAAGAGTGATGAATGTGTATGGACCGCTGCTCTTACTTATACATTGCTTTCTTTATTTAGATTGCCGGTGTATAATTTATATCTTTTATGAGGCTGTTCAGCTTGTTAACCTTTTTAAACATTAAACATCACTTGGATTATGAGAAAAGACTTCCCGAGAATTATGTTTGAAGTATTGAAGTCACATTTTCATATTCAGTTTTAGTCATTTGGCTCAGTGAGGTTTATGCCCTAAGGCACTCCTTTTTTTTTCAAGATACAAATTCCAAGGTATTTCCACTATTTCCACTGCTAAATTCAACACAGTTTGAACCTGCTCATACATAAAGAATACAATTGTGTTCAATATGTTTAATGTTTACCAGGTCTATTACTTAAATATTACTACAAGTTATAGATAACTGATTGAGTTTCACGTTTTTCACCAAAGCAAATGTGAAGAAACCACTTTACTCCTTCAAACTATAAACTCATCAATCAGTCAGTCAGTGTATAATTAATTCATACAACAGTAACAGTATATTTAACCAAAGACACACCAGGTGGGTAGTGTTCCTAAAGTGAGATGTTTCTGATCACACTAATGTGATAAATGTGTGTATATGTGTGGGTTTTACTGTCAGCTCAAGGCCTTTTTCAGGTTTTTCAGTGTATTTTTTATGATACTATGTAAAGTGTTTGAGCTGGCAAAAATACATTCTGAAAAAAAAAAGACGAAAAAAAAAAACATGCAGCCAAAAGTGTGCCACGGCACAGTAAACAATGTGGCGTTGCCATGGGAACAGCACGGTCACAGCTGAGCTCTGTGAGCAGAATGGATTTAGGACAGTGTAATGCTGCTATTTTGTTCTACTTTGTTTACTGTATTTATGATTCTCAGTGAAGCATTTCCCCTTGCATTTTGTTTTTTATTACGCTGAAAATGTATAAATTTCTAACTTTATAACCTGACTATCTTATAGCACGCCTTTTGAGAAGTTGTTTTAGCCGACACTCTTACCCAGAAAGACTAGAGCTGTCAGGCTATTGGACGAGCTCTCTAACAGGCAAAACGTCAGGCTGTGATGACAGTGGTCAGCGCTGTCACGGTATCCTATCATATAACTTGATGCAATATTGTTGTGAAATTGCTTATAGAAAGTGTTTTCTTTGAAATTACCTAGCACTTTTTGTACCATCAAACAAGCCACTTTCCCTCCCT